>NC_135235.1:360233759-360546941 GCF_051348905.1 Ranitomeya variabilis | reverse complement strand
ACAGACTGTCCTCCATGTTATTCTCTCTCTCACAGACTGACCTTCATGTTAGTCTCTCCCTCACACACTGTCCTTCACGTTACTCTCTCCCTCACAGACTGTCCTCCATGTTATTCTCTCCCTCACAGACTGTCCTCCCTGTTATTCTCTCCCTCGCAGACTGTCCTTCATGTTATTCTCTCCCTCACAGACTGTCCTCCATGTAATTTTCTCCCTCACAGACTGTCCTCCATGTTATTCTCTCCCCCACAGACTGTCCTACATGTTATTCTCTCCCTCACAGTCTAACCTCCGTTATTTTCTTCCTCACAGACAGTACTCCATGTTATGCTCTCCCTCACACTCTGTCCTCCATGTTATTATCTCCCTCACAGACTGTCCTCCATGTTATTCTCTCTCTCACAGACTGACCTTCATGTTAGTCTCTCCCTCACACACTGTCCTTCATGTTACTCTCTCCCTCACAGACTGTCCTCCATGTTATTCTCTCCCTCACAGACTGTCCTCCCTGTTATTCTCTCCCTCTCAGAATGTCCTCCATGTTATTCTCTCCCTCACAGACTGTCCTCCATGTTATGCTCTCCCTCACAGACTGTCCTCCATGTTATTCTCTCCCTTACAGACTGTACTCCATGTTATTCTTTCCCTCTCACACTGTCCTCCATGTTATTCTCTCCCTCGCAGACTGTCCTTCATGTTATTCTCTCCTTCACACACTGTCCTTCATGTTATTCTCTCCCTCACAGACTGTCCTCCATGTTATTCTCTCCCTCACAGACTGTCCTCCCTGTTATTCTCTCCCTCGCAGACTGTCCTTCATGTTGTTCTCTCCCTCACACACTGTCCTTCAGGTTATTCTCTCCCTCACAGACTGTCATTCATGTCATTCTCTCCCTCACAGACTGTACACCATGTTGTTCTCTCCCTCACACACTGTCCTCCATATTATTCTCTACCTCACACACTGTCCTCCATGTTATTCTCTCCCTCACAGACTGTCCTCCATGTCATTCTCTCCCTCACAGACTGACCTCCATGTTATTCACTTTTTCACACACTGTCCTCCATGTTATTTTCTCCCTCACAGACTGTCATCCATGTTATTCTCTCCCTCGCAGACTGTCCTTCATGTTATTATCTCCCTCACACACTGTCCTTCAGGTTATTCTCTCCCTCACAGACTGTCCTTCATGTCATTCTCTCCCTCACAGACTGTCCTCCATGTTATTCTCTCCCTCAAAGACTGTACTCCATGTTGTTCTCTCCCTCACAGACTGTCCTCCATGTCATTCTCTCCCTCACACACTGTCCTTTATGTTATTCTCTCCCTCACAGACTGTCCTCCATGTCATTCTCTCCCTCACAGACTGACCTCCATGTTATTCTCCCCCTTCACACACTGTACTCCATGTTATTCTCTCCCTCAAAGACTGTCCTCCATGTTATTCACTCCTTCACACACTGTCCTCCATGTTATTTCCTCCCTCACAGACTGTCCTCCATGTTATTCTCTCCCTCACAGTCTGACCTCCATTATTTTCTCCCTCACAGACAGTACTCCATGTTATGCTCTCCCTCACACTCTGTCCTCCATGTTATTATCTCCCTCACAGACTGTCCTCCATGTTATTCTCTCTCTCACAGACTGACCTTCATGTTATTCTCTCCCTCACACACTGTCCTTCATGTTACTCTCTCCCTCACAGACTGTACTCCATGTTATTCTTTCCCTCTCACACTGTCCTCCATGTTATTCTCTCCCTCGCAGACTGTCCTTCATGTTATTCTCTCCCTCACACACTGTCCTTCATGTTATTCTCTCCCTCACAGACTGTCCTCCATGTTATTCTCTCCCTCACAGACTGTCCTTCATGTTATTCTCTCCCTCGCAGACTATCCTTCATGTTATTATCTCCCTCACACACTGTCCTTCATGTCATTCTCTCCCTCACAGACTGTCCTCCATGTTATTCTCTCCCTCAAAGACTGTACTCCATGTTGTTCTCTCCCTCACAGACTGTCCTCCATGTGTCATTCTCTCCCACACACACTGTCCTTTATGTTATTCTCTCCCTCACAGACTGTCCTCCCTGTTATTCTCTCCTTCGCAGACTGACCTCCATGTTATTCTCCCCCTCACACACTGTACTCCATGTTATTCTCTCCCTCAAAGACTGTCCCCCATGTTATTCACTCCTTCACACACTGTCCTCCATGTTATTTCCTCCCTCACAGACTGTCCTCCATGTTATTCTCTCCCTCACAGTCTGACCTCCATTATTTTCTCCCTCACAGACAGTACTCCATGTTATGCTCTCCCTCACACTCTGTCCTCCATGTTATCTCCCTCACAGACTGTCCTCCATGTTATTCTCTCTCTCACAGACTGACCTTCATGTTATTCTCTCCCTCACACACTGTCCTTTATGTTACTCTCTCCCTCACAGACTGTACTCCATGTTATTCTTTCCCTCTCACACTGTCCTCCATGTTATTCTCTCCCTCGCAGACTGTTCTTCATGTTATTCTCTCCCTCACACACTGTCCTTCATGTTATTCTCTCCCTCACAGACTGTCCTCCATGTTATGCTCTCCCTCACAGACTGTCCTCCATGTTATTCTCTCCCTCACAGACTGTCCTCCATGTTATTCTCTCCCTTACAGACTGTACTCCATGTTATTCTTTCCCTCTCACACTGTCCTCCATGTTATTCTCCCTCGCAGACTGTCCTTCATGTTATTCTCTCCTTCACACACTGTCCTTCATGTTATTCTCTCCCTCACAGACTGTCCTCCATGTTATTCTCTCCCTCACAGACTGTCCTCCCTGTTATTATCTCCCTCGCAGACTGTCCTTCATGTTGTTCTCTCCCTCACACACTGTCCTTCAGGTTATTCTCTCCCTCACAGACTGTCCTCCATGTTATTCTCTCCCTCAAAGACTGTACTCCATGTTATTCTTTCCCTCACAGACTGACCTCCATGTTATTCTCCCCCTTCACACACTGTACTCCATGTTATTCTCCCTCGCAGACTGTCCTTCATGTTATTCTCTCCTTCACACACTGTCATTCATGTCATCCTCTCCCTCACAGACTGTACACCATGTTGTTCTCTCCCTCACACACTGTCCTCCATGTTATTCTCTCCCTCACAGACTGTCCTCCATGTCATTCTCTCCCTCACAGACTGACCTCCATGTTATTCACTTTTTCACACACTGTCCTCCATGTTATTTTCTCCCTCACAGACTGTCATCCATGTTATTCTCTCCCTCGCAGACTGTCCTTCATGTTATTATCTCCCTCACACACTGTCCTTCAGGTTATTCTCTCCCTCACAGACTGTCCTCCCTGTTATTCTCTCCTTCGCAGACTGACCTCCATGTTATTCTCCCCCTCACACACTGTCCTTCATGTTATTCTCTCCCTCACACACTGTCCTCCCTGTTATTCTCTCCCTCACAGACTGTCCTCCATGTTATTCTCTCCCTCAAAGACTGTACTCCATGTTGTTCTCTCCCTCACAGACTGTCCTCCATGTCATTCTCTCCCTCACACACTGTCCTTTATGTTATTCTCTCCCTCACAGACTGTCCTCCATGTCATTCTCTCCCTCACAGACTGACCTCCATGTTATTCTCCCCCTTCACACACTGTACTCCATGTTATTCTCTCCCTCAAAGACTGTCCTCCATGTTATTCACTCCTTCACACACTGTCCTCCATGTCATTCTCTCCCTCACACACTGTCCTCCCTGTTATTCTCTCCTTCGCAGACTGACCTCCAAGTTATTCTCCCCCTCACACACTGTACTCCATGTTATTCTCTCCCTCAAAGACTGTCCTCCATGTTATTCACTCCTTCACACACTGTCCTCCATGTTATTCTCTCCCTCACAGTCTGACCTCCATTATTTTCTCCCTCACAGACAGTACTCCATGTTATGCTCTCCCTCACACTCTGTCCTCCATGTTATTATCTCCCTCACAGACTGTCCTCCATGTTATTCTCTCTCTCACAGACTGACCTTCATGTTATTCTCTCCCTCACACACTGTCCTTCATGTTACTCTCTCCCTCACAGACTGTACTCCATGTTATTCTTTCCCTCTCACACTGTCCTCCATGTTATTCTCTCCCTCGCAGACTGTCCTTCATGTTATTCTCTCCCTCACACACTGTCCTTCATGTTATTCTCTCCCTCACAGACTGTCCTCTATGTTATTCTCTCCCTCGCTGACTGTCCTTCATGTTATTCTCTCCCTCGCAGACTATCCTTCATGTTATTATCTCCCTCACACACTGTCCTTCATGTCATTCTCTCCCTCACAGACTGTCCTCCATGTTATTCTCTCCCTCAAAGACTGTACTCCATGTTGTTCTCTCCCTCACAGACTGTCCTCCATGTCATTCTCTCCCTCACACACTGTCCTTTATGTTATTCTCTCCCTCACAGACTGTCCTCCATGTCATTCTCTCCCTCACAGACTGACCTCCATGTTATTCTCCCCCTTCACACACTGTACTCCATGTAATTCTCTCCCTCAAAGACTGTCCTCCATGTTATTCACTCCTTCACTCACTGTCCTCCACGTTATTTTCTCCCTCACAGACTGTCATCCATGTTATTCTCTCCCTCGCAGACTGTCCTTCATGTTATTCTCTCCCTCACACACTGTCCTGTATGTTATTCTCTCCCTCACAGACTGCCCTCCATGTCATTCTCTCCCTCACAGACTGTCCTCCCTGTTATTCTCTCCTTCGCAGACTGACCTCCATGTTATTCTCCCCCTCACACACTGTACTCCATGTTATTCTCTCCCTCAAAGACTGTCCCCCATGTTATTCACTCCTTCACACACTGTCCTCCATGTTATTTCCTCCCTCACAGACTGTCCTCCATGTTATTCTCTCCCTCACAGTCTGACCTCCATTATTTTCTCCCTCACAGACAGTACTCCATGTGATGCTCTCCCTCACACTCTGTCCTCCATGTTATTATCTCCCTCACAGACTGTCCTCCATGTTATTCTCTCTCTCACAGACTGACCTTCATGTTATTCTCTCCCTCACACACTGTCCTTCATGTTACTCTCTCCCTCACAGACTGTACTCCATGTTATTCTTTCCCTCTCACACTGTCCTCCATGTTTTTCTCTCCCTCGCAGACTGTTCTTCATGTTATTCTCTCCCTCACACACTGTCCTTCATGTTATTCTCTCCCTCACAGACTGTCCTCCATGTTATGCTCTCCCTCACAGACTGTCATCCATGTTATTCTCTCCCTCACAGACTGTCCTCCATGTTATTCTCTCCCTTACAGACTGTACTCCATGTTATTCTTTCCCTCTCACACTGTCCTCCATGTTATTCTCTCCCTCGCAGACTGTCCTTCATGTTATTCTCTCCTTCACACACTGTCCTTCATGTTATTCTCTCCCTCACAGACTGTCCTCCATGTTATTCTCTCCCTCACATACTGTCCTCCCTGTTATTCTCTCCCTCGCAGACTGTCCTTCATGTTGTTCTCTCCCTCACACACTGTCCTTCAGGTTATTCTCTCCCTCACAGACTGTCATTCATGTCATTCTCTCCCTCACAGACTGTACACCATGTTGTTCTCTCCCTCACACACTGTCCTCCATATTATTCTCTACCTCACACACTGTCCTCCATGTTATTCTCTCCCTCGCAGACTGTCCTCCATGTCATTCTCTCCCTCACAGACTGACCTCCATGTTATTCACTTTTTCACACACTGTCCTCCATGTTATTTTCTCCCTCACAGACTGTCATCCATGTTATTCTCTCCCTCGCAGACTGTCCTTCATGTTATTATCTCCCTCACACACTGTCCTTCAGGTTATTCTCTCCCTCACAGACTGTCCTTCATGTCATTCTCTCCCTCACAGACTGTCCTCCATGTTATTCTCTCCCTCAAAGACTGTACTCCATGTTGTTCTCTCCCTCACACACTGTCCTTCAGGTTATTCTCTCCCTCACAGACTGTCCTTCATGTCATTCTCTCCCTCACAGACTGTCCTCCATGTTATTCTCTCCCTCAAAGACTGTACTCCATGTTGTTCTCTCCCTCACAGACTGTCCTCCATGTCATTCTCTCCCTCACACACTGTCCTTTATGTTATTCTCCCCCTCACACACTGTACTCCATGTTATTCTCTCCCTCAAAGACTGTCCCCCATGTTATTCACTCCTTCACACACTGTCCTCCATGTTATTTCCTCCCTCACAGACTGTCCTCCATGTTATTCTCTCCCTCACAGTCTGACCTCCATTATTTTCTCCCTCACAGACAGTACTCCATGTGATGCTCTCCCTCACACTCTGTCCTCCATGTTATTCTCTCTCTCACAGACTGACCTTCATGTTATTCTCTCCCTCACACACTGTCCTTCATGTTACTCTCTCCCTCACAGACTGTACTCCATGTTATTCTTTCCCTCTCACACTGTCCTCCATGTTATTCTCTCCCTCGCAGACTGTCCTTCATGTTATTCTCTCCCTCACACACTGTCCTTCATGTTATTCTCTCCCTCACAGACTGTCCTCCATGTTATGCTCTCCCTCACAGACTGTCATCCATGTTATTCTCTCCCTCACAGACTGTCCTCCATGTTATTCTCTCCCTTACAGACTGTACTCCATGTTATTCTTTCCCTCTCACACTGTCCTCCATGTTATTCTCTCCCTCGCAGACTGTCCTTCATGTTATTCTCTCCTTCACACACTGTCCTTCATGTTATTCTCTCCCTCACAGACTGTCCTCCATGTTATTCTCTCCCTCACATACTGTCCTCCCTGTTATTCTCTCCCTCGCAGACTGTCCTTCATGTTGTTCTCTCCCTCACATACTGTCCTTCAGGTTATTCTCTCCCTCACAGACTGTCATTCATGTCATTCTCTCCCTCACAGACTGTACACCATGTTGTTCTCTCCCTCACACACTGTCCTCCATATTATTCTCTACCTCACACACTGTCCTCCATGTTATTCTCTCCCTCGCAGACTGTCCTCCATGTCATTCTCTCCCTCACAGACTGACCTCCATGTTATTCACTTTTTCACACACTGTCCTCCATGTTATTTTCTCCCTCACAGACTGTCATCCATGTTATTCTCTCCCTCGCAGACTGTCCTTCATGTTATTATCTCCCTCACACACTGTCCTTCAGGTTATTCTCTCCCTCACAGACTGTCCTTCATGTCATTCTCTCCCTCACAGACTGTCCTCCATGTTATTCTCTCCCTCAAAGACTGTACTCCATGTTGTTCTCTCCCTCACACACTGTCCTTCAGGTTATTCTCTCCCTCACAGACTGTCCTTCATGTCATTCTCTCCCTCACAGACTGTCCTCCATGTTATTCTCTCCCTCAAAGACTGTACTCCATGTTGTTCTCTCCCTCACAGACTGTCCTCCATGTCATTCTCTCCCTCACACACTGTCCTTTATGTTATTCTCCCCCTCACACACTGTACTCCATGTTATTCTCTCCCTCAAAGACTGTCCCCCATGTTATTCACTCCTTCACACACTGTCCTCCATGTTATTTCCTCCCTCACAGACTGTCCTCCATGTTATTCTCTCCCTCACAGTCTGACCTCCATTATTTTCTCCCTCACAGACAGTACTCCATGTGATGCTCTCCCTCACACTCTGTCCTCCATGTTATTCTCTCTCTCACAGACTGTCCTTCATGTTATTCTCTCCCTCACACACTGTCCTTCATGTTACTCTCTCCCTCACAGACTGTACTCCATGTTATTCTTTCCCTCTCACACTGTCCTCCATGTTATTCTCTCCCTCGCAGACTGTCCTTCATGTTATTCTCTCCCTCACACACTGTCCTTCATGTTATTCTCTCCCTCACAGACTGTCCTCCATGTTATTCTCTCCCTCGCTGACTGTCCTTCATGTTATTCTCTCCCTCGCAGACTATCCTTCATGTTATTATCTCCCTCACACACTGTCCTTCATGTCATTCTCTCCCTCACAGACTGTCCTCCATGTTATTCTCTCCCTCAAAGACTGTACTCCATGTTGTTCTCTCCCTCACAGACTGTCCTCCATGTCATTCTCTCCCTCACACACTGTCCTTTATGTTATTCTCTCCCTCACAGACTGTCCTCCATGTCATTCTCTCCCTCACAGACTGACCTCCATGTTATTCTCCCCCTTCACACACTGTACTCCATGTTATTCTCTCCCTCAAAGACTGTCCTCCATGTTATTCACTCCTTCACTCACTGTCCTCCACGTTATTTTCTCCCTCACAGACTGTCATCCATGTTATTCTCTCCCTCGCAGACTGTCCTTCATGTTATTCTCTCCCTCACACACTGTCCTGTATGTTATTCTCTCCCTCACAGACTGCCCTCCATGTCATTCTCTCCCTCACAGACTGTCCTCCCTGTTATTCTCTCCTTCGCAGACTGACCTCCATGTTATTCTCCCCCTCACACACTGTACTCCATGTTATTCTCTCCCTCAAAGACTGTCCCCCATGTTATTCACTCCTTCACACACTGTCCTCCATGTTATTTCCTCCCTCACAGACTGTCCTCCATGTTATTCTCTCCCTCACAGTCTGACCTCCATTATTTTCTCCCTCACAGACAGTACTCCATGTGATGCTCTCCCTCACACTCTGTCCTCCATGTTATTATCTCCCTCACAGACTGTCCTCCATGTTATTCTCTCTCTCACAGACTGACCTTCATGTTATTCTCTCCCTCACACACTGTCCTTCATGTTACTCTCTCCCTCACAGACTGTACTCCATGTTATTCTTTCCCTCTCACACTGTCCTCCATGTTTTTCTCTCCCTCGCAGACTGTTCTTCATGTTATTCTCTCCCTCACACACTGTCCTTCATGTTATTCTCTCCCTCACAGACTGTCCTCCATGTTATGCTCTCCCTCACAGACTGTCATCCATGTTATTCTCTCCCTCACAGACTGTCCTCCATGTTATTCTCTCCCTTACAGACTGTACTCCATGTTATTCTTTCCCTCTCACACTGTCCTCCATGTTATTCTCTCCCTCGCAGACTGTCCTTCATGTTATTCTCTCCTTCACACACTGTCCTTCATGTTATTCTCTCCCTCACAGACTGTCCTCCATGTTATTCTCTCCCTCACATACTGTCCTCCCTGTTATTCTCTCCCTCGCAGACTGTCCTTCATGTTGTTCTCTCCCTCACACACTGTCCTTCAGGTTATTCTCTCCCTCACAGACTGTCATTCATGTCATTCTCTCCCTCACAGACTGTACACCATGTTGTTCTCTCCCTCACACACTGTCCTCCATATTATTCTCTACCTCACACACTGTCCTCCATGTTATTCTCTCCCTCGCAGACTGTCCTCCATGTCATTCTCTCCCTCACAGACTGACCTCCATGTTATTCACTTTTTCACACACTGTCCTCCATGTTATTTTCTCCCTCACAGACTGTCATCCATGTTATTCTCTCCCTCGCAGACTGTCCTTCATGTTATTATCTCCCTCACACACTGTCCTTCAGGTTATTCTCTCCCTCACAGACTGTCCTTCATGTCATTCTCTCCCTCACAGACTGTCCTCCATGTTATTCTCTCCCTCAAAGACTGTACTCCATGTTGTTCTCTCCCTCACAGACTGTCCTCCATGTCATTCTCTCCCTCACACACTGTCCTTTATGTTATTCTCTCCCTCACAGACTGTCCTCCATGTCATTCTCTCCCTCACAGACTGACCTCCATGTTATTCTCCCCCTTCACACACTGTACTCCATGTTATTCTCTCCCTCAAAGACAGTCCTCCATGTTATTCACTCCTTCACACACTGTCCTCCATGTCATTCTCTCCCTCACACACTGTCCTCCCTGTTATTCTCTCCTTCGCAGACTGACCTCCATGTTATTCTCCCCCTCACACACTGTACTCCATGTTATTCTCTCCCTCAAAGACTGTCGCCCATGTTATTCACTCCTTCACACACTGTCCTCCATGTTATTTCCTCCCTCACAGACTGTCCTCCATGTTATTCTCTCCCTCACAGTCTGACCTCCATTATTTTCTCCCTCACAGACAGTACTCCATGTTATGCTCTCCCTCACACTCTGTCCTCCATGTTATTATCTCCCTCACAGACTGTCCTCCATGTTATTCTCTCTCTCACAGACTGACCTTCATGTTATTCTCTCCCTCACACACTGTCCTTCATGTTACTCTCTCCCTCACAGACTGTACTCCATGTTATTCTTTCCCTCTCACACTGTCCTCCATGTTATTCTCTCCCTCACAGACTGTCCTTCATGTTATTCTCTCCCTCACACACTGTCCTTCATGTTATTCTCTCCCTCACAGACTGTCCTCCATGTTATTCTCTCCCTCGCAGACTGTCCTTCATGTTATTCTCTCCCTCGCAGACTATCCTTCATGTTATTATCTCCCTCACACACTGTCCTTCATGTCATTCTCTCCCTCACAGACTGTCCTCCATGTTATTCTCTCCCTCAAAGACTGTACTCCATGTTGTTCTCTCCCTCACAGACTGTCCTCCATGTCATTCTCTCCCTCACACACTGTCCTTTATGTTATTCTCTCCCTCACAGACTGTCCTCCGTCATTCTCTCCCTCACAGACTGACCTCCATGTTATTCTCCCCCTTCACACACTGTACTCCATGTTATTCTCTCCCTCAAAGACTGTCCTCCATGTTATTCACTCCTTCACTCACTGTCCTCCATGTTATTTTCTCCCTCACAGACTGTCATCCATGTTATTCTCTCCCTCGCAGACTGTCCTTCATGTTATTCTCTCCCTCACTCACTGTCCTGTATGTTATTCTCTCCCTCACAGACTGCCCTCCGTGTCATTCTCTCCCTCACAGACTGTCCTCCCTGTTATTCTCTCCTTCGCAGACTGACCTCCATGTTATTCTCCCCCTCACACACTGTACTCCATGTTATTCTCTCCCTCAAAGACTGTCCCCCATGTTATTCACTCCTTCACACACTGTCCTCCATGTTATTTCCTCCCTCACAGACTGTCCTCCATGTTATTCTCTCCCTCACAGTCTGACCTCCATTATTTTCTCCCTCACAGCCAGTACTCCATGTTATGCTCTCCCTCACACTCTGTCCTCCATGTTATTATCTCCCTCACAGACAGTCCTCCATGTTATTCTCTCTCTCACAGACTGTTCTTCATGTTATTCTCTCCCTCACACACTGTCCTTCATGTTATTCTCTCCCTCACAGACTGTCCTCCATGTTATTCTCTCCCTCGCAGACTGTCCTTCATGTTGTTCTCTCCCTCACACACTGTCCTTCAGGTTATTCTCTCCCTCACAGACTGTCCATCATGTCATTCTCTCCCTGACAGACTGTACACCATGTTGTTCTCTACCTCACACACTGTCCTCCATGTTATTCTCTCCCTCACAGACTGTCCTCCATGTCATTCTCTCCCTCACTGACTGAACTCTATGTTATTATCTCCCTCACACACTGTACTCCATGTTATTCTCTCCCTCAAAGACTGTCCTCCATGTTATTCACTCCTTCACACACTGTCCTCCATGTTATTTTCTCCCTCACAGACTGTCATCCATGTTATTCTCTCCCTCGCAGACTGTCCTTCATGTTATTTTCTCCCTCACACACTGTCCTTCAGGTTATTCTCTCCCTCACAGACTGTCCTTCATGTCATTCTCTCCCTCACAGACTGTCCTCCATGTTATTCTCTCCCTCAAAGACTGTACTCCATGTTGTTCTCTCCCTCACAGACTGTCCTCCATGTCATTCTCTCCCTCACACTCTGTTCTTTATGTTATTCTCTCCCTCACAGACTGTCCTCCATGTCATTCTCTCCCTCACAGACTGACCTCCCTGTTATTCTCTCCCTCGAAGACTGTCCTTCATGTTATTCTCTCCCTCACAGACTGCCCTCAATGTCATTCTCTCCCTCACAGACAGTCCTCCATGTCATTCTCTCCCTCTCAGAATGTCCTCCATGTTATTCTCTCCCTCACAGACTGTCCTCCATGTTATGCTCTCCCTCACAGACTGTCCTCCATGTTATTCTCTCCCTCACAGACTGTCCTTCATGTTATTCTCTCCCTCACACACTGTCCTTCATGTTATTTTCTTCCTCACAGACTGTCCATGATATTTTCGCCCTCACAGACTGACCTCCATCTTATTCTCTCCCTCACAGTCTATCCTCTATGCTTTTCTCTCACTCACACACTTTCCTCCATGTTATTCTCTCACTCACAGGCCGTCCTTCATGTTATTCTTGCCCTCACAGATTGTCCTCCATGTTATTGTCTCCCTCACAGACTGTCCTCCATGTTATTCTCTCCCACACAGACTGTACTCCATGTTATTCTCTCTCTCACAGACTGTCCTGCTTATTATTCTCTTCATCACAGACTGTTCTCCATGTTATTCTCTCCCTCACAGACTGTCCTCCATGTTATTCTCTCCCTCATAGTCTGACCTCCGTTATTTTCTCCCTCACAGACAGTACTCCATGTTATGCTCTCCCTCACACTCTGTCCTCCATGTTATTATCTCCCTCACAGACTGTCCTTCATGTTATTCTTGCCCTCACAGATTGTCCTCCATGTTATTGTCTCCCTCACAGACTGTCCTCCATGTTATTCTCTCCCACACAGACTGTACTCCATGTTGTTCTCTCCCTCACAGACTGTCCTCCATGTCATTCTCTCCCTCACACACTGTCCTTCATGTTATTCTCTCCCTCACAGACTGTCCTCCATGTCATTCTCTCCCTCTCAGAATGTCCTCCATGTTATTCTCTCCCTCAGACTGTCCTCCATGTTATGCTCTCCCTCACAGACTGTCCTCCATGTTATTCTCTCCCTCACAGACTGTCCTTCATGTTATTCTCTGCCTCACACACTGTCCTTCATGTTATTCTCTCCCTCACAGACTGTCCTCCATGTTATTCTCTCTCACAGACTGACCTTCATGTTATTCTCTCCCTCACAGACTGTCCTCCATGTTATTATCTCCCTCACAGACTATCCTCCATGTTAATCTCTCCCTCTCACACTGTCCTCCATGTTATTCTTTACCTCACAGACTGTCCTTCAGATTATTCTTGCCCTCACAGACTGTCCTCCATGTAATTCTCTCCCTCACAGACTGTCCACCATGTTATTCTCTCCCTCACAGACTGTCCTCCATGTCATTCTCTCCCTCACAGACTGACCTCCATGTTATTCTCTCCCTCACACACTGTACTCCATGTTATTCTCTCCCTCAAAGACTGTCATCCATGTTATTCTCTCCCTCGCAGACTGTCCTTCATGTTATTCTCTCCCAAACACACTGTCCTGTATGTTATTCTCTCCCTCACAGACTGCCCTCAATGTCATTCTCTCCCTCACAGACTGTCCTCCCTGTTATTCTCTCCCTCGCAGACTGTCCTTCATGTTATTCTCTGCCTCACACACTGTCCTTCATGTTATTCTCTCCCTCACAGACTGTCCTCCATGTTATTCTCTCTCACAGACTGACCTTCATGTTATTCTCTCCCTCACAGACTGTCCTCCATGTTATTATCTCCCTCACAGACTATCCTCCATGTTAATCTCTCCCTCTCACACTGTCCTCCATGTTATTCTTTACCTCACAGACTGTCCTTCAGATTATTCTTGCCCTCACAGACTGTCCTCCATGTAATTCTCTCCCTCACAGACTGTCCACCATGTTATTCTCTCCCTCACAGACTGTCCTCCATGTCATTCTCTCCCTCACAGACTGACCTCCATGTTATTCTCTCCCTCACACACTGTACTCCATGTTATTCTCTCCCTCAAAGACTGTCATCCATGTTATTCTCTCCCTCGCAGACTGTCCTTCATGTTATTCTCTCCCAAACACACTGTCCTGTATGTTATTCTCTCCCTCACAGACTGCCCTCAATGTCATTCTCTCCCTCACAGACTGTCCTCCATGTCATTCTCTCCCTCTCAGAATGTCCTCCATGTTATTCTCTCCCTCACAGACTGTCCTCCATGTTATGCTCTCCCTCACAGACTGTCCTCCATGTTATTCTCTCCCTCACACACTGTCCTTCATGTTATTCTCTCCCTCACAGTCTGTTTTCCATGTTATTCTCTCTCTCACAGACTGACCTTCATGTTATTCTCTCCCTCACAGACTGTCCTCCATGTTATTCTCTCCCTCACAGACTGTCCTCCATGTTATTCTCTCCCTCACAGACTATCCTCCATGTTATTCTCTCCCTCTCACACTGTCCTCCATGTTATTCTTTCCCTCACAGACTGTCCTTCAGGTTATTCTTGCCCTCACAGACTGTCCTCCATGTTACTCTCTCCCTCACAGACTGTCCACCATGTTATTCTCTCCCTCACAGACTGTCCTCCGTCATTCTCTCCCTCACAGACTGACCTCCATGTTATTCTCCCCCTTCACACACTGTACTCCATGTTATTCTCTCCCTCAAAGACTGTCCTCCATGTTATTCACTCCTTCACTCACTGTCCTCCATGTTATTTTCTCCCTCACAGACTGTCATCCATGTTATTCTCTCCCTCGCAGACTGTCCTTCATGTTATTCTCTCCCTCACTCACTGTCCTGTATGTTATTCTCTCCCTCACAGACTGCCCTCCGTGTCATTCTCTCCCTCACAGACTGTCCTCCCTGTTATTCTCTCCTTCGCAGACTGACCTCCATGTTATTCTCCCCCTCACACACTGTACTCCATGTTATTCTCTCCCTCAAAGACTGTCCCCCATGTTATTCACTCCTTCACACACTGTCCTCCATGTTATTTCCTCCCTCACAGACTATCCTCCATGTTATTCTCTCCCTCACAGTCTGACCTCCATTATTTTCTCCCTCACAGCCAGTACTCCATGTTATGCTCTCCCTCACACTCTGTCCTCCATGTTATTATCTCCCTCACAGACAGTCCTCCATGTTATTCTCTCTGTCACAGACTGTTCTTCATGTTATTCTCTCCCTCACACACTGTCCTTCATGTTATTCTCTCCCTCACAGACTGTCCTCCATGTTATTCTCTCCCTCGCAGACTGTCCTTCATGTTGTTCTCTCCCTCACACACTGTCCTTCAGGTTATTCTCTCCCTCACAGACTGTCCATCATGTCATTCTCTCCCTGACAGACTGTACACCATGTTGTTCTCTACCTCACACACTGTCATCCATGTTATTCTCTCCCTCACAGACTGTCCTCCATGTCATTCTCTCCCTCACTGACTGAACTCTATGTTATTATCTCCCTCACACACTGTACTCCATGTTATTCTCTCCCTCAAAGACTGTCCTCCATGTTATTCACTCCTTCACACACTGTCCTCCATGTTATTTTCTCCCTCACAGACTGTCATCCATGTTATTCTCTCCCTCGCAGACTGTCCTTCATGTTATTTTCTCCCTCACACACTGTCCTTCAGGTTATTCTCTCCCTCACAGACTGTCCTTCATGTCATTCTCTCCCTCACAGACTGTCCTCCATGTTATTCTCTCCCTCAAAGACTGTACTCCATGTTGTTCTCTCCCTCACAGACTGTCCTCCATGTCATTCTCTCCCTCACACTCTGTTCTTTATGTTATTCTCTCCCTCACAGACTGTCCTCCATGTCATTCTCTCCCTCACAGACTGACCTCCATGTTATTCTCCCCTCACACACTGTCCTCCATTTTATTTTCTCCCTCACAGACTGTCCTCCCTGTTATTCTCTCCCTCGAAGACTGTCCTTCATGTTATTCTCTCCCTCACAGACTGCCCTCAATGTCATTCTCTCCCTCACAGACAGTCCTCCATGTCATTCTCTCCCTCTCAGAATGTCCTCCATGTTATTCTCTCCCTCACAGACTGTCCTCCATGTTATGCTCTCCCTCACAGACTGTCCTCCATGTTATTCTCTCCCTCACAGACTGTCCTTCATGTTATTCTCTCCCTCACACACTGTCCTTCATGTTATTTTCTTCCTCACAGACTGTCCATGATATTTTCGCCCTCACAGACTGACCTCCATCTTATTCTCTCCCTCACAGTCTATCCTCTATGCTTTTCTCTCACTCACACACTTTCCTCCATGTTATTCTCTCACTCACAGGCCGTCCTTCATGTTATTCTTGCCCTCACAGATTGTCCTCCATGTTATTGTCTCCCTCACAGACTGTCCTCCATGTTATTCTCTCCCACACAGACTGTACTCCATGTTATTCTCTCTCTCACAGACTGTCCTGCTTATTATTCTCTTCATCACAGACTGTTCTCCATGTTATTCTCTCCCTCACAGACTGTCCTCCATGTTATTCTCTCCCTCATAGTCTGACCTCCGTTATTTTCTCCCTCACAGACAGTACTCCATGTTATGCTCTCCCTCACACTCTGTCCTCCATGTTATTATCTCCCTCACAGACTGTCCTTCATGTTATTCTTGCCCTCACAGATTGTCCTCCATGTTATTGTCTCCCTCACAGACTGTCCTCCATGTTATTCTCTCCCACACAGACTGTACTCCATGTTGTTCTCTCCCTCACAGACTGTCCTCCATGTCATTCTCTCCCTCACACACTGTCCTTCATGTTATTCTCTCCCTCACAGACTGTCCTCCATGTCATTCTCTCCCTCTCAGAATGTCCTCCATGTTATTCTCTCCCTCAGACTGTCCTCCATGTTATGCTCTCCCTCACAGACTGTCCTCCATGTTATTCTCTCCCTCACAGACTGTCCTTCATGTTATTCTCTGCCTCACACACTGTCCTTCATGTTATTCTCTCCCTCACAGACTGTCCTCCATGTTATTCTCTCTCACAGACTGACCTTCATGTTATTCTCTCCCTCACAGACTGTCCTCCATGTTATTATCTCCCTCACAGACTATCCTCCATGTTAATCTCTCCCTCTCACACTGTCCTCCATGTTATTCTTTACCTCACAGACTGTCCTTCAGATTATTCTTGCCCTCACAGACTGTCCTCCATGTAATTCTCTCCCTCACAGACTGTCCACCATGTTATTCTCTCCCTCACAGACTGTCCTCCATGTCATTCTCTCCCTCACAGACTGACCTCCATGTTATTCTCTCCCTCACACACTATACTCCATGTTATTCTCTCCCTCAAAGACTGTCCTCCATGTTATTCACTCCTTCACACACTGTCCTCCATGTTATTTTCTCCCTCACAGACTGTCATCCATGTTATTCTCTCCCTCGCAGACTGTCCTTCATGTTATTCTCTCCCAAACACACTGTCCTGTATGTTATTCTCTCCCTCACAGACTGCCCTCAATGTCATTCTCTCCCTCTCAGAATGTCCTCCATGTTATTCTCTCCCTCACAGACTGTCCTCCATGTTATGCTCTCCCTCACAGACTGTCCTCCATGTCATTCTCTCCCTCACACACTGTCCTTCATGTTATTCTCTCCCTCACAGACAGTCCTCCATGTCATTCTCTCCCTCTCAGAATGTCCTCCATGTTATTCTCTCCCTCACAGACTGTCCTCCATGTTATGCTCTCCCTCACAGACTGTCCTCCATGTTATTCTCTCCCTCACACACTGTCCTTCATGTTATTCTCTCCCTCACAGTCTGTTTTCCATGTTATTCTCTCTCTCACAGACTGACCTTCATGTTATTCTCTCCCTCACAGACTGTCCTCCATGTTATTCTCTCCCTCACAGACTGTCCTCCATGTTATTCTCTCCCTCACAGACTATCCTCCATGTTATTCTCTCCCTCTCACACTGTCCTCCATGTTATTCTTTCCCTCACAGACTGTCCTTCAGGTTATTCTTGCCCTCACAGACTGTCCTCCATGTTACTCTCTCCCTCACAGACTGTCCTTCATGCTATTTTCTCCCACACAGACTGTCCTTCATGTTATTCTCTCCCTCACAGACTGACTTTCTTGTTATTCTATCCCTCACAGACTGTCCTCCATGTTATTCTCTCTTTCACAGACTGTCCTCCATGTTATTTTCTCCCTCACAGACTGTCCTCCATGTTATTCTCTCCCTCACAGACTGTCCTTTATGTTATTCTCTCCCTCACACACTGTCCTTCATGCTATTTTCTCCCACACAGACTGTCCTTCATGTTATTCTCTCCCTCACACACTGTCCTTCATGTTATTTTCTCCCTCACAGACTGTCCATGATATTTTCGCCCTCACAGACTGACCTCCATCTTATTCTCTCCCTCACAGTCTATCCTCTATGCTTTTCTCTCACTCACACACTTTCCTCCATGTTATTCTCTCACTCACAGGCCGTCCTTCATGTTATTCTTGCCCTCACAGGTTGTCCTCCATGTTATTGTCTCCCTCACAGACTGTCCTCCATGTTATTCTCTCCCACACAGACTGTACTCCATGTTATTCTCTCTCTCACAGACTGTCCTGCTTATTATTCTCTTCATCACAGACTGTTCTCCATGTTATTCTCTCCCTCACAGACTGTCCTCCATGTTATTCTCTCCCTCATAGTCTGACCTCCGTTATTTTCTCCCTCACAGACAGTACTCCATGTTATGCTCTCCCTCACACTCTGTCCTCCATGTTATTATCTCCCTCACAGACTGTCCTCCATGTTATTCTCTCTCTCACAGACTGACCTTCATGTTATTCTCTCCCTCACACACTGTCCTTCATGTTACTCTCTCCCTCACAGACTGTCCTCCATGTTATTCTCTCCCTCACAGACTGTCCTCGCTGTTATTCTCTCCCTCGCAGACTGTCCTTCATGTTATTCTCTCCCTCACAGACTGTCCTTCATGTTATTCTCTCCCTCGCAGACTGTCCTTCATGTTATTCTCTCCCTCACAGACTGTCCTCCATGTCATTCTCTCCCTCTCAGAATGTCCTCCATGTTATTTTCTCCCTCACAGACTGTCCTCCATGTTATGCTCTCCCTTACAGACTGTCCTCCATGTTATTCTCTCCCTCACAGACTGTCCTTCATATTATTCTCTCCCTCACACACTGTCCTTCATGTTATTCTCTACCTCACAGACTGTCCTCCATGTTATTCTCTCTCACAGACTGAACTTCATGTTATTCTCTCCCTCACAGACTGTCCTCCATGTTATTATCTCCCTCACAGACTATCCTCCATGTTATTCTCTCCCTCTCACACTGTCCTCCATGTTATTCTTTACCTCACAGACTGTCCTTCAGGTTATTCTTGACCTCACAGACTGTCCTCCATGTTATTCTCTCCCTCACAGACTGTCCACCATGTTATTCTCTCCCTCACAGACTGTCCTCCATGTCATTCTCTCCCTCACAGACTGACCTCCATGTTATTCTCTCCCTCACACACTGTACTCCATGTTATTCTCTCCCTCAAAGACTGTCCTCCATGTTATTCACTCCTTCACACACTGTCCTCCATGTTATTTTCTCCCTCACAGACTGTCATCCATGTTATTCTCTCCCTCGCAGACTGTCCTTCATGTTATTCTCTCCCTCACACACTGTCCTGTATGTTATTCTCTCAATCGCAGACTGCCCTCAATGTCATTCTCTCCCTCACAGACTGTCCTTCCTGTTATTCTCTCCCTCGCAGACTGTCCTTCATGTTATTCTCTCCCTCACAGACAGTCCTCCATGTCATTCTCTCCCTCTCAGAATGTCCTCCATGTTATTCTCTCCCTCACAGACTGTCCTCCATGTTATGCTCTCCCTCACAGACTGTCCTCCATGTTATTCTCTCCCTCACAGACTGTCCTTCATGTTATTCTCTCCCTCTCACACTGTCCTCCATGTTATTCTTTCCCTCACAGACTGTCCTTCAGGTTATTCTTGCCCTCACAGACTGTCCTCCATGTTAATCTCTCCCTCACAGACTGTCCTCCATGTTATCCTCTCCCCCAGACTGTATTCCATGTTATTTTCTCCCTCACAGACTGTCCTCCATGTTATTCTCTCCCTCACACACTGTCTTGTATGTTATTCTCTCCCTCACAGACTGTCCTCCATGTCTTTCTCCCTCTCTCAGAATGTCCTCCATGTTATTCTCTCCCTCACAGAATGTCCTTCATGTTATTTTCTCCCTCACAGACAGTACTCAATGTTATGCTCTCCCTCACACACTGTCCTCCATGTGATTATCTCCCTCACAGACTGTCCTCCATGTTATTCTCTCCTTCACAGACTGTCCTCCATTTTATTCTCTCCCTCACAGACTGTCCTCCATGTTATTTTCTCCCTCACAGACAGTACTCCATGTTATGCTCTCCCTCACAGACTGACCTTCATGTTATTCTTTCTCTCACAGACTGACCTTCATGTTATTCTCTTCTTCACAGACTTCCCTCAATGTTATTCTCTCCTTCACAGACTGTCCTTCATGTTCTTCTCTCCCTCACACACTGTCCTTCATGTTACTCTCTCCCTCACAGACTGTCCTCCATGTTATTCTCTCCCTCACAGACTGTCCTCCATGTTATGCTCTCCCTCACAGACTGTCCTCCATGTTATTCTCTCCCTCACAGACTGTCCTTCATGTTATTCTCTCCCTCACACACTGTCCTTCATGTTATTCTCTCCCTCACAGACTGTCCTCCATGTTATTCTCTCTCTCACAGACTGACCTTCATGTTATTCTCTCCCTCACAGACTGTCCTCCATGTTATTCTCTCCCTCACAGACTGACCTCCATGTTATTCTCTCCCTCACACACTGTCCTCCATGTTATTCTCTCCCTCACAGACTGTCCTCCATGTCATTCTTTCCCTCACAGACTGACCTCCATGTTATTCTCTCCCTCGCACACTGTACTCCATGTTATTCTCTCCCTCAAAGACTGTCCTCCATGTTATTCACTCTTTCACATACGGTCCTCCATGTTATTTTCTCCCTCACAGACTGTCATCCATGTTATTCTCTCCCTCGCAGACTGTTCTTCATGTTATTCTCTCCCTCACACACTATCCTTAAGGTTATTCTCTCCCTCACAGACTGTGCTTCATGTCATTCTGTCCCTCACAGAATGTCCTCCATGTTATTCTCTCCCTCACAGACTGTACTCCATGTTGTTCTCTCCCTCACAGACTGTCCTCCATGTCATTCTCTCCCTCACACACTGTCCTTCATGTTATTCTCTCCCTCACAGACTGTCCTCCATGTCATTCTCTCCCTCTCAGAATGTCCTCCATGTTATTCTCTTCCTCACAGACTGTCCTCCATGTTATGCTCTCCCTCACAGACTGTCCTCCATGTTATTCTCTCCCTCACAGACTGTCCTTCATGTTATTCTCTCCCTCACACACTGTCCTTCATGTTATTCTCTCCCTCACAGACTGTCCTCCATGTTATTCTCTCTCACAGACTGACCTTCATGTTATTCTCTCCCTCACAGACTGTCCTCCATGTTATTATCTCCCTCACAGACTATCCTCCATGTTAATCTCTCCCTCTCACACTGTCCTCCATGTTATTCTTTACCTCACAGACTGTCCTTCAGATTATTCTTGCCCTCACAGACTGTCCTCCATGTTATTCTCTCCCTCACAGACTGTCCACCATGTTATTCTCTCCCTCACAGACTGTCCTCCATGTCATTCTCTCCCTCACATACTGACCTCCATGTTATTCTCTCCCTCACACACTGTACTCCATGTTATTCTCTCCCTCAAAGACTGTCCTCCATGTTATTCACTCCTTCACACACTGTCCTCCATGTTATTTTCGCCCTCACAGACTGACCTCCATCTTATTCTCTCCCTCACAGTCTATCCTCTATGCTTTTCTCTCACTCACACACTTTCCTCCATGTTATTCTCTCACTCACAGGCCGTCCTTCATGTTATTCTTGCCCTCACAGATTTTCCTCCATGTTATTGTCTCCCACACAGACTGTACTCCATGTTATTCTCTCCCTCACAGACTGTCCTGGTTATTATTCTCTTCATCACAGACTGTTCTCCATGTTATTCTCTCCCTCACAGACTGTCCTCCATGTTATTCTCTCCCTCATAGTCTGACCTCCGTTATTTTCTCCCTCACAGACAGTACTCCATGTTATGCTCTCCCTCACACTCTGTCCTCCATGTTATTATCTCCCTCACAGACTGTCCTCCATGTTATTCTCTCTCTCACAGACTGACCTTCATGTTATTCTCTCCCTCACACACTGTCCTTCATGTTACTCTCTCCCTCACAGACTGTCCTCCATGTTATTCTCTCCCTCACAGACTGTCCTCGCTGTTATTCTCTCCCTCGCAGACTGTCCTTCATGTTATTCTCTCCCCCACAGACTGTCCTTCATGTCATTCTCTCCCTCTCAGACTGTCCTTCATGTTATTCATTCCCTCACAGACTGTCCTCCATGTCATTCCCTCCCTCTCAGAATGTCCTCCATGTTATTCTCTCCCTCACAGACTGTCCTCCATGTTATTCTCTCCCTTACAGACTGTCCTCCATGTTATTCTCTCCCTCACACACTGTCCTTCATGTTATTCTCTCCCTCACAGACTGTCCTCCATGTTATTCTCTCTCACAGACTGAACTTCATGTTATTCTCTCCCTCACAGACTGTCCTCCATGTTATTATCTCCCTCACAGACTATCCTCCATGTTATTCTCTCCCTCTCACACTGTCCTCCATGTTATACTTTACCTCACAGACTGTCCTTCAGGTTATTCTTGCCCTCACAGACTGTCCTCCATGTTATTCTCTCCCTCACAGACTGTCCACCATGTTATTCTCTCCCTCACAGACTGTCCTCCATGTCATTCTCTCCCTCACAGACTGACCTCCATGTTATTCTCTCCCTCACACACTGTACTCCATGTTATTCTCTCCCTCAAAGACTGTCCTCCATGTTATTCACTCCTTCACACACTGTCCTCCATGTTATTTTCTCCCTCACAGACTGTCATCCATGTTATTCTCTCCCTCGCAGACTGTCCTTCATGTTATTCTCTCCCTCACACACTGTCCGGTATGTTATTCTCTCCCTCGCAGACTGCCCTCAATGTCATTCTCTCCCTCACAGACTGTCCTTCCTGTTATTCTCTCCCTCGCAGACTGTCCTTCATGTTATTCTCTCCCTCACAGACAGTCCTCCATGTCATTCTCTCCCTCTCAGAATGTCCTCCATGTTATTCTCTCCCTCACAGACTGTCCTCCATGTTATGCTCTCCCTCACAGACTGTCCTCCATGTTATTATCTCCCTCACAGACTGTCCTTCATGTTATTCTCTCCCTCTCACACTGTCCTCCATGTCATTCTTTCCCTCACAGACTGTCCTTCAGGTTATTCTTGCCCTCACAGACTGTCCTCCATGTTATTCTCTCCCTCACAGACTGTCCTCCATGTTATCCTCTCCCCCAGACTGTATTCCATGTTATTTTCTCCCTCGCAGACTGTCCTCCATGTTATTCTCTCTCTCACAGACTGACCTTCATGTTATTCTCTCCCTCACACACTGTCCTTCATGTTACTCTCTCCCTCACAGACTGTCCTCCATGTTATTCTCTCCCTCACAGACTGTCCTCGCTGTTATTCTCTCCCTCACAGACTGTCCTTCATGTTATTCTCTCCCCCACAGACTGTCCTTCATGTCATTCTCTCCCTCTCAGACTGTCCTTCATGTTATTCATTCCCTCACAGACTGTCCTCCATGTCATTCCCTCCCTCTCAGAATGTCCTCCATGTTATTCTCTCCCTCACAGACTGTCCTCCATGTTATTCTCTCCCTTACAGACTGTCCTCCATGTTATTCTCTCCCTCACACACTGTCCTTCATGTTATTCTCTCCCTCACAGACTGTCCTCCATGTTATTCTCTCTCACAGACTGAACTTCATGTTATTCTCTCCCTCACAGACTGTCCTCCATGTTATTATCTCCCTCACAGACTATCCTCCATGTTATTCTCTCCCTCTCACACTGTCCTCCATGTTATACTTTACCTCACAGACTGTCCTTCAGGTTATTCTTGCCCTCACAGACTGTCCTCCATGTTATTCTCTCCCTCACAGACTGTCCACCATGTTATTCTCTCCCTCACAGACTGTCCTCCATGTCATTCTCTCCCTCACAGACTGACCTCCATGTTATTCTCTCCCTCACACACTGTACTCCATGTTATTCTCTCCCTCAAAGACTGTCCTCCATGTTATTCACTCCTTCACACACTGTCCTCCATGTTATTTTCTCCCTCACAGACTGTCATCCATGTTATTCTCTCCCTCGCAGACTGTCCTTCATGTTATTCTCTCCCTCACACACTGTCCGGTATGTTATTCTCTCCCTCGCAGACTGCCCTCAATGTCATTCTCTCCCTCACAGACTGTCCTTCCTGTTATTCTCTCCCTCGCAGACTGTCCTTCATGTTATTCTCTCCCTCACAGACAGTCCTCCATGTCATTCTCTCCCTCTCAGAATGTCCTCCATGTTATTCTCTCCCTCACAGACTGTCCTCCATGTTATGCTCTCCCTCACAGACTGTCCTCCATGTTATTATCTCCCTCACAGACTGTCCTTCATGTTATTCTCTCCCTCTCACACTGTCCTCCATGTCATTCTTTCCCTCACAGACTGTCCTTCAGGTTATTCTTGCCCTCACAGACTGTCCTCCATGTTATTCTCTCCCTCACAGACTGTCCTCCATGTTATCCTCTCCCCCAGACTGTATTCCATGTTATTTTCTCCCTCGCAGACTGTCCTCCATGTTATTCTCTCTCTCACAGACTGACCTTCATGTTATTCTCTCCCTCACACACTGTCCTTCATGTTACTCTCTCCCTCACAGACTGTCCTGCATGTTATTCTCTCCCTCACAGACTGTCCTCGCTGTTATTCTCTCCCTCGCAGACTGTCCTTCATGTTATTCTCTCCCTCACAGACTGTCCTTCATGTCATTCTCTCCCTCTCAGACTGTCCTTCATGTTATTCTTTCCCTCACAGACTGTCCTTCATGTTATTCTCTCCCTCACAGACTGTCCTCCATGTTATTCTCTCTCACAGACTGAACTTCATGTTATTCTCTCCCTCACAGACTGTCCTCCATGTTATTCTCTCCCTCACAGACTGTCCTTCAGGTTATTCTTGCCCTCACAGACTGTCCTCCATGTTATTCTCTCCCTCACAGACTGTCCTCCATGTTATCCTCTCCCCCAGACTGTATTCCATGTTATTTTCTCCCTCACAGACTGTCCTCCATGTTATTTTCTCCCTCACAGACAGTACTCAATGTTATGCTCTCCCTCACACACTGTCCTCCATGTGATTATCTCCCTCACAGACTGTCCTCCATGTTATTCTCTCCTTCACAGACTGTCCTCCATTTTCTTCTCTCCCTCACAGACTGTCCTCCATGTTATTTTCTCCCTCACAGACAGTACTCCATGTTATGCTCTCCCTCACAGACTGACCTTCATGTTATTCTTTCTCTCACAGACTGACCTTCATGTTATTCTCTTCTTCACAGACTTCCCTCAATGTTATTCTCTCCTTCACAAGACTGTCCTTCATGTTATTCTCTCCCTCACACACTGTCCTTCATGTTATTCTCTCCCTCACAGACTGTCCTCCATGTTATTCTCTCCCTCGCAGACTGACCTTCATGTTATTCTTTCTCTCACAGACTGACCTTCATGTTATTCTCTTCTTCACAGACTTCCCTCAATGTTATTCTCTCCTTCACAGACTGTCCTTCATGTTATTCTCTCCCTCACACACTGTCCTTCATGCTATTTTCTCCCACACAGACTGTCCTTCATGTTATTCTCTCCCTCACAGACTGACCTTCTTGTTATTCTTTCCCTCACAGACTGTCCTCCATGTTATTCTCTCTTTCACAGACTGTCCTCCATGTTATTTTCTCCCTCACAGACTGTCCTCCATGTTATTCTCTCCCTCACAGACTGTCCTTTATGTTATTCTCTCCCTCACACACTGTCCTTCATGCTATTTTCTCCCACACAGACTGTCCTTCATGTTATTCTCTCCCTCACACACTGTCCTTCATGAAATTTTCTCCCTCACAGACTGTCCATGATATTTTCGCCCTCACAGACTGTCATCCATGTTATTCTCTCCCTCACAGTCTATCCTCTTTGCTTTTCTCTCACTCACACACTTTCCTCCATGTTATTTTCTCACTCACAGGCCGTCCTTCATGTTATTCTTGCCCTCACAGATTGTTCTCCATGTTATTGTCTCCCTCACAGACTGTCCTCCATGTTATTCTTTCCCACACAGACTGTACTCCATGTTATTCTCTCCCTCACAGACTGTCCTGCTTATTATTCTCTTCATCACAGACTGTTCTCCATGTTATTCTCTCCCTCACAGACTGTCCTCCATGTTATTCTCTCCCTCATAGTCTGACCTCCGTTATTTTCTCCCTCACAGACAGTACTCCATGTTATGCTCTCCCTCACACTCTGTCCTCCATGTTATTATCTCCCTCACAGACTGTCCTCAATGTTATTCACTCTCTCACAGACTGACCTTCATGTTATTCTCTCCCTCTCACACTGTCCTTCATGTTACTCTCGCCCTCACAGACTGTCCTCCATGTTATTCTCTCCCTCACAGACTGTCCTCCCTGTTATTCTCTCCCTCGCAGACTGTCCTTCATGTTATTCTCTCCCTCACAGACTGTCCTTCATGTCATTCTCTCCCTCTCAGACTGTCCTTCATGATATTCTCTCCCTCACAGACTGTCCTCCATGTCATTCTCTCTCTCTCAGAATGTCCTCCATGTTATTCTCTCCCTCACAGACTGTCCTCCATATTATGCTCTCCCTCACAGACTGTCCTCCATGTTATTCTCTCCCTCACAGACTGTCCTTCATGTTATTCTCTCCCTCACACACTGTCCTTCATGTTATTCTCTCCCTCACAGACTGTCCTCCATGTTATTCTCTCTCACAGACTGAACTTCATGTTATTCTCTTCCTCACAGACTGTCCTCCATGTAATTATCTCCCTCACAGACTATCCTCCATGTTATTATCTCCCTCTCACACTGTCCTCATTGTTATTCTTTACCTCACAGACTGTCCTTCAGGTTATTCTTGCCCTCACAGACTGTCCTCCATGTTATTCACTCCCTCACAGACTGTCCACCATGTTATTCTCTCCCTCACAGACTGTCCTCCATGTCATTCTCTCCCTCACAGACTGACATCCATGTTATTCTCTCCCTCACACACTGTACTCCATGTTATTCTCTCCCTCAAAGACTGTCCTCCATGTAATTCACTCCTTCACACACTGTCCTCCATGTTATTTTCTCCCTCACAGACTGTCATCCATGTTATTCTTTCCCTCGCAGACTGTCCTTCATGTTATTCTCTCCCTCACACACTGTCCTGTATGTTATTCTCTCCCTCGCAGACTGCCCTCAATGTCATTCTCTCCCTCACAGACTCTCCTCCCTGTTATTCTCTCCCTCGCAGATTGTCCTTCATGTTATTCTCTCCCTCACAGAGAGTCCTCCATGTCATTCTCTCCCTCTCAGAATGTCCTCCATGTTATTCTCTCCCTCACAGACTGTCCTCCATGTTATGCTCTCCCTCACAGACTGTCCTCCATGTCATTCTCTCCCTCTCAGAATGTCCTCCATGTTATTCTCTCCCTCACAGACTGTCCTCCATGTTATGCTCTCCCTCACAGACTGTCCTCCATGTTATTCTCTCCCTCACAGACTGTCCTTCATGTTATTCTCTCCCTCACACACTGTCCTTCATGTTATTCTCTCCCTCACAGACTGTCCTCCATGTTATTCTCTCTCACAGACTGAACTTCATGTTATTCTCTCCCTCACAGACTGTCCTCCATGGTATTATCTCCCTCACAGACTATCCTCCATGTTATTCTCTCCCTCTCACACTGTCCTCCATGTTATTCTTTACCTCACAGACTGTCCTTCAGGTTATTCTTGCCCTCACAGACTGTCCTCCATGTTATTCTCTCCCTCACAGACTGTCCACCATGTTATTCTCTCCCTCACAGACTGTCCTCCATGTCATTCTCTCCCTCACAGACTGACCTCCATGTTATTCTCTCCCTTACACACTGTACTCCATGTTATTCTCTCCCTCAAAGACTGTCCTCCATGCTATTCACTCCTTCACACACTGTCCTCCATGTTATTTTCTCCCTCACAGACTGTCATCCATGTTATTCTCTCCCTCACACACTGTCCTGTATGTTATTCTCTCCCTCGCAGACTGCCCTCAATGTCATTCTCTCCCTCACAGACTGTCCTCCCTGTTATTCTCTCCCTCGCAGACTGTCCTTCATGTTATTCTCTCCCTCACAGACAGTCCTCCATGTCATTCTCTCCCTCTCAGAAAGTCCTCCATGTTATTCTCTCCCTCACAGACTGTCCTCCATGTTATGCTCTCCCTCACAGACTATCCACCATGTTATTCTCTCCCTCACAGACTGTCATTCATGTTATTCTCTCCCTCACACTCTGTCCTTCATGTTATTCTCTCCCTCACAGACTGTCCTCCATGTTATTCTCTCTCTCACAGACTGACCTTCATGTTATTCTCTCCCTCACAGACTGTCCTCCATGTTATTCTCTCCCTCACAGACTGACCTCCATGTTATTCTCTCCCTCACACACTGTCCTCCATGTTATTCTCTCCCTCACAGACTGTCCTCCATGTCATTCTTTCCCTCACAGACTGACCTTCATGTTATTCTCTCCCTCACACACTGTACTCCATGTTATTCTCTCCCTCAAAGACTGTCCTCCATGTTATTCACTCTTTCACATACGGTCCTCCATGTTATTTTCTCCCTCACAGACTGTCATCCATGTTATTCTCTCCCTCACAGACTGTCCTTCATGTCATTCTCTCCCTCACAGACTGTCCTCCATGTTATTCTCTCCCTCACAGACTGTACTCCATGTTGTTCTCTCCCTCACAGACTGTCCTCCGTGTCATTCTCTCCCTCACACACTGTCCTTCATGTTATTCTCTCCCTCACAGACTGTCCTCCATGTCATTCTCTCCCTCTCAGAATGTCCTCCATGTTATTCTCTCCCTCACAGACTGTCCTCCATGTTATGCTCTCCCTCACAGACTGTCCTCCATGTTATTCTCTCCCTCACAGACTGTCCTCCATGTTATTATCTCCCTCACAGACGATCCTCCATGTTAATCTCTCCCTCTCACACTGTCCTCCATGTTATTCTTTACCTCACAGACTGTCCTTCAGATTATTCTTGCCCTCACAGACTGTCCTCCATGTTATTCTCTCCCTCACAGACTGTCCACCATGTTATTCTCTCCCTCACAGACTGTCCTCCATGTCATTCTCTCCCTCACAGACTGACCTCCATGTTATTCTCTCACTCACACACTGTACTCCATGTTATTCTCTCCCTCAAAGACTGTCCTCCATGTTATTCTCTCCTTCACAGACTGTCATCCATGTTATTCTCTCCCTCGCAGACTGTCCTTCATGTTATTCTCTCCCAAACACACTGTCCTGTATGTTATTCTCTCCCTCACAGACTGCCCTCGATGTCATTCTCTCCCTCACAGACTGTCCTCCCTGTTATTCTCTCCCTCGCAGACTGTCCTTCATGTTATTCTCTCCCTCACAGACAGTCCTCCATGTCATTCTCTCCCTCTCAGAATGTCCTCCATGTTATTCTCTCCCTTACAGACTGTCCTCCACGTTATGCTCTCCCTCACAGACTGTCCTCCATGTTATTCTCTCCCTCACAGACTGTCCTTCATGTTATTCTCTCCCTCACACACTGTCCTTCATGTTATTCTCTCCCTCACAGACTGTTTTTCATGTTATTCTCTCTCTCACAGACTGACCTTCATGTTATTCTCTCCCTCACAGACTGTCCTCCATGTTATTCTCTCCCTCACAGACTGTCCTCCATGTTATTCTCTCCCTGACAGACTATCCTCCATGTTATTCTCTCCCTCTCACACTGTCCTCCATGTTATTCTTTCCCTCACAGACTGTCCTTCAGGTTATTCTTGCCCTCACAGACTGTCCTCCATGTTATTCTCTCCCTCACAGACTGTCCTTCATGCTATTTTCTCCCACACAGACTGTCCTTCATGTTATTCTCTCCCTCACAGACTGACCTTCTTGTTATGCTTTCCCTCACAGACTGTCCTCCATGTTATTCTCTCTTTCACAGACTGTCCTCCATGTTATTTTCTCCCTCACAGACTGTCCTCCATGTTATTCTCTCCCTCACAGACTGACCTCCATGTTATTCTCTCCCTCACACACTGTACTCCATGTTATTCTCTCCCTCACAGACTGACCTCCATGTTATTCTCTCCCTCACACACTGTACTCCATGTTATTCTCTCCCTCACAGACTGTCATCCATGTTATTCTCTCCCTCGCAGACTGTCCTTCATGTTATTCTCTCCCAAACACACTGTCCTGTATGTTATTCTCTCCCTCACAGACTGCCCTCAATGTCATTCTCTCCCTCACAGACTGTCCTCCCTGTTATTCTCTCCCTCGCAGACTGTCCTTCATGTTATTCTCTCCCTCACAGACAGTCCTCCATGTCATTCTCTCCCTATCAGAATGTCCTCCATGTTATTCTCTCCCTCACAGACTGTCCTCCATGTTATGCTCTCCCTCACAGACTGTCCTCCATGTTATTCTCACCCTCACAGACTGTCCTTCATGTTATTCTCTCCCTCACACACTGTCCTTCATGTTATTCTCTCCCACACAGACTGTTTTCCATGTTATTCTCTCTCTCACAGACTGACCTTCATGTTATTCTCTCCCTCACAGACTGTCCTCCATGTTATTCTCTCCCTCACAGACCATCCTCCATGTAATTCTCTCCCTCTCACACTGTCCTCCAAGTTATTCTTTCCCTCACAGACTGTCCTTCAGGTTATTCTTGCCCTCACAGACTGTCCTCCATGTTATTCTCTCCCTCACAGACTGTCCTTCATGCTATTTTCTCCCACACAGACTGTCCTTCATGTTATTCTCTCCCTCACAGACTGACCTTCTTGTTATTCTTTCCCTCACAGACTGTCCTCCATGTTATTCTCTCTTTCACAGACTGTCCTCCATGTTATTTTCTCCCTCACAGACTGTCCTCCATGTTATTCTCTCCCTCACAGACTGTCCTTTATGTTATTCTCTCCCTCACACACTGTCCTTCATGCTATTTTCTCCCACACAGACTGTCCTTCATGCTATTTTCTCCCTCACAGACTGTCCTCCCTGTTATTCTCTCCCTCGCAGACTGTCCTTCATGTTATTCTCTCCTTCACAGACAGTCCTCCATGTCATTCTCTCCCTCTCAGAAAGTCCTCCATGTTATTCTCTCCCTCACAGACTGTCCTCCATGTTATGCTCTCCCTCACAGACTATCCACCATGTTATTCTCTCCCTCACAGACTGTCATTCATGTTATTCTCTCCCTCACACTCTGTCCTTCATGTTATTCTCTCCCTCACAGACTGTCCTCCATGTTATTCTCTCTCTCACAGACTGACCTTCATGTTATTCTCTCCCTCACAGACTGTCCTCCATGTTATTCTCTCCCTCACAGACTGACCTCCATGTTATTCTCTCCCTCACACACTGTCCTCCATGTTATTCTCTCCCTCACAGACTGTCCTCCATGTCATTCTTTCCCTCACAGACTGACCTTCATGTTATTCTCTCCCTCACACACTGTACTCCAAGTTATTCTCTCCCTCAAAGACTGTCCTCCATGTTATTCACTCTTTCACATACGGTCCTCCATGTTATTTTCTCCCTCACAGACTGTCATCCATGTTATTCTCTCCCTCACAGACTGTCCTTCATGTCATTCTCTCCCTCACAGACTGTCCTCCATGTTATTCTCTCCATCACAGACTGTACTCCATGTTGTTCTCTCCCTCACAGACTGTCCTCCATGTCATTCACTCCCTCACACACTGTCCTTCATGTTATTCTCTCCCTCACAGACTGTCCTCCATGTCATTCTCTCCCTCTCAGAATGTCCTCCATGTTATTCTCTCCCTCACAGACTGTCCTCCATGTTATGCTCTCCCTCACAGACTGTCCTCCATGTTATTCTCTCCCTCACAGACTGTCCTCCATGTTATTATCTCCCTCACAGACGATCCTCCATGTTAATCTCTCCCTCTCACACTGTCCTCCATGTTATTCTTTACCTCACAGACTGTCCTTCAGATTATTCTTGCCCTCACAGACTGTCCTCCATGTTATTCTCTCCCTCACAGACTGTCCACCATGTTATTCTCTCCCTCACAGACTGTCCTCCATGTCATTCTCTCCCTCACAGACTGACCTCCATGTTATTCTCTCCCTCACACACTGTACTCCATGTTATTCTCTCCCTCAAAGACTGTCCTCCATGTTATTCTCTCCTTCACAGACTGTCATCCATGTTATTCTCTCCCTCGCAGACTGTCCTTCATGTTATTCTCTCCCAAACACACTGTCCTGTATGTTATTCTCTCCCTCACAGACTGCCCTCGATGTCATTCTCTCCCTCACAGACTGTCCTCCCTGTTATTCTCTCCCTCGCAGACTGTCCTTCATGTTATTCTCTCCCTCACAGACAGTCCTCCATGTCATTCTCTCCCTCTCAGAATGTCCTCCATGTTATTCTCTCCCTTACAGACTGTCCTCCACGTTATGCTCTCCCTCACAGACTGTCCTCCATGTTATTCTCTCCCTCACAGACTGTCCTTCATGTTATTCTCTCCCTCACACACTGTCCTTCATGTTATTCTCTCCCTCACAGACTGTTTTTCATGTTATTCTCTCTCTCACAGACTGACCTTCATGTTATTCTCTCCCTCACAGACTGTCCTCCATGTTATTCTCTCCCTCACAGACTGTCCTCCATGTTATTCTCTCCCTCACAGACTATCCTCCATGTTATTCTCTCCCTCTCACACTGTCCTCCATGTTATTCTTTCCCTCACAGACTGTCCTTCAGGTTATTCTTGCCCTCACAGACTGTCCTCCATGTTATTCTCTCCCTCACAGACTGTCCTTCATGCTATTTTCTCCCACACAGACTGTCCTTCATGTTATTCTCTCCCTCACAGACTGACCTTCTTGTTATGCTTTCCTTCACAGACTGTCCTCCATGTTATTATCTCTTTCACAGACTGTCCTCCATGTTATTTTCTCCCTCACAGACTGTCCTCCATGTTATGCTCTCCCTCACAGACTGACCTCCATGTTATTCTCTCCCTCACACACTGTACTCCATGTTATTCTCTCCCTCAAAGACTGTCCTCCATGTTATTCACTCCTTCACACACTGTCCTCCATGTTATTTTCTCCCTCACAGACTGTCATCCATGTTATTCTCTCCCTCGCAGACTGTCCTTCATGTTATTCTCTCCCAAACACACTGTCCTGTATGTTATTCTCTCCCTCACAGACTGCCCTCAATGTCATTCTCTCCCTCACAGACTGTCCTCCCTGTTATTCTCTCCCTCGCAGACTGTCCTTCATGTTATTCTCTCCCTCACAGACAGTCCTCCATGTCATTCTCTCCCTATCAGAATGTCCTCCATGTTATTCTCTCCCTCACAGACTGTCCTCCATGTTATGCTCTCCCTCACAGACTGTCCTCCATGTTATTCTCACCCTCACAGACTGTCCTTCATGTTATTCTCTCCCTCACACACTGTCCTTCATGTTATTCTCTCCCACACAGACTGTTTTCCATGTTATTCTCTCTCTCACAGACTGACCTTCATGTTATTCTCTCCCTCACAGACTGTCCTCCATGTTATTCTCTCCCTCACAGACCATCCTCCATGTTATTCTCTCCCTCTCACACTGTCCTCCAAGTTATTCTTTCCCTCACAGACTGTCCTTCAGGTTATTCTTGCCCTCACAGACTGTCCTCCATGTTATTCTCTCCCTCACAGACTGTCCTTCATGCTATTTTCTCCCACACAGACTGTCCTTCATGTTATTCTCTCCCTCACAGACTGACCTTCTTGTTATTCTTTCCCTCACAGACTGTCCTCCATGTTATTCTCTCTTTCACAGACTGTCCTCCATGTTATTTTCTCCCTCACAGACTGTCCTCCATGTTATTCTCTCCCTCACAGACTGTCCTTTATGTTATTCTCTCCCTCACACACTGTCCTTCATGCTATTTTCTCCCACACAGACTGTCCTTCATGTTATTCTCTCCCTCACACACTGTCCTTCATGTTATTTTCTCCCTCACAGACTGTCCATGATATTTTCGCCCTCACAGACTGACCTCCATCTTATTCTCTCCCTCACAGTCTATCCTCTATGCTTTTCTCTCACTCACACACTTTCCTCCATGTTATTCTCTCACTCACAGGCTGTCCTTCATGTTGTTCTTTCCCTCACAGATTGTCCTCCATGTTATTGTCTCCCTCACAGACTGTCCTCCGTGTTATTCTCTCCCACACAGACTGTACTCCATGTTATTCTCTCCCTCACAGACTGTCCTGCTTATTATTCACTTCATCACAGACTGTTCTCCATGTTATTCTCTCCCTCACAGACTGTCCTCCATGTTATTCTCTCCCTCATAGTCTGACCTCTGTTATTTTCTCCCTCACAGACAGTACTCCATGTTATGCTCTCCCTCACACTCTGTCCTCCATGTTATTATCTCCCTCACAGACTGTCCTCCATGTTATTCTCTCTCTCACAGACTGACCTTCATGTTATTCTCTAACTCACACACTGTCCTTCATGTTACTCTCTCCCTCACAGACTGTCCTCCATGTTATTCTCTCACTCACAGACTGTCCTCGCTGTTATTCTCTCCCTCGCAGACTGTCCTTCATGTTATTCTCTCCCTCACAGACTGTCCTTCATGTCATTCTCTCCCTCTCAGACTGTCCTTCATGTTATTCTTTCCCTCACAGACTGTCCTCCATGTCATTCTCTCCCTCTCAGAATGTCCTCCATGTTATTCTCTCCCTCACAGACTGTCCTCCATGTTATGCTCTCCCTTACAGACTGTCCTCCATGTTATTCTCTCCCTCATAGACTGTCATTCATATTATTCTCTCCCTCACACAATGTCCTTCATGTTATTCTCTCCCTCACAGACTGTCCTCCATGTTATTCTCTCTCAGACTGAACTTCATGTTATTCTCTTCCTCACAGACTGTCATCCATGTTATTCTCTCCCTCGCAGACTGTCCTTCATGTTATTCTCTCCCAAACACACTGTCCTGTATGTTATTCTCTCCCTCACAGACTGCCCTCAATGTCATTCTCTCCCTCACAGACTGTCCTCCCTGTTATTCTCTCCCTCGCAGACTGTCCTTCATGTTATTCTCTCCCTCACAGACAGTCCTCCATGTCATTCTCTCCCTATCAGAATGTCCTCCATGTTATTCTCTCCCTCACAGACTGTCCTCCATGTTATGCTCTCCCTCACAGACTGTCCTCCATGTTATTCTCACCCTCACAGACTGTCCTTCATGTTATTCTCTCCCTCACACACTGTCCTTCATGTTATTCTCTCCCACACAGACTGTTTTCCATGTTATTCTCTCTCTCACAGACTGACCTTCATGTTATTCTCTCCCTCACAGACTGACCTCCATGTTATTCTCTCCCTCACACACTGTACTCCATGTTATTCTCTCCCTCACAGACTGTCATCCATGTTATTCTCTCCCTCGCAGACTGTCCTTCATGTTATTCTCTCCCAAACACACTGTCCTGTATGTTATTCTCTCCCTCACAGACTGCCCTCAATGTCATTCTCTCCCTCACAGACTGTCCTCCCTGTTATTCTCTCCCTCGCAGACTGTCCTTCATGTTATTCTCTCCCTCACAGACAGTCCTCCATGTCATTCTCTCCCTATCAGAATGTCCTCCATGTTATTCTCTCCCTCACAGACTGTCCTCCATGTTATGCTCTCCCTCACAGACTGTCCTCCATGTTATTCTCACCCTCACAGACTGTCCTTCATGTTATTCTCTCCCTCACACACTGTCCTTCATGTTATTCTCTCCCACACAGACTTCTTTTCCATGTTATTCTCTCTCTCACAGACTGACCTTCATGTTATTCTCTCCCTCACAGACTGTCCTCCATGTTATTCTCTCCCTCACAGACCATCCTCCATGTAATTCTCTCCCTCTCACACTGTCCTCCAAGTTATTCTTTCCCTCACAGACTGTCCTTCAGGTTATTCTTGCCCTCACAGACTGTCCTCCATGTTATTCTCTCCCTCACAGACTGTCCTTCATGCTATTTTCTCCCACACAGACTGTCCTTCATGTTATTCTCTCCCTCACAGACTGACCTTCTTGTTATTCTTTCCCTCACAGACTGTCCTCCATGTTATTCTCTCTTTCACAGACTGTCCTCCATGTTATTTTCTCCCTCACAGACTGTCCTCCATGTTATTCTCTCCCTCACAGACTGTCCTTTATGTTATTCTCTCCCTCACACACTGTCCTTCATGCTATTTTCTCCCACACAGACTGTCCTTCATGCTATTTTCTCCCTCACAGACTGTCCTCCCTGTTATTCTCTCCCTCGCAGACTGTCCTTCATGTTATTCTCTCCTTCACAGACAGTCCTCCATGTCATTCTCTCCCTCTCAGAAAGTCCTCCATGTTATTCTCTCCCTCACAGACTGTCCTCCATGTTATGCTCTCCCTCACAGACTATCCACCATGTTATTCTCTCCCTCACAGACTGTCATTCATGTTATTCTCTCCCTCACACTCTGTCCTTCATGTTATTCTCTCCCTCACAGACTGTCCTCCATGTTATTCTCTCTCTCACAGACTGACCTTCATGTTATTCTCTCCCTCACAGACTGTCCTCCATGTTATTCTCTCCCTCACAGACTGACCTCCATGTTATTCTCTCCCTCACACACTGTCCTCCATGTTATTCTCTCCCTCACAGACTGTCCTCCATGTCATTCTTTCCCTCACAGACTGACCTTCATGTTATTCTCTCCCTCACACACTGTACTCCAAGTTATTCTCTCCCTCAAAGACTGTCCTCCATGTTATTCACTCTTTCACATACGGTCCTCCATGTTATTTTCTCCCTCACAGACTGTCATCCATGTTATTCTCTCCCTCACAGACTGTCCTTCATGTCATTCTCTCCCTCACAGACTGTCCTCCATGTTATTCTCTCCCTCACAGACTGTACTCCATGTTGTTCTCTCCCTCACAGACTGTCCTCCATGTCATTCACTCCCTCACACACTGTCCTTCATGTTATTCTCTCCCTCACAGACTGTCCTCCATGTCATTCTCTCCCTCTCAGAATGTCCTCCATGTTATTCTCTCCCTCACAGACTGTCCTCCATGTTATGCTCTCCCTCACAGACTGTCCTCCATGTTATTCTCTCCCTCACAGACTGTCCTCCATGTTATTATCTCCCTCACAGACGATCCTCCATGTTAATCTCTCCCTCTCACACTGTCCTCCATGTTATTCTTTACCTCACAGACTGTCCTTCAGATTATTCTTGCCCTCACAGACTGTCCTCCATGTTATTCTCTCCCTCACAGACTGTCCACCATGTTATTCTCTCCCTCACAGACTGTCCTCCATGTCATTCTCTCCCTCACAGACTGACCTCCATGTTATTCTCTCCCTCACACACTGTACTCCATGTTATTCTCTCCCTCAAAGACTGTCCTCCATGTTATTCTCTCCTTCACAGACTGTCATCCATGTTATTCTCTCCCTCGCAGACTGTCCTTCATGTTATTCTCTCCCAAACACACTGTCCTGTATGTTATTCTCTCCCTCACAGACTGCCCTCGATGTCATTCTCTCCCTCACAGACTGTCCTCCCTGTTATTCTCTCCCTCGCAGACTGTCCTTCATGTTATTCTCTCCCTCACAGACAGTCCTCCATGTCATTCTCTCCCTCTCAGAATGTCCTCCATGTTATTCTCTCCCTTTCAGACTGTCCTCCACGTTATGCTCTCCCTCACAGACTGTCCTCCATGTTATTCTCTCCCTCACAGACTGTCCTTCATGTTATTCTCTCCCTCACACACTGTCCTTCATGTTATTCTCTCCCTCACAGACTGTTTTTCATGTTATTCTCTCTCTCACAGACTGACCTTCATGTTATTCTCTCCCTCACAGACTGTCCTCTATGTCATTCTCTCCCTCTCAGAATGTCCTCCATGTTATTCTCTCCCTCACAGACTGTCCTCCATGTTATGCTCTCCCTCACAGACTGTCCTCCATGTTATTCTCTCCCTCACAGACTGTCCTTCATGTTATTCTCTCCCTCACACACTGTCCTTCATGTTATTCTCTCCCTCACAGACTGTCCTCCATGTTATTCTCTCTCACAGACTGAACTTCATGTTATTCTCTCCCTCACAGACTGTCCTCCATGTTATTATCTCCCTCCCAGACTATCCTCCATGTTATTCTCTCCCTCTCACATTGTCCTCCATGTTATTCCTTACCTCACAGACTGTCCTTCAGGTTATTCTTGCCCTCACAGACTGTCCTCCATGTTATTCTCTCCCTCACAGACTGTCCACCATGTTATTCTCTCCCTCACAGACTGTCCTCCATGTCATTCTCTCCCTCACAGACTGACCTCCATGTTATTCTCTCCCTCACACACTGTACTCCATGTTATTCTCTCCCTCAAAGACTGTCCTCCATGTTATTCACTCCTTCACACACTGTCCTCCATGTTATTTTCTCCCTCACAGACTGTCATCCATGTTATTCTCTCCCTCGCAGACTGTCCTTCATGTTATTCTCTCCCTCACACTGTCCTGTATGTTATTCTCTCCCTCGCAGACTGCCCTCAATGTCATTCTCTCCCTCACAGACTGTCCTCCCTGTTATTCTCTCCCTCGCAGACTGTCCTTCATGTTATTCTCTCCCTCACAGACAGTCCTCCATGTGATTCTCTCCCTCTCAGAATGTCCTCCATGTTATTCTCTCCCTCACAGACTGTCCTCCATGTTATTCTCTCCCTCACAGACTGTCCTCCATGTTATTCTCTCCCTCACAGACTGTCCTTCATGTTATTCTCTCCCTCACACACTGTCCTTCATGTTATTCTCTCCCTCACAGACTGTCCTCCATGTTATTCTCTCTCTCACAGACTGACCTTCATGTTATTCTCTCCCTCACACACTGTCCTTCATGTTACTCTCTCCCTCACAGACTGTCCTCCATGTTATTCTCTCCCTCACAGACTGTCCTCCCTGTTATTCTCTACCTCACAGACTGTCCTTCATGTTATTCTCTCCCTCACAGACTGTCCTTCATGTCATTCTCTCCCTCTCAGACTGTCCTTCATGTTATTCTCTCCCTCACAGACTGTCCTCCATGTCATTCTCTCCCTCTCAGAATGTCCTCCATGTTATTCTCTCCCTCACAGACTGTCCTCCATGTTATGCTCTCCCTCACAGACTGTCCTCCATGTTATTCTCTCCCTCACAGACTGTCCTTCATGTTATTCTCTCCCTCACACACTGTCCTTCATGTTATTCTCTCCCTCACAGACTGTCCTCCATGTTATTCTCTCTCACAGACTGAACTTCATGTTATTCTCTCCCTCACAGACTGTCCTCCATGTTATTATCTCCCTCACAGACTATCCTATATGTTATTCTCTCCCTCTCACACTGTCCTCCATGTTATTCTTTACCTCACAGACTGTCCTTCAGGTTATTCTTGCCCTCACAGACTGTCCTCCATGTTATTCTCTTCCTCACAGACTGTCCACCATGTTATTCTCTCCCTCACAGACTGTCCTCCATGTCATTCTCTCCCTCACAGACTGACCTCCATGTTATTCTCTCCCTCACACACTGTACTCCATGTTATTCTCTCCCTCAAAGACTGTCCTCCATGTTATTCACACCTTCACACACTGTCCTCCATGTTATTTTCTCCCTCACAGACTGTCATCCATGTTATTCTCTCCCTCGCAGACTGTCCTTCATGTTATTCTCTCCCTCACACACTGTCCTGTATGTTATTCTCTCCCTCGCAGACTGCCCTCAATGTCATTCTCTCCCTCACAGACTCTCCTCCCTGTTATTCTCTCCCTCGCAGACTGTCCTTCATGTTATTCTCTCCCTCACAGACAGTCCTCCATGTCATTCTCTCCCTCTCAGAATGTCCTCCATGTTATTCTCTCCCTCACAGACTGTCCTCCATGTTATGCTGTCCCTCACAGACTGTCCTCCATGTTATTCTCTCCCTCACAGACTGTCCTTCATGTTATTCTCTCCCTCACAGACTGTGCTCCATGTTATTCTCTCTCTCACAGACTGACCTTCATGTTATTCTCTCCCTCACAGACTGTCCTCCATGTTATTCTCTCCCTCACAGACTATCCTCCATGTTATTCTCTCCCTCTCACACTGTCCTCCATGTTATTCTTTCCCTCACAGACTGTCCTTCAGGTTATTCTTGCCCTCACAGACTGTCCTCCATGTTATTCTCTCCCTCACAGACTGTCCTCCATGTTATCCTCTCCCCCAGACTGTATTCCATGTTATTTTCTCCCTCACAGACTGTCCTCCATGTTATTCTCTCCCTCACACACTGTCTTGTATGTTATTCTCTCCCTCACAGACTGTCCTCCATGTCTTTCTCTCCCTCACAGAATGTCCTTCATGTTATTTTCTCCCTCACAGACAGTACTCCATGTTATGCTCTCCCTCACACACTGTCCTCCATGTGATTATCTCCCTCACAGACTGTCCTCCATGTTATTCTCTCCTTCACAGACTGTCCTCCATGTTATTCTCTCCCTCACAGACTGTCCTCCATGTTATTTTCTCCCTCACAGACAGTACTCCATGTTATGCTCTCCCTCACAGACTGACCTTCATGTTATTCTTTCTCTCACAGACTGACCTTCATGTTATTCTCTTCTTCACAGACTTCCCTCAATGTTATTCTCTCCTTCACAGACTGTCCTTCATGTTATTCTCTCCCTCACACACTGTCCTTCATGTTACTCTCTCCCTCACAGACTGTCCTCCATGTTATTCTCTCCCTCGCAGACTGTCCTTCATGTTATTCTCTCCCTCACACAAAGTCCTTCATGTTATTCTCTCCCTAACAGACTGTCCTCCATGTTATTCTCTCCCTCGCAGACTGTCCTTCATGTTATTCTCTCCCTCACAGACTGTCCTCCATGTTATTATCTCCCTCACAGACTATCCTCCATTTTATTCTCTCCCTCTCACACTGTCCTCCATGTTATTCTTTACCTCACAGACTGTCCTTCAGGTTATTCTTGCCCTCACAGACTGTCCTCCATGTTATTCTCTCCCTCACAGACTGTCCACCATGTTATTCTCTCCCTCACAGACTGTCCTCCATGTCATTCTCTCCCTCACAGACTGACCTCCATGTTATTCTCTCCCTCACTAACAGTCCTCCATGTTATTCTCTCCCTCACAGACTGTCCTCCATGTTATTCTCTCCCTCACAGACTATCCTCCATGTTATTCTCTCCCTCTCACACTGTCCTTCAGGTTATTCTTGCCCTCACAGACTGTCCTCCATGTTATTCTCTCCCTCACAGACTGTCCTCCATGTTATCCTCTCCCCCAGACTGTATTCCATGTTATTTTCTCCCTCACAGACTGTCCTCCATGTTATTCTCTCCCTCACACACTGTCTTGTATGTTATTCTCTCCCTCACAGAATGTCCTCCATGTCTTTCTCTCCCTCTCAGAATGTCCTCCATGTTATTCTCTCCCTCACAGAATGTCCTTCATGTTATTTTCTCCCTCACAGACAGTACTCAATGTTATGCTCGCCCTCACACACTGTCCTCCATGTGATTATCTCCCTCACAGACTGTGTTCCATGTTATTCTCTCTCTCACAGACTGACCTTCATGTTATTCTCTCCCTCACACACTGTCCTTCATGTTACTCTCTCCCTCACAGACTGTCCTCCATGTTATTCTCTCCCTCACAGACTGTCCTCCCTGTTATTCTCTCCCTTGCAGACTGTCCTTCATGTTATTCTCTCCCTCACAGACTGTCCTTCATGTCATTCTCTCCCTCTCAGACTGTCCTTCATGTTATTCTCTCCCTCACAGACTGTCCTCTATGTCATTCTCTCCCTCTCAGAATGTCCTCCATGTTATTCTCTCCCTCACAGACTGTCCTCCATGTTATGCTCTCCCTCACAGACTGTCCTCCATGTTATTCTCTCCCTCACAGACTGTCCTTCATGTTATTCTCTCCCTCACACACTGTCCTTCATGTTATTCTCTCCCTCACAGACTGTCCTCCATGTTATTCTCTCTCACAGACTGAACTTCATGTTATTCTCTCCCTCACAGACTGTCCTCCATGTTATTATCTCCCTCCCAGACTATCCTCCATGTTATTCTCTCCCTCTCACATTGTCCTCCATGTTATTCTTTACCTCACAGACTGTCCTTCAGGTTATTCTTGCCCTCACAGACTGTCCTCCATGTTATTCTCTCCCTCACAGACTGTCCACCATGTTATTCTCTCCCTCACAGACTGTCCTCCATGTCATTCTCTCCCTCACAGACTGACCTCCATGTTATTCTCTCCCTCACACACTGTACTCCATGTTATTCTCTCCCTCAAAGACTGTCCTCCATGTTATTCACTCCTTCACACACTGTCCTCCATGTTATTTTCTCCCTCACAGACTGTCATCCATGTTATTCTCTCCCTCGCAGACTGTCCTTCATGTTATTCTCTCCCTCACACTGTCCTGTATGTTATTCTCTCCCTCGCAGACTGCCCTCAATGTCATTCTCTCCCTCACAGACTGTCCTCCCTGTTATTCTCTCCCTCGCAGACTGTCCTTCATGTTATTCTCTCCCTCACAGACAGTCCTCCATGTCATTCTCTCCCTCTCAGAATGTCCTCCATGTTATTCTCTCCCTCACAGACTGTCCTCCATGTTATTCTCTCCCTCACAGACTGTCCTCCATGTTATTCTCTCCCTCACAGACTGTCCTTCATGTTATTCTCTCCCTCACACACTGTCCTTCATGTTATTCTCTCCCTCACAGACTGTCCTCCATGTTATTCTCTCTCTCACAGACTGACCTTCATGTTATTCTCTCCCTCACACACTGTCCTTCATGTTACTCTCTCCCTCACAGACTGTCCTCCATGTTATTCTCTCCCTCACAGACTGTCCTCCCTGTTATTCTCTACCTCACAGACTGTCCTTCATGTTATTCTCTCCCTCACAGACTGTCCTTCATGTCATTCTCTCACTCTCAGACTGTCCTTCATGTTATTCTCTCCCTCACAGACTGTCCTCCATGTCATTCTCTCCCTCTCAGAATGTCCTCCATGTTATTCTCTCCCTCACAGACTGTCCTCCATGTTATGCTCTCCCTCACAGACTGTCCTCCATGTTATTCTCTCCCTCACAGACTGTCCTTCATGTTATTCTCTCCCTCACACACTGTCCTTCATGTTATTCTCTCCCTCACAGACTGTCCTCCATGTTATTCTCTCTCACAGACTGAACTTCATGTTATTCTCTCCCTCACAGACTGTCCTCCATGTTATTATCTCCCTCACAGACTATCCTATATGTTATTCTCTCCCTCTCACACTGTCCTCCATGTTATTCTTTACCTCACAGACTGTCCTTCAGGTTATTCTTGCCCTCACAGACTGTCCTCCATGTTATTCTCTTCCTCACAGACTGTCCACCATGTTATTCTCTCCCTCACAGACTGTCCTCCATGTCATTCTCTCCCTCACAGACTGACCTCCATGTTATTCTCTCCCTCACACACTGTACTCCATGTTATTCTCTCCCTCAAAGACTGTCCTCCATGTTATTCACACCTTCACACACTGTCCTCCATGTTATTTTCTCCCTCACAGACTGTCATCCATGTTATTCTCTCCCTCGCAGACTGTCCTTCATGTTATTCTCTCCCTCACACACTGTCCTGTATGTTATTCTCTCCCTCGCAGACTGCCCTCAATGTCATTCTCTCCCTCACAGACTCTCCTCCCTGTTATTCTCTCCCTCGCAGACTGTCCTTCATGTTATTCTCTCCCTCACAGACAGTCCTCCATGTCATTCTCTCCCTCTCAGAATGTCCTCCATGTTATTCTCTCCCTCACAGACTGTCCTCCATGTTATGCTGTCCCTCACAGACTGTCCTCCATGTTATTCTCTCCCTCACAGACTGTCCTTCATGTTATTCTCTCCCTCACAGACTGTGCTCCATGTTATTCTCTCTCTCACAGACTGACCTTCATGTTATTCTCTCCCTCACAGACTGTCCTCCATGTTATTCTCTCCCTCACAGACTGTCCTCCATGTTATTCTCTCCCTCACAGACTATCCTCCATGTTATTCTCTCCCTCTCACACTGTCCTCCATGTTATTCTTTCCCTCACAGACTGTCCTTCAGGTTATTCTTGCCCTCACAGACTGTCCTCCATGTTATTCTCTCCCTCACAGACTGTCCTCCATGTTATCCTCTCCCCCAGACTGTATTCCATGTTATTTTCTCCCTCACAGACTGTCCTCCATGTTATTCTCTCCCTCACACACTGTCTTGTATGTTATTCTCTCCCTCACAGACTGTCCTCCATGTCTTTCTCTCCCTCACAGAATGTCCTTCATGTTATTTTCTCCCTCACAGACAGTACTCCATGTTATGCTCTCCCTCACACACTGTCCTCCATGTGATTATCTCCCTCACAGACTGTCCTCCATGTTATTCTCTCCTTCACAGACTGTCCTCCATGTTATTCTCTCCCTCACAGACTGTCCTCCATGTTATTTTCTCCCTCACAGACAGTACTCCATGTTATGCTCTCCCTCACAGACTGACCTTCATGTTATTCTTTCTCTCACAGACTGACCTTCATGTTATTCTCTTCTTCACAGACTTACCTCAATGTTATTCTCTCCTTCACAGACTGTCCTTCATGTTATTCTCTCCCTCACACACTGTCCTTCATGTTACTCTCTCCCTCACAGACTGTCCTCCATGTTATTCTCTCCCTCGCAGACTGTCCTTCATGTTATTCTCTCCCTCACACAAAGTCCTTCATGTTATTCTCTCCCTAACAGACTGTCCTCCATGTTATTCTCTCCCTCGCAGACTGTCCTTCATGTTATTCTCTCCCTCACAGACTGTCCTCCATGTTATTATCTCCCTCACAGACTATCCTCCATTTTATTCTCTCCCTCTCACACTGTCCTCCATGTTATTCTTTACCTCACAGACTGTCCTTCAGGTTATTCTTGCCCTCACAGACTGTCCTCCATGTTATTCTCTCCCTCACAGACTGTCTACCATGTTATTCTCTCCCTCACAGACTGTCCTCCATGTCATTCTCTCCCTCACAGACTGACCTCCATGTTATTCTCTCCCTCACACACTGTACTCCATGTTATTCTCTCCCTCAAAGACTGTCCTCCATGTTATTCTCTCCCTCACAGACTGTCCTTCATGTTATTCTCTCCCTCACACACTGTCCTTCATGTTATTCTCTCCCTCACAGACTGTTTTTCATGTTATTCTCTCTCTCACAGACTGACCTTCATGTTATTCTCTCCCTCACAGACTGTCCTCCATGTTATTCTCTCCCTCACAGACTGTCCTCCATGTTATTCTCTCCCTCACAGACTATCCTCCATGTTATTCTCTCCCTCTCACACTGTCCTCCATGTTATTCTTTCCCTCACAGACTGTCCTTCAGGTTATTCTTGCCCTCACAGACTGTCCTCCATGTTATTCTCTCCCTCACAGACTGTCCTTCATGCTATTTTCTCCCACACAGACTGTCCTTCATGTTATTCTCTCCCTCACAGACTGACCTTCTTGTTATGCTTTCCCTCACAGACTGTCCTCCATGTTATTCTCTCTTTCACAGACTGTCCTCCATGTTATTTTCTCCCTCACAGACTGTCCTCCATGTTATTCTCTCCCTCACAGACTGACCTCCATGTTATTCTCTCCCTCACACACTGTACTCCATGTTATTCTCTCCCTCAAAGACTGTCCTCCATGTTATTCACTCCTTCACACACTGTCCTCCATGTTATTTTCTCCCTCACAGACTGTCATCCATGTTATTCTCTCCCTCGCAGACTGTCCTTCATGTTATTCTCTCCCAAACACACTGTCCTGTATGTTATTCTCTCCCTCACAGACTGCCCTCAATGTCATTCTCTCCCTCACAGACTGTCCTCCCTGTTATTCTCTCCCTCGCAGACTGTCCTTCATGTTATTCTCTCCCTCACAGACAGTCCTCCATGTCATTCTCTCCCTCTCAGAATGTCCTCCATGTTATTCTCTCCCTCACAGACTGTCCTCCATGTTATGCTCTCCCTCACAGACTGTCCTCCATGTTATTCTCACCCTCACAGACTGTCCTTCATGTTATTCTCTCCCTCACACACTGTCCTTCATGTTATTCTCTCCCACACAGACTGTTTTCCATGTTATTCTCTCTCTCACAGACTGACCTTCATGTTATTCTCTCCCTCACAGACTGTCCTCCATGTTATTCTCTCCCTCACAGACTATCCTCCATGTTATTCTCTCCCACTCACACTGTCCTCCATGTTATTCTTTCCCTCACAGACTGTCCTTCAGGTTATTCTTGCCCTCACAGACTGTCCTCCATGTTATTCTCTCCCTTACAGACTGTCCTTCATGCTATTTTCTCCCACACAGACTGTCCTTCATGTTATTCTCTCCCTCACAGACTGACCTTCTTGTTATTCTTTCCCTCACAGACTGTCCTCCATGTTATTCTCTCCCTCACAGACTGTCCTTTATGTTATTCTCTCCCTCACACACTGTCCTTCATGCTATTTTCTCCCACACAGACTGTCTTTCATGTTATTCTCTCCCTCACACACTGTCCTTCATGTTATTTTCTCCCTCACAGACTGTCCATGATATTTTCGCCCTCACAGACTGACCTCCATCTTATTCTCTCCCTCACAGTCTATCCTCTATGCTTTTCTCTCACTCACACACTTTCCTCCATGTTATTCTCTCACTCACAGGCCGTCCTTCATGTTATTCTTGCCCTCACAGATTGTCCTCCATGTTATTGTCTCCCTCACAGACTGTCCTCCGTGTTATTCTCTCCCACACAGACTGTACTCCATGTTATTCTCTCCCTCACAGACTGTCCTGCTTATTATTCACTTCATCACAGACTGTTCTCCATGTTATTCTCTCCCTCACAGACTGTCCTCCATGTTATTCTCTCCCTCATAGTCTGACCTCCGTTATTTTCTCCCTCACAGACAGTACTCCATGTTATGCTCTCCCTCACACTCTGTCCTCCATGTTATTATCTCCCTCACAGACTGTCCTCCATGTTATTCTCTCACTCACAGACTGTCCTCGCTGTTATTCTCTCCCTCGCAGACTGTCCTTCATGTTATTCTCTCCCTCACAGACTGTCCTTCATGTCATTCTCTCCCTCTCAGACTGTCCTTCATGTTATTCTTTCGCTCACAGACTGTCCTCCATGTCATTCTCTCCCTCTCAGAATGTCCTCCATGTTATTCTCTCCCTCACAGACTGTCCTCCATGTTATGCTCTCCCTTACAGACTGTCCTCCATGTTATTCTCTCCCTCATAGACTGTCATTCATATTATTCTCTCCCTCACACAATGTCCTTCATGTTATTCTCTCCCTCACAGACTGTCCTCCATGTTATTCTCTCTCACAGACTGAACTTCATGTTATTCTCTCCCTCACAGACTGTCCTCCATGTTATTATCTCCCTCACAGACTATCCTCCATTTTATTCTCTCCCTCTCACACTGTCCTCCATGTTATTCTTTACCTCACAGACTGTCCTTCAGGTTATTCTTGCCCTCACAGACTGTCCTCCATGTTATTCTCTCCCTCACAGACTGTCTACCATGTTATTCTCTCCCTCACAGACTGTCCTCCATGTCATTCTCTCCCTCACAGACTGACCTCCATGTTATTCTCTCCCTCACACACTGTACTCCATGTTATTCTCTCCCTCAAAGACTCTCCTCCATGTTATTCACTCCTTCACACACTGTCCTCCATGTTATTTTCTCCCTCACAGACTGTCATCCATGTTATTCTCTCCCTCGCAGACTGTCCTTCATGTTATTCTCTCCCTCACACACTGTCCTGTATGTTATTCTCTCCCTCGCAGACTGCACTCAATGTCATTCTCTCCCTCACAGACTGTCCTCCCTGTTTTTCTCTCCCTCGCAGACTGTCCTTCATGTTATTCTCTCCCTCACAGACAGTTCTCCATGTCATTCTCTCCCTCTCAGAATGTCCTCCATGTTATTCTCTCCCTCACAGACTGTCCTACATGTTATGCTCTCCCTCACATACTGTCCTCCATGTTATTCTCTCCCTCACAGACTGTCCTTCATGTTATTCTCTCCCTCACACACTGTCCTTCATGTTATTCCCTCCCTCACAGACTATCCTCCATGTTATTCTCTCTCTCACAGACTGACCTTCATATTATTCTCTCCCTCACTAACAGTCCTCCATGTTATTCTCTCCCTCACAGACTGTCCTCCATGTTATTCTCTCCCTCTCACACTGTCCTTCAGGTTATTCTTGCCCTCACAGACTGTCCTCCATGTTATTCTCTCCCTCACAGACTGTCCTCCATGTTATCCTCTCCCCCAGACTGTATTCCATGTTATTTTCTCCCTCACAGACTGTCCTCCATGTTATTCTCTCCCTCACACACTGTCTTGTATGTTATTCTCTCCCTCACAGAATGTCCTCCATGTCTTTCTCTCCCTCTCAGAATGTCCTCCATTTTATTCTCTCCCTCAAAGACTGTCCTCCATGTTATGCTCTCCGTCACAGACTGTTCTCCATGTTATTCTCTCCCTCACAGACTGTCCTTCATGTTATCCTCTCCCTCATACACTGTCCTTCATGTTATTCTCTCCCTCACAGACTGTCCTCCATGTTATTCTCTCTCTCACAGACTGACCTTCATGTTATTCTCTCTCTCACAGACTGTCCTTCATGTTATTCTCTCCCTCACAGACAGTTCTCCATGTCATTCTCTCCCTCTCAGAATGTCCTCCATGTTATTCTCTCCCTCACAGACTGTCCTACATGTTATGCTCTCCCTCACATACTGTCCTCCATGTTATTCTCTCCCTCACAGACTGTCCTTCATGTTATTCTCTCCCTCACACACTGTCCTTCATGTTATTCCCTCCCTCACAGACTATCCTCCATGTTATTCTCTCTCTCACAGACTGACCTTCATATTATTCTCTCCCTCACTAACAGTCCTCCATGTTATTCTCTCCCTCACAGACTATCCTCCATGTTATTCTCTCCCTCTCACACTGTCCTTCAGGTTATTCTTGCCCTCACAGACTGTCCTCCATGTTATTCTCTCCCTCACAGACTGTCCTCCATGTTATCCTCTCCCCCAGACTGTATTCCATGTTATTTTCTCCCTCACAGACTGTCCTCCATGTTATTCTCTCCCTCACACACTGTCTTGTATGTTATTCTCTCCCTCACAGAATGTCCTCCATGTCTTTCTCTCCCTCTCAGAATGTCCTCCATGTTATTCTCTCCCTCACAGAATGTCCTTCATGTTATTTTCTCCCTCACAGACAGTACTCAATGTTATGCTCGCCCTCACACACTGTCCTCCATGTGATTATCTCCCTCACAGACTGTGTTCCATGTTATTCTCTCTCTCACAGACTGACCTTCATGTTATTCTCTCCCTCACACACTGTCCTTCATGTTACTCTCTCCCTCACAGACTGTCCTCCATGTTATTCTCTCCCTCACAGACTGTCCTCCCTGTTATTCTCTCCCTTGCAGACTGTCCTTCATGTTATTCTCTCCCTCACAGACTGTCCTTCATGTCATTCTCTCCCTCTCAGACTGTCCTTCATGTTATTCTCTCCCTCACAGACTGTCCTCTATGTCATTCTCTCCCTCTCAGAATGTCCTCCATGTTATTCTCTCCCTCACAGACTGTCCTCCATGTTATGCTCTCCCTCACAGACTGTCCTCCATGTTATTCTCTCCCTCACAGACTGTCCTTCATGTTATTCTCTCCCTCACACACTGTCCTTCATGTTATTCTCTCCCTCACAGACTGTCCTCCATGTTATTCTCTCTCACAGACTGAACTTCATGTTATTCTCTCCCTCACAGACTGTCCTCCATGTTATTATCTCCCTCCCAGACTATCCTCCATGTTATTCTCTCCCTCTCACATTGTCCTCCATGTTATTCTTTACCTCACAGACTGTCCTTCAGGTTATTCTTGCCCTCACAGACTGTCCTCCATGTTATTCTCTCCCTCACAGACTGTCCACCATGTTATTCTCTCCCTCACAGACTGTCCTCCATGTCATTCTCTCCCTCACAGACTGACCTCCATGTTATTCTCTCCCTCACACACTGTACTCCATGTTATTCTCTCCCTCAAAGACTGTCCTCCATGTTATTCACTCCTTCACACACTGTCCTCCATGTTATTTTCTCCCTCACAGACTGTCATCCATGTTATTCTCTCCCTCGCAGACTGTCCTTCATGTTATTCTCTCCCTCACACTGTCCTGTATGTTATTCTCTCCCTCGCAGACTGCCCTCAATGTCATTCTCTCCCTCACAGACTGTCCTCCCTGTTATTCTCTCCCTCGCAGACTGTCCTTCATGTTATTCTCTCCCTCACAGACAGTCCTCCATGTCATTCTCTCCCTCTCAGAATGTCCTCCATGTTATTCTCTCCCTCACAGACTGTCCTCCATGTTATTCTCTCCCTCACAGACTGTCCTCCATGTTATTCTCTCCCTCACAGACTGTCCTTCATGTTATTCTCTCCCTCACACACTGTCCTTCATGTTATTCTCTCCCTCACAGACTGTCCTCCATGTTATTCTCTCTCTCACAGACTGACCTTCATGTTATTCTCTCCCTCACACACTGTCCTTCATGTTACTCTCTCCCTCACAGGCTGTCCTCCATGTTATTCTCTCCCTCACAGACTGTCCTCCCTGTTATTCTCTACCTCACAGACTGTCCTTCATGTTATTCTCTCCCTCACAGACTGTCCTTCATGTCATTCTCTCCCTCTCAGACTGTCCTTCATGTTATTCTCTCCCTCACAGACTGTCCTCCATGTCATTCTCTCCCTCTCAGAATGTCCTCCATGTTATTCTCTCCCTCACAGACTGTCCTCCATGTTATGCTCTCCCTCACAGACTGTCCTCCATGTTATTCTCTCCCTCACAGACCGTCCTTCATGTTATTCTCTCCCTCACACACTGTCCTTCATGTTATTCTCTCCCTCACAGACTGTCCTCCATGTTATTCTCTCTCACAGACTGAACTTCATGTTATTCTCTCCCTCACAGACTGTCCTCCATGTTATTATCTCCCTCACAGACTATCCTATATGTTATTCTCTCCCTCTCACACTGTCCTCCATGTTATTCTTTACCTCACAGACTGTCCTTCAGGTTATTCTTGCCCTCACAGACTGTCCTCCATGTTATTCTCTTCCTCACAGACTGTCCACCATGTTATTCTCTCCCTCACAGACTGTCCTCCATGTCATTCTCTCCCTCACAGACTGACCTCCATGTTATTCTCTCCCTCACACACTGTACTCCATGTTATTCTCTCCCTCAAAGACTGTCCTCCATGTTATTCACACCTTCACACACTGTCCTCCATGTTATTTTCTCCCTCACAGACTGTCATCCATGTTATTCTCTCCCTCGCAGACTGTCCTTCATGTTATTCTCTCCCTCACACACTGTCCTGTATGTTATTCTCTCCCTCGCAGACTGCCCTCAATGTCATTCTCTCCCTCACAGACTCTCCTCCCTGTTATTCTCTCCCTCGCAGACTGTCCTTCATGTTATTCTCTCCCTCACAGACAGTCCTCCATGTTATTCTCTCCCTCTCACACTGTCCTTCAGGTTATTCTTGCCCTCACAGACTGTCCTCCATGTTATTCTCTCCCTCACAGACTGTCCTCCATGTTATCCTCTCCCCCAGACTGTATTCCATGTTATTTTCTCCCTCACAGACTGTCCTCCATGTTATTCTCTCCCTCACACACTGTCTTGTATGTTATTCTCTCCCTCACAGAATGTCCTCCATGTCTTTCTCTCCCTCTCAGAATGTCCTCCATGTTATTCTCTCCCTCACAGAATGTCCTTCATGTTATTTTCTCCCTCACAGACAGTACTCAATGTTATGCTCGCCCTCACACACTGTCCTCCATGTGATTATCTCCCTCACAGACTGTGTTCCATGTTATTCTCTCTCTCACAGACTGACCTTCATGTTATTCTCTCCCTCACACACTGTCCTTCATGTTACTCTCTCCCTCACAGACTGTCCTCCATGTTATTCTCTCCCTCACAGACTGTCCTCCCTGTTATTCTCTCCCTTGCAGACTGTCCTTCATGTTATTCTCTCCCTCACAGACTGTCCTTCATGTCATTCTCTCCCTCTCAGACTGTCCTTCATGTTATTCTCTCCCTCACAGACTGTCCTCTATGTCATTCTCTCCCTCTCAGAATGTCCTCCATGTTATTCTCTCCCTCACAGACTGTCCTCCATGTTATGCTCTCCCTCACAGACTGTCCTCCATGTTATTCTCTTCCTCACAGACTGTCCACCATGTTATTCTCTCCCTCACAGACTGTCCTCCATGTCATTCTCTCCCTCACAGACTGACCTCCATGTTATTCTCTCCCTCACACACTGTACTCCATGTTATTCTCTCCCTCAAAGACTGTCCTCCATGTTATTCACACCTTCACACACTGTCCTCCATGTTATTTTCTCCCTCACAGACTGTCATCCATGTTATTCTCTCCCTCGCAGACTGTCCTTCATGTTATTCTCTCCCTCACACACTGTCCTGTATGTTATTCTCTCCCTCGCAGACTGCCCTCAATGTCATTCTCTCCCTCACAGACTCTCCTCCCTGTTATTCTCTCCCTCGCAGACTGTCCTTCATGTTATTCTCTCCCTCACAGACAGTCCTCCATGTCATTCTCTCCCTCTCAGAATGTCCTCCATGTTATTCTCTCCCTCACAGACTGTCCTCCATGTTATGCTGTCCCTCACAGACTGTCCTCCATGTTATTCTCTCCCTCACAGACTGTCCTTCATGTTATTCTCTCCCTCACAGACTGTGCTCCATGTTATTCTCTCTCTCACAGACTGACCTTCATGTTATTCTCTCCCTCACAGACTGTCCTCCATGTTATTCTCTCCCTCACAGACTGTCCTCCATGTTATTCTCTCCCTCACAGACTATCCTCCATGTTATTCTCTCCCTCTCACACTGTCCTCCATGTTATTCTTTCCCTCACAGACTGTCCTTCAGGTTATTCTTGCCCTCACAGACTGTCCTCCATGTTATTCTCTCCCTCACAGACTGTCCTCCATGTTATCCTCTCCCCCAGACTGTATTCCATGTTATTTTCTCCCTCACAGACTGTCCTCCATGTTATTCTCTCCCTCACACACTGTCTTGTATGTTATTCTCTCCCTCACAGACTGTCCTCCATGTCTTTCTCTCCCTCACAGAATGTCCTTCATGTTATTTTCTCCCTCACAGACAGTACTCCATGTTATGCTCTCCCTCACACACTGTCCTCCATGTGATTATCTCCCTCACAGACTGTCCTCCATGTTATTCTCTCCTTCACAGACTGTCCTCCATGTTATTCTCTCCCTCACAGACTGTCCTCCATGTTATTTTCTCCCTCACAGACAGTACTCCATGTTATGCTCTCCCTCACAGACTGACCTTCATGTTATTCTTTCTCTCACAGACTGACCTTCATGTTATTCTCTTCTTCACAGACTTCCCTCAATGTTATTCTCTCCTTCACAGACTGTCCTTCATGTTATTCTCTCCCTCACACACTGTCCTTCATGTTACTCTCTCCCTCACAGACTGTCCTCCATGTTATTCTCTCCCTCGCAGACTGTCCTTCATGTTATTCTCTCCCTCACACAAAGTCCTTCATGTTATTCTCTCCCTAACAGACTGTCCTCCATGTTATTCTCTCCCTCGCAGACTGTCCTTCATGTTATTCTCTCCCTCACACACTGTCCTTCAGGTTATTCTCTCCCTCACAGACTGTCATTCATGTAATTCTCTCCCTCACAGACTGTCCTCCCTGTTATTCTCTACCTCACAGACTGTCCTTCATGTTATTCTCTCCCTCACAGACTGTCCTTCATGTCATTCTCTCCCTCTCAGACTGTCCTTCATGTTATTCTCTCCCAAACAGACTGTCCTCCATGTCATTCTCTCCCTCTCAGAATGTCCTCCATGTTATTCTCTCCCTCACAGACTGTCCTCCATGTTATGCTCTCCCTCACAGACTGTCCTCCATGTTATTCTCTCCCTCACAGACTGTCCTTCATGTTATTCTCTCCCTCACACACTGTCCTTCATGTTATTCTCTCCCTCACAGACTGTCCTCCATGTTATTCTCTCTCACACAGACTGACCTTCATGTTATTCTCTCCCTCACAGACTGTCCTCCATGTTATTCTCTCCCTCACAGACTGTCCTCCATGTTATTCTCTCCCTCACAGACTATCCTCCATGTTATTCTCTCCCTCTCACACTGTCCTCCATGTTATTCTTTCCCTCACAGACTGTCCTTCAGGTTATTCTTGCCCTCACAGACTGTCCTCCATGTTATTCTCTCCCTCACAGACTGTCCTCCATGTTATCCTCTCCCCCAGACTGTATTCCATGTTATTTTCTCCCTCACAGACTGTCCTCCATGTTATTCTCTCCCTCACACACTGTCTTGTATGTTATTCTCTCCCTCACAGACTGTCCTCCATGTCTTTCTCTCCCTCTCAGACTGTCCTTCATGTTATTCTCTCCCTCACAGACTGTCCTCCATGTCATTCTCTCCCTCTCAGAATGTCCTCCATGTTATTCTCTCCCTCACAGACTGTCCTCCATGTTATTCTCTCCTTCACAGACTGTCCTCCATGTTATTCTCTCCCTCACAGACTGTCCTCCATGTTATTTTCTCCCTCATAGACAGTACTCCATGTTATGCTCTCCCTCACAGACTGACCTTCATGTTATTCTTTCTCTCACAGACTGACCTTCATGTTATATTCTTCTTCACAGACTTCCCTCAATGTTATTCTCTCCTTCACAGACTGTCCTTTATGTTATTCTCTCCCTCACACACTGTCCTTCATGTTACTCTCTCCCTCACAGACTGTCCTCCATGTTATTCTCTCCCTCGCAGACTGTCCTTCATGTTATTCTCTCCCTCACACAAAGTCCTTCATGTTATTCTCTCCCTAACAGACTGTCCTCCATGTTATTCTCTCCCTCGCAGACTGTCCTTCATGTTATTCTCTCCCTCACACACTGTCCTTCAGGTTATTCTCTCCCTCACAGACTGTCATTCATGTAATTCTCTCCCTCACAGACTGTCCTCAATGTTATTCTCTCCCTCACAGACTGTACTCCATGTTGTTCTCTCCCTCACACACTGTCCTCCATATTATTCTCTCCCTCACACACTGTCCTCCATGTCATTCTCTCCCTCACAGACTGACCTCCATGTTATTCACTCCTTCACACACAGTCCCCCATGTTATTTTCTCCCTCACAGACTGTCATCCATGTTATTCTCTCCCTCACACACTGTACTCCATGTTATTCTCTCCCTCAAAGACTGTCCTCCATGTTATTCACTCCTTCACACAATGTCCCCCATGTTATTTTCTCCCTCACAGACTGTCATCCATGTTATTCTCTCCCTCGCAGACTGTCCTCCATGTTATTCTCTCCCTCACAGACTGTCCTCCATGTTATCCTCTCCCCCAGACTGTATTCCATGTTATTTTCTCCCTCACAGACTGTCCTCCATGTTATTCTCTCCCTCACACACTGTCTTGTATGTTATTCTCTCCCTCACAGAATGTCCTCCATGTCTTTCTCTCCCTCTCAGAATGTCCTCCATGTTATTCTCTCCCTCACAGAATGTCCTTCATGTTATTTTCTCCCTCACAGACAGTACTCAATGTTATGCTCTCCCTCACACACTGTCCTCCATGTGATTATCTCCCTCACAGACTGTGTTCCATGTTATTCTCTCTCTCACAGACTGACCTTCATGTTATTCTCTCCCTCACACACTGTCCTTCATGTTACTCTCTCCCTCACAGACTGACCTCCATGTTATTCTCTCCCTCACAGACTGTCCTCCCTGTTATTCTCTCCCTCGCAGACTGTCCTTCATGTTATTCTCTCCCTCACAGACTGTCCTTCATGTCATTCTCTCCCTCTCAGACTGTCCTTCATGTTATTCTCTCCCTCACAGACTGTCCTCTATGTCATTCTCTCCCTCTCAGAATGTCCTCCATGTTATTCTCTCCCTCACAGACTGTCCTCCATGTTATGCTCTCCCTCACAGACTGTCCTCCATGTTATTCTCTCCCTCACAGACTGTCCTTCATGTTATTCTCTCCCTCACACACTGTCCTTCATGTTATTCTCTCCCTCACAGACTGTCCTCCATGTTATTCTCTCTCACAGACTGAACTTCATGTTATTCTCTCCCTCACAGACTGTCCTCCATGTTATTATCTCCCTCCCAGACTATCCTCCATGTTATTCTCTCCCTCTCACATTGTCCTCCATGTTATTCTTTACCTCACAGACTGTCCTTCAGGTTATTCTTGCCCTCACAGACTGTCCTCCATGTTATTCTCTCCCTCACAGACTGTCCACCATGTTATTCTCTCCCTCACAGACTGTCCTCCATGTCATTCTCTCCCTCACAGACTGACCTCCATGTTATTCTCTCCCTCACACACTGTACTCCATGTTATTCTCTCCCTCAAAGACTGTCCTCCATGTTTTTCACTCCTTCACACACTGTCCTCCATGTTATTTTCTCCCTCACAGACTGTCATCCATGTTATTCTCTCCCTCGCAGACTGTCCTTCATGTTATTCTCTCCCTCACACTGTCCTGTATGTTATTCTCTCCCTCGCAGACTGCCCTCAATGTCATTCTCTCCCTCACAGACTGTCCTCCCTGTTATTCTCTCCCTCGCAGACTGTCCTTCATGTTATTCTCTCCCTCACAGACAGTCCTCCATGTCATTCTCTCCCTCTCAGAATGTCCTCCATGTTATTCTCTCCCTCACAGACTGTCCTCCATGTTATTCTCTCCCTCACAGACTGTCCTCCATGTTATTCTCTCCCTCACAGACTGTCCTTCATGTTATTCTCTCCCTCACACACTGTCCTTCATGTTATTCTCTCCCTCACAGACTGTCCTCCATGTTATTCTCTCTCTTACAGACTGACCTTCATGTTATTCTCTCCCTCACACACTGTCCTTCATGTTACTCTCTCCCTCACAGACTGTCCTCCATGTTATTCTCTCCCTCACAGACTGTCCTCCCTGTTATTCTCTACCTCACAGACTGTCCTTCATGTTATTCTCTCCCTCACAGACTGTCCTTCATGTCATTCTCTCCCTCTCAGACTGTCCTTCATGTTATTCTCTCCCTCACAGACTGTCCTCCATGTCATTCTCTCCCTCTCAGAATGTCCTCCATGTTATTCTCTCCCTCACAGACTGTCCTCCATGTTATGCTCTCCCTCACAGACTGTCCTCCATGTTATTCTCTCCCTCACAGACTGTCCTTCATGTTATTCTCTCCCTCACACACTGTCCTTCATGTTATTCTCTCCCTCACAGACTGTCCTCCATGTTATTCTCTCTCACAGACTGAACTTCATGTTATTCTCTCCCTCACAGACTGTCCTCCATGTTATTATCTCCCTCACAGACTATCCTATATGTTATTCTCTCCCTCTCACACTGTCCTCCATGTTATTCTTTACCTCACAGACTGTCCTCCATGTTATTCTCTCCCTCACAGACTGTCCACCATGTTATTCTCTCCCTCACAGACTGTCCTCCATGTCATTCTCTCCCTCACAGACTGACCTCCATGTTATTCTTTCCCTCACACACTGTACTCCATGTTATTCTCTCCCTCAAAGACTGTCCTCCATGTTATTCACTCCTTCACACACTGTCCTCCATGTTATTTTCTCCCTCACAGACTGTCATCCATGTTATTCTCTCCCTCGCAGACTGTCCTTCATGTTATTCTCTCCCTCACACACTGTCCTGTATGTTATTCTCTCCCTCGCAGACTGCCCTCAATGTCATTCTCTCCCTCACAGACTCTCCTCCCTGTTATTCTCTCCCTCGCAGACTGTCCTTCATGTTATTCTCTCCCTCACAGACAGTCCTCCATGTCATTCTCTCCCTCTCAGAATGTCCTCCATGTTATTCTCTCCCTCACAGACTGTCCTCCATGTTATGCTCTCCCTCACAGACTGTCCTCCATGTTATTCTCTCCCTCACAGACTGTCCTTCATGTTATTCTCTCCCTCACAGACTGTGCTCCATGTTATTCTCTCTCTCACAGACTGACCTTCATGTTATTCTCTCCCTCACAGACTGTCCTCCATGTTATTCTCTCCCTCACAGACTGTCCTCCATGTTATTCTCTCCCTCACAGACTATCCTCCATGTTATTCACTCCCTCTCACACTGTCCTCCATGTTATTCTTTCCCTCACAGACTGTCCTTCAGGTTATTCTTGCCCTTACAGACTGTCCTCCATGTTATTCTCTCCCTCACAGACTGTCCTCCATGTTATCCTCTCCCCCAGACTGTATTCCATGTTATTTTCTCCCTCACAGACTGTCCTCCATGTTATTCTCTCCCTCACACACTGTCTTGTATGTTATTCTCTCCCTCACAGACTGTCCTCCATGTCTTTCTCTCCCTCACAGAATGTCCTTCATGTTATTTTCTCCCTCACAGACAGTACTCCATGTTATGCTCTCCCTCACACACTGTCCTCCATGTGATTATCTCCCTCACAGACTGTCCTCCATGTTATTCTCTCCTTCACAGACTGTCCTCCATGTTATTCTCTCCCTCACAGACTGTCCTCCATGTTATTTTCTCCCTCACAGACAGTACTCCATGTTATGCTCTCCCTCACAGACTGACCTTCATGTTATTCTTTCTCTCACAGACTGACCTTCATGTTATTCTCTTCTTCACAGACTTCCCTCAATGTTATTCTCTCCTTCACAGACTGTCCTTCATGTTATTCTCTCCCTCACACACTGTCCTTCATGTTACTCTCTCCCTCACAGACTGTCCTCCATGTTATTCTCTCCCTCGCAGACTGTCCTTCATGTTATTCTCTCCCTCACACAAAGTCCTTCATGTTATTCTCTCCCTAACAGACTGTCCTCCATGTTATTCTCTCCCTCGCAGACTGTCCTTCATGTTATTCTCTCCCTCACACACTGTCCTTCAGGTTATTCTCTCCCTCACAGACTGTCATTCATGTAATTCTCTCCCTCACAGACTGTCCTCCCTGTTATTCTCTACCTCACAGACTGTCCTTCATGTTATTCTCTCCCTCACAGACTGTCCTTCATGTCATTCTCTCCCTCTCAGACTGTCCTTCATGTTATTCTCTCCCTCACAGACTGTCCTCCATGTCATTCTCTCCCTCTCAGAATGTCCTCCATGTTATTCTCTCCCTCACAGACTGTCCTCCATGTTATGCTCTCCCTCACAGACTGTCCTCCATGTTATTCTCTCCCTCACAGACTGTCCTTCATGTTATTCTCTCCCTCACACACTGTCCTTCATGTTATTCTCTCCCTCACAGACTGTCCTCCATGTTATTCTCTCTCACACAGACTGACCTTCATGTTATTCTCTCCCTCACAGACTGTCCTCCATGTTATTCTCTCCCTCACAGACTGTCCTCCATGTTATTCTCTCCCTCACAGACTATCCTCCATGTTATTCTCTCCCTCTCACACTGTCCTCCATGTTATTCTTTCCCTCACAGACTGTCCTTCAGGTTATTCTTGCCCTCACAGACTGTCCTCCATGTTATTCTCTCCCTCACAGACTGTCCTCCATGTTATCCTCTCCCCCAGACTGTATTCCATGTTATTTTCTCCCTCACAGACTGTCCTCCATGTTATTCTCTCCCTCACACACTGTCTTGTATGTTATTCTCTCCCTCACAGACTGTCCTCCATGTCTTTCTCTCCCTCTCAGACTGTCCTTCATATTATTCTCTCCCTCACAGACTGTCCTCCATGTCATTCTCTCCCTCTCAGAATGTCCTCCATGTTATTCTCTCCCTCACAGACTGTCCTCCATGTTATTCTCTCCTTCACAGACTGTACTCCATGTTATTCTCTCCCTCAAAGACTGTCCTCCATGTTATTCACTCCTTCACACAATGTCCCCCATGTTATTTTCTCCCTCACAGACTGTCATCCATGTTATTCTCTCCCTCGCAGACTGTCCTTCATGTTATTCTCTCACTCACACACTGTCCTTCATGTTATTCTCTCCCTCACAGACTGTCCTCCATGTTATTCTCTCTCTCACAGACTAACCTTCATGTTATTCTCTCCCTCACAGACTGTCCTCCATGTTATTCTCTCCCTCACAGACTGTCCTTCATGATATTCTCTCCCTCACAGACTGTCCTTCATGTTATTCTCTCCATCACACAATGTCCTCCATGTTATTCTTTCCCTCACAGACTATCCTCCATGTTATTCTCTCCCTCTCACACTGTCCTCCATGTTATTCTCTCCCTCACAGACTGTCCTCCATGTTATCCTCTCCCCCAGATTGTATTCCATGTTATTTTTTCACTCACAGACTGTCCTCCATGTTATTCTCTCCCTCACACACTGTCTTGTATGTTATTCTCTCCCTCACAGACTGTCCTCCATGTCATTCTCTCCCTCTCAAAAAGTCCTCCATGTTATTCTCTCCCTCAAAGTCTGTCCTCCATGTTATGCTCTCCCTCACAGACTGTTCTCCATGTTATTCTCTCCCTCACAGACTGTCCTCCATGTTATTCTCTCTCTCACAGACTGACCTTCATGTTATTCTCTCCCTCACAGACTGTCCTCCATGTCATTTATTCCCTCACAGAATGACCTCCATGTTATTCTCTCCCTCACACACTGTCCTCCATGCTATTTTCACCCTCACAGACTGTCCTCCATGTTATTCTCTCCCTCACAGACTGTCATCCATGTTATTCTCTCTCACACAGACTGACCTCCTTGTTATTCTCTCCATTACAGACTGTCCTCCATGTTATTCTCTTCCTCACAAACTGTCCTCCATGTTATTCTCTCCCTCTCACAATATCCTCCATGTTATTCTATCCCTCGCAGACTGTCCTTCATGTTATTCTCTCCATCACAGACTGTCCTCCATGTCATTCTCTCCCTCTCAGAATGTCCTCCATGTTATTCTCTCCCTCACAGACTCTCCTCCATGTTATGCTCTCCCTCACAGACTGTCCTCCATGTTATTCTCTCCCTCACAGACTGTCCTCCATGTTATGCTCTCCCTCACAGACTGTCCTCCATGTTATTCTCTCCCTCACAGACTGTCCTTCATGTTATTCTCTCCCTCACACACTGTCCTTCATGTTATTCTCTCCCTCACAGACTGTCCTTCAGGTTATTCTTGCCCTCACAGACTGTCCTCCATGTTATTCTCTCCCTCACAGACTGTCCTCCATGTTATCCTCTCCCCCAGACTGTATTCCATGTTATTTTCTCCCTCACAGACTGTCCTCCATGTTATTCTCTCCCTCACACACTGTCTTGTATGTTATTCTCTCCCTCACAGACTGTCCTCCATGTCTTTCTCTCCCTCTCAGAATGTCCTCCATGTTATTCTCTCCCTCACAGAATGTCCTTCATGTTATTTTCTCCCTCACCGACAGTACTCAATGTTATGCTCTCCCTCACACACTGTCCTCCATGTGATTATCTCCCTCACAGACTGTCCTCCATGTTATTCTCTCCTTCACAGACTGTCCTCCATTTTATTCTCTCCCTCACAGACTGTCCTCCATGTTATTTTCTCCCTCACAGACAGTACTCCATGTTATGCTCTCCCTCACAGACTGACCTTCATGTTATTCTTTCTCTCACAGACTGACCTTCATGTTATTCTCTTCTTCACAGACTTCCCTCAATGTTATTCTCTCCTTCACAGACTGTCCTTCATGTTATTCTCTCCCTCACACACTGTCCTTCATGTTACTCTCTCCCTCACAGACTGTCCTCCATGTTATTCTCTCCCTCGCAGACTGTCCTTCATGTTATTCTCTCCCTCACACACTGTCCTTCATGTTATTCTCTCCCTAACAGACTGTCCTCCATGTTATTCTCTCCCTCGCAGACTGTCCTTCATGTTATTCTCTCCCTCACACACTGTCATTCAGGTTATTCTCTCCCTCACAGACTGTCATTCATGTAATTCTCTCCCTCACAGACTGTCCTCCATGTTATTCTCTCCCTCACAGACTGTACTCCATGTTGTTCTCTCCCTCACACACTGTCCTCCATATTATTCTCTCCCTCACACACTGTCCTCCATGTCATTTTCTCCCTCACAGACTGACCTCCATGTTATTCACTCCTTCACACACAGTCCCCCATGTTATTTTCTCCCTCACAGACTGTCATCCATGTTATTCTCTCCCTCACACACCGTACTCCATATTATTCTCTCCCTCAAAGACTGTCCTCCATGTTATTCACTTCTTCAAACACTGTCCCCCATGTTATTTTCTCCCTCACAGACTGTCATCCATGTTATTTTCTCCCTCGCAGACTGTCCTTCATGTTATTCTCTCCCTCACACACTGTCCTTCATGTTATTCTCTCCCTCACAGACTGTCCTCCATGTTATTCTCTCCCTCACAGACTGTCCTTCATGATATTCTCTCCCTCACATACTGTCCTTCATGTTATTCTCTCCATCACACAATGTCCTCCATGTTATTCTTTCCCTCACAGACTATCCTCCATGTTATTCTCTCCCTCTCACACTGTCCTCCATGTTATTCTCTCCCTCACAGACTGTCCTCCATGTTATCCTCTCCCCCAGATTGTATTCCATGTTATTTTTTCACTCACAGACTGTCCTCCATGTTATTCTCTCCCTCACACACTGTCTTGTATGTTATTCTCTCCCTCACAGACTGTCCTCCATGTCATTCTCTCCCTCTCAAAAAGTCCTCCATGTTATTCTCTCCCTCAAAGACTGTCCTCCATGTTATGCTCTCCCTCACAGACTGTTCTCCATGTTATTTTCTCCCTCACAGACTGTCCTCCATGTTATTCTCTCTCTCACAGACTGACCTTCATGTTATTCTCTCCCTCACAGACTGTCCTCCATGTCATTTATTCCCTCACAGAATGACCTCCATGTTATTCTCTCCCTCACACACTGTCCTCCATGCTATTTTCACCCTCACAGACTGTCCTCCATGTTATTCTCTCCCTCACAGACTGTCATCCATGTTATTCTCTCTCTCACAGACTGACCTCCTTGTTATTCTCTCCATCACAGACTGTCCTCCATGTTATTCTCTCCCTCACAAACTGTCCTCCATGTTAGTCTCTCCCTCTCACAATATCCTCCATGTTATTCTATCCCTCGCAGACTGTCCTTCATGTTATTCTCTCCGTCACAGACTGTCCTCCATGTCATTCTCTCCCTCTCAGAATGTCCTCCATGTTATTCTCTCCCTCACAGACTGTCCTCCATGTTATGCTCTCCCTCACAGACTGTCCTCCATGTTATTCTCTCCCTCACAGACTGTCCTCCATGTTATGCTCTCCCTCACAGACTGTCCTCCATGTTATTCTCTCCCTCACAGACTGTCCTTCATGTTATTCTCTCCCTCACACACTGTCCTTCATGTTATTCTCTCCCTCACAGACTGTCCTCCATGTTATTCTCTCTCTCACAGACTGACCTTCATGTTATTCTCTCCCTCACACACTGTCCTTCATGTTACTCTCTCCCTCACAGACTGTCCTCCATGTTATTCTCTCCCTCACAGACTGTCCTCCCTGTTATTCTCTCCCTCGCAGACTGTCCTTCATGTTATTCTCTCCCTCACAGACTGTCCTTCATGTCATTCTCTCCCTCTCAGACTGTCCTTCATGTTATTCTCTCCCTCACAGACTGTCCTCCATGTCATTCTCTCCCTCTCAGAATGTCCTCCATGTTATTCTCTCCCTCACAGACTGTCCTCCATGTTATGCTCTCCCTCACAGACTATCCTCCATGTTATTCTCTCCCTCACAGACTGTCCTTCATGTTATTCTCTCCCTCACACACTGTCCTTCATGTTATTATCTCCCTCACAGACTGTCCTCCATGTTATTCTCTCTCACAGACTGAACTTCATGTTATTCTCTCCCTCACAGACTGTCCTCCATGTTATTATCTCCCTCACAGACTATCCTCCATGTTATTCTCTCCCTCTCACATTGTCCTCCATGTAATTCTTTACCTCACAGACTGTCCTTCAGGTTATTCTTGCCCTCACAGACTGTCCTCCATGTTATTCTCTCCCTCTCAGACTGTCCACCATGTTATTCTCTCCCTCACAGACTGTCCTCCATGTCATTCTCTCCCTCACAGACTGACCTCCATGTTATTCTCTCCCTCACACACTGTACTCTATGTTATTCTCTCCCTCAAAGACTGTCCTCCATGTTATTCACTCCTTCACACACTGTCCTCCATGTTATTTTCTCCCTCACAGACTGTCATCCATGTTATTCTCTCCCTCGCACACTGTCCTGTATGTTATTCTCTCCCTCGCAGACTGCCCTCAATGTCATTCTCTCCCTCACAGACTGTCCTCCCTGTTATTCTCTCCCTTGCAGACTGTCCTTCATGTTATTCTCTCCCTCACAGACAGTCCTCCATGTCATTCTCTCCCTCTCAGAATGTCCTCCATGTTATTCTCTCCCTCACAGACTGTCCTCCATGTTATTCTCTCCCTCACAGACTGTCCTCCATGTTATTCTCTCCCTCACAGACTGTCCTTCATGTTATTCTCTCCCTCACACACTGTCCTTCATGTTATTCTCTCCCTCACAGACTGTCCTCCATGTTATTTTCTCTCTCACAGACTGACCTTCATGTTATTCTCTCCCTCACACACTGTCCTTCATGTTACTCTCTCCCTCACAGACTGTCCTCCATGTTATTCTCTCCCTCACAGACTGTCCTCCCTGTTATTCTCTCCCTCGCAGACTGTCCTTCATGTTATTCTCTCCCTCACAGACTGTCCTTCATGTCATTCTCTCCCTCTCAGACTGTCCTTCATGTTATTCTCTCCCTCACAGACTGTCCTCCATGTCATTCTCTCCCTCTCAGAATGTCCTCCATGTTATTCTCTCCCTCACAGACTGTCCTCCATGTTATGCTCTCCCTCACAGACTGTCCTCCATGTTATTATCTCCCTCACAGACTGTCCTTCATGTTATTCTCTCCCTCACACACTGTCCTTCATGTTATTCTCTCCCTCATAGACTGTCCTCCATGTTATTCTCTCTCACAGACTGAACTTCATGTTATTCTCTCCCTCACAGACTGTCCTCCATGTTATTATCTCCCTCACAGACTATCCTCCATGTTATTCTCTCCCTCTCACACTGTCCTCCATGTTATTCTTTACCTCACAGACTGTCCTTCAGGTTATTCTTGCCCTCACAGACTGTCCTCCATGTTATTCTCTCCCTCACAGACTGTCCACCATGTTATTCTCTCCCTCACAGACTGTCCTACATGTCATTCTCTCCCTCACAGACTGACCTCCATGTTATTCTCTCCCTCACACACTGTCCTCCATGTTATTTTCTCCCTCACAGACTGTCATCCATGTTATTCTCTCCCTCGCAGACTGTCCTTCATGTTATTCTCTCACTCACACACTGTCCTGTATGTTATTCTCTCCCTCGCAGACTGCCCTCAATGTCATTCTCTCCCTCACAGACTCTCCTCCCTGTTATTCTCTCCCTCGCAGACTGTCCTTCATGTTATTCTCTCCCTCACAGACAGTCCTCCATGTCATTCTCTCCCTCTCAGAATGTTCTCCATGTTATTCTCTCCCTCTCAGACTGTCCTCCATGTTATGCTCTCCCTCACAGACTGTCCTCCATGTTATTCTCTCCCTCACAGACTGTCCTTCATGTTATTCTCTCCCTCACAGACTGTCCTCCATGTTATTCTCTCTCTCACAGACTGACCTTCATGTTATTCTCTCCCTCACAGACTGTCCTCCATGTTATTCTCTCCCTCACAGACTATCCTCCATGTTATTCTCTCCCTCTCACATTGTCCTCCATGTAATTCTTTACCTCACAGACTGTCCTTCAGGTTATTCTTGCCCTCACAGACTGTCCTCCATGTTATTCTCTCCCTCTCAGACTGTCCACCATGTTATTCTCTCCCTCACAGACTGTCCTCCATGTCATTCTCTCCCTCACAGACTGACCTCCATGTTATTCTCTCCCTCACACACTGTACTCTATGTTATTCTCTCCCTCAAAGACTGTCCTCCATGTTATTCACTCCTTCACACACTGTCCTCCATGTTATTTTCTCCCTCACAGACTGTCATCCATGTTATTCTCTCCCTCGCACACTGTCCTGTATGTGATTCTCTCCCTCGCAGACTGCCCTCAATGTCATTCTCTCCCTCACAGACTGTCCTCCCTGATATTCTCTCCCTTGCAGACTGTCCTTCATGTTATTCTCTCCCTCACAGACAGTCCTCCATGTCATTCTCTCCCTCTCAGAATGTCCTCCATGTTATTCTCTCCCTCACAGACTGTCCTCCATGTTATTCTCTCCCTCACAGACTGTCCTCCATGTTATTCTCTCCCTCACAGACTGTCCTTCATGTTATTCTCTCCCTCACAGACTGTCCTCCCTGTTATTCTCTCCCTCGCAGACTGTCCTTCATGTTATTCTCTCCCTCACAGACTGTCCTTCATGTCATTCTCTCCCTCTCAGACTGTCCTTCATGTTATTCTCTCCCTCACAGACTGTCCTCCATGTCATTCTCTCCCTCTCAGAATGTCCTCCATGTTATTCTCTCCCTCACAGACTGTCCTCCATGTTATGCTCTCCCTCACAGACTGTCCTCCATGTTATTATCTCCCTCACAGACTGTCCTTCATGTTTTTCTCTCCCTCACAGACTGTCCTCCATGTCATTCTCTCCCTCTCAGAATGTCCTCCATGTTATTCTCTCCCTCACAGACTGTCCTCCATGTTATGCTCTCCCTCACAGACTGTCCTCCATGTTATTATCTCCCTCACAGACTGTCCTTCATGTTATTCTCTCCCTCACACACTGTCCTTCATGTTATTCTCTCCCTCATAGACTGTCCTCCATGTTATTCTCTCTCACAGACTGAACTTCATGTTATTCTCTCCCTCACAGACTGTCCTCCATGTTATTATCTCCCTCACAGACTATCCTCCATGTTATTCTCTCCCTCTCACACTGTCCTCCATGTTATTCTTTACCTCACAGACTGTCCTTTAGGTTATTCTTGCCCTCACAGACTGTCCTCCATGTTATTCTCTCCCTCACAGACTGTCCACCATGTTATTCTCTCCCTCACAGACTGTCCTACATGTCATTCTCTCCCTCACAGACTGACCTCCATGTTATTCTCTCCCTCACACACTGTCCTCCATGTTATTTTCTCCCTCACAGACTGTCATCCATGTTATTCTCTCCCTCGCAGACTGTCCTTCATGTTATTCTCTCACTCACACACTGTCCTGTATGTTATTCTCTCCCTCGCAGACTGCCCTCAATGTCATTCTCTCCCTCACAGACTCTCCTCCCTGTTATTCTCTCCCTCGTAGACTGTCCTTCATGTTATTCTCTCCCTCACAGACAGTCCTCCATGTCATTCTCTCCCTCTCAGAATGTTCTCCATGTTATTCTCTCCCTCACAGACTGTCTTCCATGTTATGCTCACAGACTGTCCTCCATGTTATTCTCTCCCTCACAGACTGTCCTTCATGTTATTCTCTCCCTCACAGACTGTCCTCCATGTTATTCTCTCTCTCACAGACTGACCTTCATGTTATTCTCTCCCTCACAGACTGTCCTCCATGTTATTCTCTCCCTCACAGACTGTCCTCCATGTTATTCTCTCCCTCACAGACTATCCTCCATGTTATTCTCTCCCTCTCACACTGTCCTCCATGTTATTCTTTCCCTCACAGACTGTCCTTCAGGTTATTCTTGCCCTCACAGACTGTCCTCCATGTTATTCTCTCCCTCACAGACTGTCCTCCATGTTATCCTCTCCCCCAGACTGTATTCCATGTTATTTTCTCCCTCACAGACTGTCCTCCATGTTATTCTCTCCCTCACACACTGTCTTGTATGTTATTCTCTCCCTCACAGACTGTCCTCCATGTTATTCTCTCCCTCACAGACTGTCCACCATGTTATTCTCTCCCTCACAGACTGTCCTCCATGTCATTCTCTCCCTCACAGACTGACCTCCATGTTATTCTCTCCCTCACACACTGTCCTCCATGTTATTTTCTCCCTCACAGACTGTCATCCATGTTATTCTCTCCCTCGCAGACTGTCCTTCATGTTATTCTCTCCCTCACACACTGTCCTGTATGTTATTCTCTCCCTCGCAGACTGCCCTCAATGTCATTCTCTCCCTCACAGACTCTCCTCCCTGTTATTCTCTCCCTCGCAGACTGTCCTTCATGTTATTCTCTCCCTCACAGACAGTCCTCCATGTCATTCTCTCCCTCTCAGAATGTCCTCCATGTTATTCTCTCCCTCACAGACTGTCCTCCATGTTATTCTCTCCCTCACAGACTGTCCTTCATGTTATTCTCTCCCTCACAGACTGTCCTCCATGTTATTCTCTCTCTCACAGACTGACCTTCATGTTATTCTCTCCCTCACAGACTGTCCTCCATGTTATTCTCTCCCTCACAGACTGTCCTCCATGCTATTCTCTCCCTCACAGACTATCCTCCATGTTATTCTCTCCCTCTCACACTGTCCTCCATGTTATTCTTTCCTTCACAGACTGTCCTTCAGGTTATTCTTGCCCTCACAGACTGTCCTCCATGTTATTCTCTCCCTCATAGACTGTCCTCCATGTTATCCTCTCCCCCAGACTGTATTCCATGTTATTTTCTCCCTCACAGACTGTCCTCCATGTTATTCTCTCCCTCACACACTGTCTTGTATGTTATTCTCTCCCTCACAGACTGTCCTCCATGTCTTTCTCTCCCTCTCAGAATGTCCTCCATGTTATTCTCTCCCTCACAGACAGTACTCCATGTTATGCTCTCCCTCACACACTGTCCTCCATGTGATTATCTCCCTCACAGACTGTCCTCCATGTTATTCTCTCCTTCACAGACTGTCCTCCATGTTATTTTCTCCCTCACAGACTGTCCTCCATGTTATTCTCTCCCACTCACACTGTCCTCCATGTTATTCTCTCCCTCACAGACTGTCCTTCATGTTATTCTCTCCCTCACACACTGTCCTTCATGTTATTCTCTCCCTCACAGACTGTCCTCCATGTTATTTTCTCTCTCACAGACTGACCTTCATGTTATTCTCTCCCTCACACACTGTCCTTCATGTTACTCTCTCCCTCACAGACTGTCCTCCATGTTATTCTCTCCCTCACAGACTGTCCTCCCTGTTATTCTCTCCCTCGCAGACTGTCCTTCATGTTATTCTCTCCCTCACAGACTGTCCTTCATGTCATTCTCTCCCTCTCAGACTGTCCTTCATGTTATTCTCTCCCTCACAGACTGTCCTCCATGTCATTCTCTCCCTCTCAGAATGTCCTCCATGTTATTCTCTCCCTCACAGACTGTCCTCCATGTTATGCTCTCCCTCACAGACTGTCCTCCATGTTATTATCTCCCTCACAGACTGTCCTTCATGTTATTCTCTCCCTCACACACTGTCCTTCATGTTATTCTCTCCCTCATAGACTGTCCTCCATGTTATTCTCTCTCACAGACTGAACTTCATGTTATTCTCTCCCTCACAGACTGTCCTCCATGTTATTATCTCCCTCACAGACTATCCTCCATGTTATTCTCTCCCTCTCACACTGTCCTCCATGTTATTCTTTACCTCACAGACTGTCCTTCAGGTTATTCTTGCCCTCACAGACTGTCCTCCATGTTATTCTCTCCCTCACAGACTGTCCACCATGTTATTCTCTCCCTCACAGACTGTCCTACATGTCATTCTCTCCCTCACAGACTGACCTCCATGTTATTCTCTCCCTCACACACTGTCCTCCATGTTATTTTCTCCCTCACAGACTGTCATCCATGTTATTCTCTCCCTCGCAGACTGTCCTTCATGTTATTCTCTCACTCACACACTGTCCTGTATGTTATTCTCTCCCTCGCAGACTGCCCTCAATGTCATTCTCTCCCTCACAGACTCTCCTCCCTGTTATTCTCTCCCTCGCAGACTGTCCTTCATGTTATTCTCTCCCTCACAGACAGTCCTCCATGTCATTCTCTCCCTCTCAGAATGTTCTCCATGTTATTCTCTCCCTCTCAGACTGTCCTCCATGTTATGCTCTCCCTCACAGACTGTCCTCCATGTTATTCTCTCCCTCACAGACTGTCCTTCATGTTATTCTCTCCCTCACAGACTGTCCTCCATGTTATTCTCTCTCTCACAGACTGACCTTCATGTTATTCTCTCCCTCACAGACTGTCCTCCATGTTATTCTCTCCCTCACAGACTATCCTCCATGTTATTCTCTCCCTCTCACATTGTCCTCCATGTAATTCTTTACCTCACAGACTGTCCTTCAGGTTATTCTTGCCCTCACAGACTGTCCTCCATGTTATTCTCTCCCTCTCAGACTGTCCACCATGTTATTCTCTCCCTCACAGACTGTCCTCCATGTCATTCTCTCCCTCACAGACTGACCTCCATGTTATTCTCTCCCTCACACACTGTACTCTATGTTATTCTCTCCCTCAAAGACTGTCCTCCATGTTATTCACTCCTTCACACACTGTCCTCCATGTTATTTTCTCCCTCACAGACTGTCATCCATGTTATTCTCTCCCTCGCACACTGTCCTGTATGTGATTCTCTCCCTCGCAGACTGCCCTCAATGTCATTCTCTCCCTCACAGACTGTCCTCCCTGATATTCTCTCCCTTGCAGACTGTCCTTCATGTTATTCTCTCCCTCACAGACAGTCCTCCATGTCATTCTCTCCCTCTCAGAATGTCCTCCATGTTATTCTCTCCCTCACAGACTGTCCTCCATGTTATTCTCTCCCTCACAGACTGTCCTCCATGTTATTCTCTCCCTCACAGACTGTCCTTCATGTTATTCTCTCCCTCACAGACTGTCCTCCCTGTTATTCTCTCCCTCGCAGACTGTCCTTCATGTTATTCTCTCCCTCACAGACTGTCCTTCATGTCATTCTCTCCCTCTCAGACTGTCCTTCATGTTATTCTCTCCCTCACAGACTGTCCTCCATGTCATTCTCTCCCTCTCAGAATGTCCTCCATGTTATTCTCTCCCTCACAGACTGTCCTCCATGTTATGCTCTCCCTCACAGACTGTCCTCCATGTTATTATCTCCCTCACAGACTGTCCTTCATGTTTTTCTCTCCCTCACAGACTGTCCTCCATGTCATTCTCTCCCTCTCAGAATGTCCTCCATGTTATTCTCTCCCTCACAGACTGTCCTCCATGTTATGCTCTCCCTCACAGACTGTCCTCCATGTTATTATCTCCCTCACAGACTGTCCTTCATGTTATTCTCTCCCTCACACACTGTCCTTCATGTTATTCTCTCCCTCATAGACTGTCCTCCATGTTATTCTCTCTCACAGACTGAACTTCATGTTATTCTCTCCCTCACAGACTGTCCTCCATGTTATTATCTCCCTCACAGACTATCCTCCATGTTATTCTCTCCCTCTCACACTGTCCTCCATGTTATTCTTTACCTCACAGACTGTCCTTTAGGTTATTCTTGCCCTCACAGACTGTCCTCCATGTTATTCTCTCCCTCACAGACTGTCCACCATGTTATTCTCTCCCTCACAGACTGTCCTACATGTCATTCTCTCCCTCACAGACTGACCTCCATGTTATTCTCTCCCTCACACACTGTCCTCCATGTTATTTTCTCCCTCACAGACTGTCATCCATGTTATTCTCTCCCTCGCAGACTGTCCTTCATGTTATTCTCTCACTCACACACTGTCCTGTATGTTATTCTCTCCCTCGCAGACTGCCCTCAATGTCATTCTCTCCCTCACAGACTCTCCTCCCTGTTATTCTCTCCCTCGTAGACTGTCCTTCATGTTATTCTCTCCCTCACAGACAGTCCTCCATGTCATTCTCTCCCTCTCAGAATGTTCTCCATGTTATTCTCTCCCTCACAGACTGTCTTCCATGTTATGCTCACAGACTGTCCTCCATGTTATTCTCTCCCTCACAGACTGTCCTTCATGTTATTCTCTCCCTCACAGACTGTCCTCCATATTATTCTCTCTCTCACAGACTGACCTTCATGTTATTCTCTCCCTCACAGACTGTCCTCCATGTTATTCTCTCCCTCACAGACTGTCCTCCATGTTATTCTCTCCCTCACAGACTATCCTCCATGTTATTCTCTCCCTCTCACACTGTCCTCCATGTTATTCTTTCCCTCACAGACTGTCCTTCAGGTTATTCTTGCCCTCACAGACTGTCCTCCATGTTATTCTCTCCCTCACAGACTGTCCTCCATGTTATCCTCTCCCCCAGACTGTATTCCATGTTATTTTCTCCCTCACAGACTGTCCTCCATGTTATTCTCTCCCTCACACACTGTCTTGTATGTTATTCTCTCCCTCACAGACTGTCCTCCATGTTATTCTCTCCCTCACAGACTGTCCACCATGTTATTCTCTCCCTCACAGACTGTCCTCCATGTCATTCTCTCCCTCACAGACTGACCTCCATGTTATTCTCTCCCTCACACACTGTCCTCCATGTTATTTTCTCCCTCACAGACTGTCATCCATGTTATTCTCTCCCTCGCAGACTGTCCTTCATGTTATTCTCTCCCTCACACACTGTCCTGTATGTTATTCTCTCCCTCGCAGACTGCCCTCAATGTCATTCTCTCCCTCACAGACTCTCCTCCCTGTTATTCTCTCCCTCGCAGACTGTCCTTCATGTTATTCTCTCCCTCACAGACAGTCCTCCATGTCATTCTCTCCCTCTCAGAATGTCCTCCATGTTATTCTCTCCCTCACAGACTGTCCTCCATGTTATTCTCTCCCTCACAGACTGTCCTTCATGTTATTCTCTCCCTCACAGACTGTCCTCCATGTTATTCTCTCTCTCACAGACTGACCTTCATGTTATTCTCTCCCTCACAGACTGTCCTCCATGTTATTCTCTCCCTCACAGACTGTCCTCCATGCTATTCTCTCCCTCACAGACTATCCTCCATGTTATTCTCTCCCTCTCACACTGTCCTCCATGTTATTCTTTCCTTCACAGACTGTCCTTCAGGTTATTCTTGCCCTCACAGACTGTCCTCCATGTTATTCTCTCCCTCATAGACTGTCCTCCATGTTATCCTCTCCCCCAGACTGTATTCCATGTTATTTTCTCCCTCACAGACTGTCCTCCATGTTATTCTCTCCCTCACACACTGTCTTGTATGTTATTCTCTCCCTCACAGACTGTCCTCCATGTCTTTCTCTCCCTCTCAGAATGTCCTCCATGTTATTCTCTCCCTCACAGACAGTACTCCATGTTATGCTCTCCCTCACACACTGTCCTCCATGTGATTATCTCCCTCACAGACTGTCCTCCATGTTATTCTCTCCTTCACAGACTGTCCTCCATGTTATTTTCTCCCTCACAGACTGTCCTCCATGTTATTTTCTCCCTCACAGACAGTACTCCATGTTATGCTCTCCCTCACAGACTGACCTTCATGTTATTCTTTCTCTCACAGACTGACCTTCATGTTATTCTCTTCTTCACAGACTTCCCTCAATGTTATTCTCTCCTTCACAGACTGTCATTCATGTAATTCTCTCCCTCACAGACTGTCCTCAATGTTATTCTCTCCCTCACAGACTGTACTCCATGTTGTTCTCTCCCTCACACACTGTCCTCCATATTATTCTCTCCCTCACACACTGTCCTCCATGTCATTCTCTCCCTCACAGACTGACCTCCATGTTATTCACTCCTTCACACACAGTCCCCCATGTTATTTTCTCCCTCACAGACTGTCATCCATGTTATTCTCTCCCTCACACACTGTACTCCATGTTATTCTCTCCCTCAAAGACTGTCCTCCATGTCATTCTCTCACTCACAGACTGACCTCCATGTTATTCACTCCTTCACACACTGTCCCCCATGTTATTTTCTCCCCCACAGACTGTCATCCATGTTATTCTCTCCCTCGCAGACTGTCCTTCATGTTATTCTCTCACTCACACACTGTCCTCCATGTTATTCTCTCTCTCACAGACTAACCTTCATGTTATTCTCTCCCTCACAGACTGTCCTCCATGTTATTCTCTCCCTCACAGACTGTCCTTCATGATATTCTCTCCCTCACAGACTGTCCTTCATGTTATTCTCTCCATCACACAATGTCCTCCATGTTATTCTTTCCCTCACAGACTATCCTCCATGTTATTCTCTCCCTCTCACACTGTCCTCCATGTTATTCTCTCCCTCACAGACTGTCCTCCATGTTATCCTCTCCCCCAGATTGTATTCCATGTTATTTTTTCACTCACAGACTGTCCTCCATGTTATTCTCTCCCTCACACACTGTCTTGTATGTTATTCTCTCCCTCACAGACTGTCCTCCATGTCATTCTCTCCCTCTCAAAAAGTCCTCCATGTTATTCTCTCCCTCAAAGACTGTCCTCCATGTTATGCTCTTCCTCACAGACTGTTCTCCATGTTATTCTCTCCCTCACAGACTTTCCTCCATGTTATTCTCTCTCTCACAGACTGACCTTCATGTTATTCTCTCCCTCACAGACTGTCCTCCATGTCATTTATTCCCTCACAGAATGACCTCCATGTTATTCTCTCCCTCACACACTGTCCTCCATGCTATTTTCACCCTCACAGACTGTCCTCCATGTTATTCTCTCCCTCACAGACTGTCCTCCATGTTATTCTCTCCCTCACAGACTGTCCTCCATGTTATTCTCTCCCTCACAGACTGTCCTTCATGTTATTCTCTCCCTCACACACTGTCCTTCATGTTATTCTCTCCCTCACAGACTGTCCTTCAGGTTATTCTTGCCCTCACAGACTGTCCTCCATGTTATTCTCTCCCTCACAGACTGTCCTCCATGTTATCCTCTCCCCCAGACTGTATTCCATGTTATTTTCTCCCTCACAGACTGTCCTCCATGTTATTCTCTCCCTCACACACTGTCTTGTATGTTATTCTCTCCCTCACAGACTGTCCTCCATGTCTTTCTCTCCCTCTCAGAATGTCCTCCATGTTATTCTCTCCCTCACAGAATGTCCTTCATGTTATTTTCTCCCTCACAGACAGTACTCAATGTTATGCTCTCCCTCACACACTGTCCTCCATGTGATTATCTCCCTCACAGACTGTCCTCCATGTTATTCTCTCCTTCACAGACTGTCCTCCATTTTATTCTCTCCCTCACAGACTGTCCTCCATGTTATTTTCTCCCTCACAGACAGTACTCCATGTTATGCTCTCCCTCACAGACTGACCTTCATGTTATTCTTTCTCTCACAGACTGACCTTCATGTTATTCTCTTCTTCACAGACTTCCCTCAATGTTATTCTCTCCTTCACAGACTGTCCTTCATGTTATTCTCTCCCTCACACACTGTCCTTCATGTTACTCTCTCCCTCACAGACTGTCCTCCATGTTATTCTCTCCCTCGCAGATTGTCCTTCATGTTATTCTCTCCCTCACACACTGTCCTTCATGTTATTCTCTCCCTAACAGACTGTCCTCCATGTTATTCTCTCCCACGCAGACTGTCCTTCATGTTATTCTCTCCCTCACACACTGTCATTCAGGTTATTCTCTCCCTCACAGACTGTCATTCATGTAATTCTCTCCCTCACAGACTGTCCTCCATGTTATTCTCTCCCTCACAGACTGTACTCCATGTTGTTCTCTCCCTCACACACTGTCCTCCATATTATTCTCTCCCTCACACACTGTCCTCCATGTCATTTTCTCCCTCACAGATTGACCTCCATGTTATTCACTCCTTCACACACAGTCCCCCATGTTATTTTCTCCCTCACAGACTGTCATCCATGTTATTCTCTCCCTCACACACCGTACTCCATATTATTCTCTCCCTCAAAGACTGTCCTCCATGTTATTCACTTCTTCACACACTGTCCCCCATGTTATTTTCTCCCTCACAGACTGTCATCCATGTTATTCTCTCCCTCGCAGACTGTCCTTCATGTTATTCTCTCCCTCACACACTGTCCTTCATGTTATTCTCTCCCTCACAGACTGTCCTCCATGTTATTCTCTCTCTCACAGACTAACCTTCATGTTATTCTCTCCCTCACAGACTGTCCTCCATGTTATTCTCTCCCTCACAGACTGTCCTTCATGATATTCTCTCCCTCACATACTGTCCTTCATGTTATTCTCTCCATCACACAATGTCCTCCATGTTATTCTTTCCCTCACAGACTATCCTCCATGTTATTCTCTCCCTCTCACACTGTCCTCCATGTTATTCTCTCCCTCACAGACTGTCCTCCATGTTATCCTCTCCCCCAGATTGTATTCCATGTTATTTTTTCACTCACAGACTGTCCTCCATGTTATTATCTCCCTCACACACTGTCTTGTATGTTATTCTCTCCCTCACAGACTGTCCTCCATGTCATTCTCTCCCTCTCAAAAAGTCCTCCATATTATTCTCTCCCTCAAAGACTGTCCTCCATGTTATTCACTTCTTCACACACTGTCCCCCATGTTATTTTCTCCCTCACAGACTGTCATCCATGTTATTCTCTCCCTCGCAGACTGTCCTTCATGTTATTCTCTCCCTCACACACTGTCCTTCATGTTATTCTCTCCCTCACAGACTGTCCTCCATGTTATTCTCTCTCTCACAGACTAACCTTCATGTTATTCTCTCCCTCACAGACTGTCCTCCATGTTATTCTCTCCCTCACAGACTGTCCTTCATGATATTCTCTCCCTCACATACTGTCCTTCATGTTATTCTCTCCATCACACAATGTCCTCCATGTTATTCTTTCCCTCACAGACTATCCTCCATGTTATTCTCTCCCTCTCACACTGTCCTCCATGTTATTCTCTCCCTCACAGACTGTCCTCCATGTTATCCTCTCCCCCAGATTGTATTCCATGTTATTTTTTCACTCACAGACTGTCCTCCATGTTATTCTCTCCCTCACACACTGTCTTGTATGTTATTCTCTCCCTCACAGACTGTCCTCCATGTCATTCTCTCCCTCTCAAAAAGTCCTCCATGTTATTCTCTCCCTCACAGACTGTCCTCCATGTCATTTATTCCCTCACAGAATGACCTCCATGTTATTCTCTCCCTCACACACTGTCCTCCATGCTATTTTCACCCTCACAGACTGTCCTCCATGTTATTCTCTCCCTCACAGACTGTCATCCATGTTATTCTCTCTCTCACAGACTGACCTCCTTGTTATTCTCTCCATCACAGACTGTCCTCCATGTTATTCTCTCCCTCACAAACTGTCCTCCATGTTATTCTCTCCCTCTCACAATATCCTCCATGTTATTCTATCCCTCGCAGACTGTCCTTCATGTTATTCTCTCCATCACAGACTGTCCTCCATGTCATTCTCTCCCTCTCAGAATGTCCTCCATGTTATTCTCTCCCTCACAGACTGTCCTCCATGTTATGCTCTCCCTCACAGACTGTCCTCCATGTTATTCTCTCCCTCACAGACTGTCCTCCATGTTATGCTCTCCCTCACAGACTGTCCTCCATGTTATTCTCTCCCTCACAGACTGTCCTTCATGTTATTCTCTCCCTCACACACTGTCCTTCATGTTATTCTCTCCCTCACAGACTGTCCTCCATTTTATTCTCTCTCTCACAGACTGACCTTCATGTTATTCTCTCCCTCACACACTGTCCTTCATGCTACTCTCTCCCTCACAGACTGTCCTCCATGTTATTCTCTCTCTCACAGACTGACCTTCATGTTATTCTCTCCCTCACACACTGTCCTTCATGTTACTCTCTCCCTCACAGACTGTCCTCCATGTTATTCTCTCTCTCACAGACTAACCTTCATGTTATTCTCTCCCTCACAGACTGTCCTCCATGTTATTCTCTCCCTCACAGACTGTCCTTCATGATATTCTCTCCCTCACATACTGTCCTTCATGTTATTCTCTCCATCACACAATGTCCTCCATGTTATTCTTTCCCTCACAGACTATCCTCCATGTTATTCTCTCCCTCACAGACTGTCCTCCATGTTACCCTCTCCCCCAGATTGTATTCCATGTTATTTTTTCACTCACAGACTGTCCTCCATGTTATTCTCTCCCTCACACACTGTCTTGTATGTTATTCTCTCCCTCACAGACTGTCCTCCATGTCATTCTCTCCCTCTCAAAAAGTCCTCCATGTTATTCTCTCCCTCAAAGACTGTCCTCCATGTTATGCTCTCCCTCACAGACTGTTCTCCATGTTATTTTCTCCCTCACAGACTGTCCTCCATGTTATTCTCTCTCTCACAGACTGACCTTCATGTTATTCTCTCCCTCACAGACTGTCCTCCATGTCATTTATTCCCTCACAGAATGACCTCCATGTTATTCTCTCCCTCACACACTGTCCTCCATGCTATTTTCACCCTCACAGACTGTCCTCCATGTTATTCTCTCCCTCACAGACTCTCATCCATGTTATTCTCTCTCTCACAGACTGACCTCCTTCTTATTCTCTCCATCACAGACTGTCCTCCATGTTATTCTCTCCCTCACAAACTGTCCTCCATGTTATTCTCTCCCTCTCACAATATCCTCCATGTTATTCTATCCCTCGCAGACTGTCCTTCATGTTATTCTCTCCATCACAGACTGTCCTCCATGTCATTCTCTCCCTCTCAGAATGTCCTCCATGTTATTCTCTCCCTCACAGACTGTCCTCCATGTTATGCTCTCCCTCACAGACTGTCCTCCATGTTATTCTCTCCCTCACAGACTGTCCTCCATGTTATTCTCTCCCTCACAGACTGTCCTTCATGTTATTCTCTCCCTCACACACTGTCCTTCATGTTATTCTCTCCCTCACAGACTGTCCTCCATGTTATTCTCTCTCTCACAGACTGACCTTCATGTTATTCTCTCCCTCACACACTGTCCTTCATGTTACTCTCTCCCTCACAGACTGTCCTCCATGTTATTCTCTCCCTCACAGACTGTCCTTCCTGTTATTCTCTCCCTCGCAGACTGTCCTTCATGTTATTCTCTCCCTCACAGACTGTCCTTCATGTCATTCTCTCCCTCTCAGACTGTCCTTCATGTTATTCTCTCCCTCACAGACTGTCCTCCATGTCATTCTCTCCCTCTCAGAATGTCCTCCATGTTATTCTCTCCCTCACAGACTGTCCTCCATGTTATGCTCTCCCTCACAGACTATCCTCCATGTTATTCTCTCCCTCACAGACTGTCCTTCATGTTATTCTCTCCCTCACACACTGTCCTTCATGTTATTCTCTCCCTCACAGACTTTCCTCCATGTTATTCTCTCTCACAGACTGAACTTCATGTTATTCTCTCCCTCACAGACTGTCCTCCATGTTATTTTCTCCCTCACAGACTATCCTCCATGTTATTCTCTCCCTCTCACATTGTCCTCCATGTAATTATTTACCTCACAGACTGTCCTTCAGGTTATTCTTGCCCTCACAGACTGTCCTCCATGTTATTCTCTCCCTCTCAGACTGTCCACCATGTTATTCTCTCCCTCACAGACTGTCCTCCATGTCATTCTCTCCCTCACAGACTGACCTCCATGTTATTCTCTCCCTCACACACTGTACTCCATGTTATTCTCTCCCTCAAAGACTGTCCTCCATGTTATTCACTCCTTCACACACTGTCCTCCATGTTATTTTCTCCCTCACAGACTGTCATCCATGTTATTCTCTCCCTCGCACACTGTCCTGTATGTTATTCTCTCCCTCGCAGACTGCCCTCAATGTCATTCTCTCCCTCACAGACTGTCCTCCCTGTTATTCTCTCCCTTGCAAACTGTCCTTCATGTTATTCTCTCCCTCACAGACAGTCCTCCATGTCATTCTCTCCCTCTCAGAATGTCCTCCATGTTATTCTCTCCCTCACAGACTGTCCTCCATGTTATTCTCTCCCTCACAGACTGTCCTCCATGTTATTCTCTCCCTCACAGACTGTCCTTCATGTTATTCTCTCCCTCACACACTGTCCTTCATGTTATTCTCTCCCTCACAGACTGTCCTCCATGTTATTTTCTCTCTCACAGACTGACCTTCATGTTATTCTCTCCCTCACACACTGTCCTTCATGTTACTCTCTCCCTCACAGACTGTCCTCCATGTTATTCTCTCCCTCACAGACTGTCCTCCCTGTTATTCTCTCCCTCGCAGACTGTCCTTCATGTTATTCTCTCCCTCACAGACTGTCCTTCATGTCATTCTCTCCCTCTCAGACTGTCCTTCAGGTTATTCTCTCCCTCACAGACTGTCCTCCATGTCATTCTCTCCCTCTCAGAATGTCCTCCATGTTATTCTCTCCCTCACAGACTGTCCTCCATGTTATGCTCTCCCTCACAGACTGTCCTCCATGTTATTATCTCCCTCACAGACTGTCCTTCATGTTATTCTCTCCCTCACACACTGTCCTTCATGTTATTCTCTCCCTCATAGACTGTCCTCCATGTTATTCTCTCTCACAGACTGAACTTCATGTTATTCTCTCCCTCACAGACTGTCCTCCATGTTATTATCTCCCTCACAGACTATCCTCCATGTTATTCTCTCCCTCTCACACTGTCCTCCATGTTATTCTTTACCTCACAGACTGTCCTTCAGGTTATTCTTGCCCTCACAGACTGTCCTCCATGTTATTCTCTCCCTCACAGACTGTCCACCATGTTATTCTCTCCCTCACAGACTGTCCTACATGTCATTCTCTCCCTCACAGACTGACTTCCATGTTATTCTCTCCCTCACACACTGTCCTCCATGTTATTTTCTCCCTCACAGACTGTCATCCATGTTATTCTCTCCCTCGCAGACTGTCCTTCATGTTATTCTCTCCCTTACACACTGTCCTGTATGTTATTCTCTCCCTCGCAGACTGCCCTCAATGTCATTCTCTCCCTCACAGACTCTCCTCCCTGTTATTCTCTCCCTCGCAGACTGTCCTTCATGTTATTCTCTCCCTCACAGACAGTCCTCCATGTCATTCTCTCCCTCTCAGAATGTTCTCCATGTTATTCTCTCCCTCACAGACTGTCCTCCATGTTATGCTCTCCCTCACAGACTGTCCTCCATGTTATTCTCTCCCTCACAGACTGTCCTTCATGTTATTCTCTCCCTCACAGACTGTCCTCCATGTTATTCTCTCTCTCACAGACTGACCTTCATGTTATTCTCTCCCTCACAGACTGTCCTCCATGTTATTCTCTCCCTCACAGACTGTCCTCCGTGTTATTCTCTCCCTCACAGACTATCCTCCATGTTATTCTCTCCCTCTCACACTGTCCTCCATGTTATTCTTTCCCTCACAGACTGTCCTTCAGGTTATTCTTGCCCTCACAGACTGTCCTCCATGTTATTCTCTCCCTCACAGACTGTCCTCCATGTTATCCTCTCCCCCAGACTGTATTCCATGTTATTTTCTCCCTCACAGACTGTCCTCCATGTTATTCTCTCCCTCACACACTGTCTTGTATGTTATTCTCTCCCTCACAGACTGTCCTCCATGTCTTTCTCTCCCTCTCAGAATGTCCTCCATGTTATTCTCTCCCTCACAGAATGTCCTTCATGTTATTTTCTCCCTCACAGACAGTACTCCATGTTATGCTCTCCCTCACAGACTGTCCTCCATGTTATTCTCTCCCTCACAGACTGTCCTCCATGTTATGCTCTCCCTCACAGACTGTCCTCCATGTTATTCTCTCCCTCACAGACTGTCCTTCATGTTATTCTCTCCCTCACACACTGTCCTTCATGTTATTCTCTCCCTCACAGACTGTCCTTCAGGTTATTCTTGCCCTCACAGACTGTCCTCCATGTTATTCTCTCCCTCACAGACTGTCCTCCATGTTATCCTCTCCCCCAGACTGTATTCCATGTTATTTTCTCCCTCAGACTGTCCTCCATGTTATTCTCTCCCTCACACACTGTCTTGTATGTTATTCTCTCCCTCACAGACTGTCCTCCATGTCTTTCTCTCCCTCTCAGAATGTCCTCCATGTTATTCTCTCCCTCACAGAATGTCCTTCATGTTATTTTCTCCCTCACAGAAAGTACTCAATGTTATGCTCTCCCTCACACACTGTCCTCCATGTGATTATCTCCCTCACAGACTGTCCTCCATGTTATTCTCTCCCTCTCACATTGTCCTCCATGTAATTCTTTACCTCACAGACTGTCCTTCAGGTTATTCTTGCCCTCACAGACTGTCCACCATGTTATTCTCTCCCTCTCAGACTGTCCACCATGTTATTCTCTCCCTCACAGACTGTCCTCCATGTCATTCTCTCCCTCACAGACTGACCTCCATGTTATTCTCTCCCTCACACACTGTACTCCATGTTATTCTCTCCCTCAAAGACTGTCCTCCATGTTATTCACTCCTTCACACACTGTCCTCCATGTTATTTTCTCCCTCACAGACTGTCATCCATGTTATTCTCTCCCTCGCAGACTGTCCTTCATGTTATTCTCTCCCTCGCACACTGTCCTGTATGTTATTCTCTCCCTCGCAGACTGCCCTCAATGTCATTCTCTCCCTCACAGACTGTCCTCCCTGTTATTCTCTCCCTTGCAGACTGTCCTTCATGTTATTCTCTCCCTCACAGACAGTCCTCCATGTCATTCTCTCCCTCTCAGAATGTCCTCCATGTTATTCTCTCCCTCACAGACTGTCCTCCATGTTATTCTCTCCCTCACAGACTGTCCTCCATGTTATTCTCTCCCTCACAGACTGTCCTTCATGTTATTCTCTCCCTCACACACTGTCCTTCATGTTATTCTCTCCCTCACAGACTGTCCTCCATGTTATTTTCTCTCTCACAGACTGACCTTCATGTTATTCTCTCCCTCACACACTGTCCTTCATGTTACTCTCTCCCTCACAGACTGTCCTCCATGTTATTCTCTCCCTCACAGACTGTCCTCCCTGTTATTCTCTCCCTCGCAGACTGTCCTTCATGTTATTCTCTCCCTCACAGACTGTCCTTCATGTCATTCTCTCCCTCTCAGACTGTCCTTCATGTTATTCTCTCCCTCACAGACTGTCCTCCATGTCATTCTCTCCCTCTCAGAATGTCCTCCATGTTATTCTCTCCCTCACAGACTGTCCTCCATGTTATGCTCTCCCTCACAGACTGTCCTCCATGTTATTATCTCCCTCACAGACTGTCCTTCATGTTATTCTCTCCCTCACACACTGTCCTTCATGTTATTCTCTCCCTCATAGACTGTCCTCCATGTTATTCTCTCTCACAGACTGAACTTCATGTTATTCTCTCCCTCACAGACTGTCCTCCATGTTATTATCTCCCTCACAGACTATCCTCCATGTTATTCTCTCCCTCTCACACTGTCCTCCATGTTATTCTTTACCTCACAGACTGTCCTTCAGGTTATTCTTGCCCTCACAGACTGTCCTCCATGTTATTCTCTCCCTCACAGACTGTCCACCATGTTATTCTCTCCCTCACAGACTGTCCTACATGTCATTCTCTCCCTCACAGACTGACCTCCATGTTATTCTCTCCCTCACACACTGTCCTCCATGTTATTTTCTCCCTCACAGACTGTCATCCATGTTATTCTCTCCCTCGCAGACTGTCCTTCATGTTATTCTCTCCCTTACACACTGTCCTGTATGTTATTCTCTCCCTCGCAGACTGCCCTCAATGTCATTCTCTCCCTCACAGACTCTCCTCCCTGTTATTCTCTCCCTCGCAGACTGTCCTTCATGTTATTCTCTCCCTCACAGACAGTCCTCCATGTCATTCTCTCCCTCTCAGAATGTTCTCCATGTTATTCTCTCCCTCACAGACTGTCCTCCATGTTATGCTCTCCCTCACAGACTGTCCTCCATGTTATTCTCTCCCTCACAGACTGTCCTTCATGTTATTCTCTCCCTCACAGACTGTCCTCCATGTTATTCTCTCTCTCACAGACTGACCTTCATGTTATTCTCTCCCTCACAGACTGTCCTCCATGTTATTCTCTCCCTCACAGACTGTCCTCCATGTTATTCTCTCCCTCACAGACTATCATCCATGTTATTCTCTCCCTCTCACACTGTCCTCCATGTTATTCTTTCCCTCACAGACTGTCCTTCAGGTTATTCTTGCCCTCACAGACTGTCCTCCATGTTATTCTCTCCCTCACACACTGTCCTCCATGTTATCCTCTCCCCCAGACTGTATTCCATGTTATTTTCTCCCTCACAGACTGTCCTCCATGTTATTCTCTCCCTCACACACTGTCTTGTATGTTATTCTCTCCCTCACAGACTGTCCTCCATGTCTTTCTCAACCTCTCAGAATGTCCTCCATGTTATTCTCTCCCTCACAGAATGTCCTTCATGTTATTTTCTCCCTCACAGACAGTACTCCATGTTATGCTCTCCCTCACAGACTGTCCTCCATGTTATTCTCTCCCTCACAGACTGTCCTCCATGTTATGCTCTCCCTCACAGACTGTCCTCCATGTTATTCTCTCCCTCACAGACTGTCCTTCATGTTATTCTCTCCCTCACACACTGTCCTTCATGTTATTCTCTCCCTCACAGACTGTCCTTCAGGTTATTCTTGCCCTCACAGACTGTCCTCCATGTTATTCTCTCCCTCACAGACTGTCCTCCATGTTATCCTCTCCCCCAGACTGTATTCCATGTTATTTTCTCCCTCACAGACTGTCCTCCATGTTATTCTCTCCCTCACACACTGTCTTGTATGTTATTCTCTCCCTCACAGACTGTCCTCCATGTCTTTCTCTCCCTCTCAGAATGTCCTCCATGTTATTCTCTCCCTCACAGAATGTCCTTCATGTTATTTTCTCCCTCACAGAAAGTACTCAATGTTATGCTCTCCCTCACACACTGTCCTCCATGTGATTATCTCCCTCACAGACTGTCCTCCATGTTATTCTCTCCCTCTCACATTGTCCTCCATGTAATTCTTTACCTCACAGACTGTCCTTCAGGTTATTCTTGCCCTCACAGACTGTCCACCATGTTATTCTCTCCCTCTCAGACTGTCCACCATGTTATTCTCTCCCTCACAGACTGTCCTCCATGTCATTCTCTCCCTCACAGACTGACCTCCATGTTATTCTCTCCCTCACACACTGTACTCCATGTTATTCTCTCCCTCAAAGACTGTCCTCCATGTTATTCACTCCTTCACACACTGTCCTCCATGTTATTTTCTCCCTCACAGACTGTCATCCATGTTATTCTCTCCCTCGCACACTGTCCTGTATGTTATTCTCTCCCTCGCAGACTGCCCTCAATGTCATTCTCTCCCTCACAGACTGTCCTCCCTGTTATTCTCTCCCTTGCAGACTGTCCTTCATGTTATTCTCTCCCTCACAGACAGTCCTCCATGTCATTCTCTCCCTCTCAGAATGTCCTCCATGTTATTCTCTCCCTCACAGACTGTCCTCCATGTTATTCTCTCCCTCACAGACTGTCCTCCATGTTATTCTCTCCCTCACAGACTGTCCTTCATGTTATTCTCTCCCTCACACACTGTCCTTCATGTTATTCTCTCCCTCACAGACTGTCCTCCATGTTATTTTCTCTCTCACAGACTGACCTTCATGTTATTCTCTCCCTCACACACTGTCCTTCATGTTACTCTCTCCCTCACAGACTGTCCTCCATGTTATTCTCTCCCTCACAGACTGTCCTCCCTGTTATTCTCTCCCTCGCAGACTGTCCTTCATGTTATTCTCTCCCTCACAGACTGTCCTTCATGTCATTCTCTCCCTCTCAGACTGTCCTTCATGTTATTCTCTCCCTCACAGACTGTCCTCCATGTCATTCTCTCCCTCTCAGAATGTCCTCCATGTTATTCTCTCCCTCACAGACTGTCCTCCATGTTATGCTCTCCCTCACAGACTGTCCTCCATGTTATTATCTCCCTCACAGACTGTCCTTCATGTTATTCTCTCCCTCACACACTGTCCTTCATGTTATTCTCTCCCTCATAGACTGTCCTCCATGTTATTCTCTCTCACAGACTGAACTTCATGTTATTCTCTCCCTCACAGACTGTCCTCCATGTTATTATCTCCCTCACAGACTATCCTCCATGTTATTCTCTCCCTCTCACACTGTCCTCCATGTTATTCTTTACCTCACAGACTGTCCTTCAGGTTATTCTTGCCCTCACAGACTGTCCTCCATGTTATTCTCTCCCTCACAGACTGTCCACCATGTTATTCTCTCCCTCACAGACTGTCCTACATGTCATTCTCTCCCTCACAGACTGACCTCCATGTTATTCTCTCCCTCACACACTGTCCTCCATGTTATTTTCTCCCTCACAGACTGTCATCCATGTTATTCTCTCCCTCGCAGACTGTCCTTCATGTTATTCTCTCCCTTACACACTGTCCTGTATGTTATTCTCTCCCTCGCAGACTGCCCTCAATGTCATTCTCTCCCTCACAGACTCTCCTCCCTGTTATTCTCTCCCTCGCAGACTGTCCTTCATGTTATTCTCTCCCTCACAGACAGTCCTCCATGTCATTCTCTCCCTCTCAGAATGTTCTCCATGTTATTCTCTCCCTCACAGACTGTCCTCCATGTTATGCTCTCCCTCACAGACTGTCCTCCATGTTATTCTCTCCCTCACAGACTGTCCTTCATGTTATTCTCTCCCTCACAGACTGTCCTCCATGTTATTCTCTCTCTCACAGACTGACCTTCATGTTATTCTCTCCCTCACAGTCTGTCCTCCATGTTATTCTCTCCCTCACAGACTGTCCTCCATGTTATTCTCTCCCTCACAGACTATCCTCCATGTTATTCTCTCCCTCTCACACTGTCCTCCATGTTATTCTTTCCCTCACAGACTGTCCTTCAGGTTATTCTTGCCCTCACAGACTGTCCTCCATGTTATTCTCTCCCTCACACACTGTCCTCCATGTTATCCTCTCCCCCAGACTGTATTCCATGTTATTTTCTCCCTCACAGACTGTCCTCCATGTTATTCTCTCCCTCACACACTGTCTTGTATGTTATTCTCTCCCTCACAGACTGTCCTCCATGTCTTTCTCTCCCTCTCAGAATGTCCTCCATGTTATTCTCTCCCTCACAGAATGTCCTTCATGTTATTTTCTCCCTCACAGACAGTACTCCATGTTATGCTCTCCCTCACAGACTGTCCTCCATGTTATTCTCTCCCTCACAGACTGTCCTCCATGTTATGCTCTCCCTCACAGACTGTCCTCCATGTTATTCTCTCCCTCACAGACTGTCCTTCATGTTATTCTCTCCCTCACACACTGTCCTTCATGTTATTCTCTCCCTCACAGACTGTCCTTCAGGTTATTCTTGCCCTCACAGACTGTCCTCCATGTTATTCTCTCCCTCACAGACTGTCCTCCATGTTATCCTCTCCCCCAGACTGTATTCCATGTTATTTTCTCCCTCACAGACTGTACTCATGTTATTCTCTCCCTCAAAGACTGTCCTCCATGTTACTCACTCCTTCACACACTGTACTCCATGTTATTTTCTCCCTCACAGACTGTCATCCATGTTATTCTCTCCCTCGCAGACTGTCCTTCATGTTATTCTCTCCCTCACACACTGTCCTGTATGTTATTCTCTCCCTCTCAGAATGTCCTCCATGTTATTCTTTACCTCACAGACTGTCCTTCAGGTTATTCTTGCCCTCACAGACTGTCCTCCATGTTATTCTCTCCCTCACAGACTGTCCACCATGTTATTCTCTCCCTCACAGACTGTCCTCCATGTCATTCTCTCCCTCACAGACTGACCTCCATGTTATTCTCTCCCTCACACACTGTCCTCCATGTTATTTTCTCCCTCACAGACTGTCATCCATGTTATTCTCTCCCTCGCAGACTGTCCTTCATGTTATTCTCTCCCTCACACACTGTCCTGTATGTTATTCTCTCCCTCGCAGACTGCCCTCAATGTCATTCTCTCCCTCACAGACTCTCCTCCCTGTTATTCTCTCCATCGCAGACTGTCCTTCATGTTATTCTCTCCCTCACAGACAGTCCTCCATGTCATTCTCTCCCTCTCAGAATGTCCTCCATGTTATTCTCTCCCTCACAGACTGTCCTCCATGTTATTCTCTCCCTCAAAGACTGTCCTTCATGTTATTCTCTCCCTCACAGACTGTCCTCCATGTTATTCTCTCTCTCACAGACTGACTTTCATGTTATTCTCTCCCTCACAGGCTGTCCTCCATGTTATTCTCTCCCTCACAGACTGTCCTCCATGCTATTCTCTCCCTCACAGACTATCCTCCATGTTATTCTCTCCCTCTCACACTGTCCTCCATGTTATTCTTTCCTTCACAGACTGTCCTTCAGGTTATTCTTGCCCTCACAGACTGTCCTCCATGTTATTCTCTCCCTCATAGACTGTCCTTCATGTTATCCTCTCCCCCAGACTGTATTCCATGTTATTTTCTCCCTCACAGACTGTCCTCCATGTTATTCTCTCCCTCACACACTGTCTTGTATGTTATTCTCTCCCTCACAGACTGTCCTCCATGTCTTTCTCTCCCTCTCAGAATGTCCTCCATGTTATTCTCTCCCTCACAGAATGTCCTTCATGTTATTTTCTCCCTCACAGACAGTACTCCATGTTATGCTCTCCCTCACACACTGTCCTCCATGTGATTATCTCCCTCACAGACTGTCCTCCATGTTATTCTCTCCTTCACAGACTGTCCTCCATGTTATTCTCTCCCTCACAGACTGTCCTCCATGTTATTTTCTCCCTCACAGACAGTACTCCATGTTATGCTCTCCCTCACAGACTGACCTTCATGTTATTCTTTCTCTCACAGACTGACCTTCATGTTATTCTCTTCTTCACAGACTTCCCTCAATGTTATTCTCTCCTTCACAGACTGTCATTCATGTAATTCTCTCCCTCACAGACTGTCCTCAATGTTATTCTCTCCCTCACAGACTGTACTCCATGTTGTTCTCTCCCTCACACACTGTCCTCCATATTATTCTCTCCCTCACACACTGTCCTCCATGTCATTCTCTCCCTCACAGACTGACCTCCATGTTATTCACTCCTTCACACACAGTCCCCCATGTTATTTTCTCCCTCACAGACTGTCATCCATGTTATTCTCTCCCTCACACACTCTACTCCATGTTATTCTCTCCCTCAAAGACTGTCCTCCATGTCATTCTCTCACTCACAGACTGACCTCCATGTTATTCACTCCTTCACACACTGTCCCCCATGTTATTTTCTCCCTCACAGACTGTCATCCATGTTATTCTCTCCCTCGCAGACTGTCCTTCATGTTATTCTCTCACTCACACACTGTCCTCCATGTTATTCTCTCTCTCACAGACTAACCTTCATGTCATTCTCTCACTCACAGACTGACCTCCATGTTATTCACTCCTTCACACACTGTCCCCCATGTTATTTTCTCCCTCACAGACTGTCCTCCATGTTATTTTCTCCCTCACAGACAGTACTCCATGTTATGCTCTCCCTCACAGACTGACCTTCATGTTATTCTTTCTCTCACAGACTGACCTTCATGTTATTCTCTTCTTCACAGACTTCCCTCAATGTTATTCTCTCCTTCACAGACTGTCATTCATGTAATTCTCTCCCTCACAGACTGTCCTCAATGTTATTCTCTCCCTCACAGACTGTACTCCATGTTGTTCTCTCCCTCACACACTGTCCTCCATATTATTCTCTCCCTCACACACTGTCCTCCATGTCATTCTCTCCCTCACACACTGACCTCCATGTTATTCACTCCTTCACACACAGTCCCCCATGTTATTTTCTCCCTCACAGACTGTCATCCATGTTATTCTCTCCCTCACACACTGTACTCCATGTTATTCTCTCCCTCAAAGACTGTCCTCCATGTCATTCTCTCACTCACAGACTGACCTCCATGTTATTCACTCCTTCACACACTGTCCCCCATGTTATTTTCTCCCTCACAGACTGTCATCCATGTTATTCTCTCCCTCGCAGACTGTCCTTCATGTTATTCTCTCACTCACACACTGTCCTCCATGTTATTCTCTCTCTCACAGACTAACCTTCATGTTATTCTCTCCCTCACAGACTGTCCTCCATGTTATTCTCTCCCTCACAGACTGTCCTTCATGATATTCTCTCCCTCACAGACTGTCCTTCATGTTATTCTCTCCATCACACAATGTCCTCCATGTTATTCTTTCCCTCACAGACTATCCTCCATGTTATTCTCTCCCTCTCACACTGTCCTCCATGTTATTCTCTCCCTCACAGACTGTCCTCCATGTTATCCTCTCCCCAAGATTGTATTCCATGTTATTTTTTCACTCACAGACTGTCCTCCATGTTATTCTCTCCCTCACACACTGTCTTGTATGTTATTCTCTCCCTCACAGACTGTCCTCCATGTCATTCTCTCCCTCTCAAAAAGTCCTCCATGTTATTCTCTCCCTCAAAGACTGTCCTCCATGTTATGCTCTCCCTCACAGACTGTTCTCCATGTTATTCTCTCCCTCACAGACTTTCCTCCATGTTATTCTCTCTCTCACAGACTGACCTTCATGTTATTCTCTCCCTCACAGACTGTCCTCCATGTCATTTATTCCCTCACAGAATGATCTCCATGTTATTCTCTCCCTCACACACTGTCCTCCATGCTATTTTCACCCTCACAGACTGTCCTCCATGTTATTCTCTCCCTCACAGACTGTCATCCATGTTATTCTCTCTCAAACAGACTGACCTCCTTGTTATTCTCTCCATCACAGACTGTCCTCCATGTTATTCTCTCCCTCACAAACTGTCCTCCATGTTATTCTCTCCCTCTCACAATATCCTCCATGTTATTCTATCCCTCGCAGACTGTCCTTCATGTTATTCTCTCCTGTCCTCCATGTCATTCTCTCCCTCTCAGAATGTCCTCCATGTTATTCTCTCCCTCACAGACTGTCCTCTATGTTATGTTCTCCCTCACAGACTGTCCTCCATGTTATTCTCTCCCTCACAGACTGTCCTCCATGTTATGCTCTCCCTCACAGACTGTCCTCCATGTTATTCTCTCCCTCACAGACTTTCCTTCATGTTATTCTCTCCCTCACACACTGTCCTTCATGTTATTCTCTCCCTCACAGACTGTCCTCCATGTTATTCTCTCTCTCACAGACTGACCTTCATGTTATTCTCTCCCTCACACACTGTCCTTCATGTTACTCTCTCCCTCACAGACTGTCCTCCATGTTATTCTCTCCCTCACAGACTGTCCTCCCTGTTATTCTCTCCCTCGCAGACTTTCCTTCATGTTATTCTCTCCCTCACAGACTGTCCTTCATGTCATTCTCTCCCTCTCAGACTGTCCTTCATGTTATTCTCTCCCTCACAGACTGTCCTCCATGTCATTCTCTCCCTCTCAGAATGTCCTCCATGTTATTCTCTCCCTCACAGACTGTCCTCCATGTTATGCTCTCCCTCACAGACTGTCCTCCATGTTATTCTCTCCCTCACAGACTGTCCTTCATGTTATTCTCTCCCTCACACACTGTCCTTCATGTTATTCTCTCCCTCACAGACTGTCCTCCATGTCATTCTCTCACTCACAGACTGACCTCCATGTTATTCACTCCTTCACACACTGTCCCCCATGTTATTTTCTCCCTCACAGACTGTCATCCATGTTATTCTCTCCCTCGCAGACTGTCCTTCATGTTATTCTCTCACTCACACACTGTCCTCCATGTTATTCTCTCTCTCACAGACTAACCTTCATGTCATTCTCTCACTCACAGACTGACCTCCATGTTATTCACTCCTTCACACACTGTCCCCCATGTTATTTTCTCCCTCACAGACTGTCCTCCATGTTATTTTCTCCCTCACAGACAGTACTCCATGTTATGCTCTCCCTCACAGACTGACCTTCATGTTATTCTTTCTCTCACAGACTGACCTTCATGTTATTCTCTTCTTCACAGACTTCCCTCAATGTTATTCTCTCCTTCACAGACTGTCATTCATGTAATTCTCTCCCTCACAGACTGTCCTCAATGTTATTCTCTCCCTCACAGACTGTACTCCATGTTGTTCTCTCCCTCACACACTGTCCTCCATATTATTCTCTCCCTCACACACTGTCCTCCATGTCATTCTCTCCCTCACAGACTGACCTCCATGTTATTCACTCCTTCACACACAGTCCCCCATGTTATTTTCTCCCTCACAGACTGTCATCCATGTTATTCTCTCCCTCACACACTGTACTCCATGTTATTCTCTCCCTCAAAGACTGTCCTCCATGTCATTCTCTCACTCACAGACTGACCTCCATGTTATTCACTCCTTCACACACTGTCCCCCATGTTATTTTCTCCCTCACAGACTGTCATCCATGTTATTCTCTCCCTCGCAGACTGTCCTTCATGTTATTCTCTCACTCACACACTGTCCTCCATGTTATTCTCTCTCTCACAGACTAACCTTCATGTTATTCTCTCCCTCACAGACTGTCCTCCATGTTATTCTCTCCCTCACAGACTGTCCTTCATGATATTCTCTCCCTCACAGACTGTCCTTCATGTTATTCTCTCCATCACACAATGTCCTCCATGTTATTCTTTCCCTCACAGACTATCCTCCATGTTATTCTCTCCCTCTCACACTGTCCTCCATGTTATTCTCTCCCTCACAGACTGTCCTCCATGTTATCCTCTCCCCAAGATTGTATTCCATGTTATTTTTTCACTCACAGACTGTCCTCCATGTTATTCTCTCCCTCACACACTGTCTTGTATGTTATTCTCTCCCTCACAGACTGTCCTCCATGTCATTCTCTCCCTCTCAAAAAGTCCTCCATGTTATTCTCTCCCTCAAAGACTGTCCTCCATGTTATGCTCTCCCTCACAGACTGTTCTCCATGTTATTCTCTCCCTCACAGACTTTCCTCCATGTTATTCTCTCTCTCACAGACTGACCTTCATGTTATTCTCTCCCTCACAGACTGTCCTCCATGTCATTTATTCCCTCACAGAATGACCTCCATGTTATTCTCTCCCTCACACACTGTCCTCCATGCTATTTTCACCCTCACAGACTGTCCTCCATGTTATTCTCTCCCTCACAGACTGTCATCCATGTTATTCTCTCTCTCACAGACTGACCTCCTTGTTATTCTCTCCATCACAGACTGTCCTCCATGTTATTCTCTCCCTCACAAACTGTCCTCCATGTTATTCTCTCCCTCTCACAATATCCTCCATGTTATTCTATCCCTCGCAGACTGTCCTTCATGTTATTCTCTCCGTCACAGACTGTCCTCCATGTCATTCTCTCCCTCTCAGAATATCCTCCATGTTATTCTCTCCCTCACAGACTGTCCTCCATGTTATGTTCTCCCTCACAGACTGTCCTCCGTGTTATTCTCTCCCTCACAGACTGTCCTCCATGTTATGCTCTCCCTCACAGACTGTCCTCCATGTTATTCTCTCCCTCACAGACTTTCCTTCATGTTATTCTCTCCCTCACACACTGTCCTTCATGTTATTCTCTCCCTCACAGACTGTCCTCCATGTTATTCTCTCTCTCACAGACTGACCTTCATGTTATTCTCTCCCTCACACACTGTCCTTCATGTTATTCTCTCCCTCACAGACTGTCCTCCATGTTATTCTCTCCCTCACAGACTGTCCTCCCTGTTATTCTCTCCCTCGCAGACTTTCCTTCATGTTATTCTCTCCCTCACAGACTGTCCTTCATGTCATTCTCTCCCTCTCAGACTGTCCTTCATGTTATTCTCTCCCTCACAGACTGTCCTCCATGTCATTCTCTCACTCACAGACTGACCTCCATGTTATTCACTCCTTCACACACTGTCCCCCATGTTATTTTCTCCCTCACAGACTGTCATCCATGTTATTCTCTCCCTCGCAGACTGTCCTTCATGTTATTCTCTCACTCACACACTGTCCTCCATGTTATTCTCTCTCTCACAGACTAACCTTCATGTTATTCTCTCCCTCACAGACTGTCCTCCATGTTATTCTCTCCCTCACAGACTGTCCTTCATGATATTCTCTCCCTCACAGACTGTCCTTCATGTTATTCTCTCCATCACACAATGTCCTCCATGTTATTCTTTCCCTCACAGACTATCCTCCATGTTATTCTCTCCCTCTCACACTGTCCTCCATGTTATTCTCTCCCTCACAGACTGTCCTCCATGTTATCCTCTCCCCCAGATTGTATTCCATGTTATTTTTTCACTCACAGACTGTCCTCCATGTTATTCTCTCCCTCACACACAGTCTTGTATGTTATTCTCTCCCTCACAGACTGTCCTCCATGTCATTCTCTCCCTCTCAAAAAGTCCTCCATGTTATTCTCTCCCTCAAAGACTGTCCTCCATGTTATGCTCTCCCTCACAGACTGTTCTCCATGTTATTCTCTCCCTCACAGACTTTCCTCCATGTTATTCTCTCTCTCACAGACTGACCTTCATGTTATTCTCTCCCTCACAGACTGTCCTCCATGTCATTTATTCCCTCACAGAATGACCTCCATGTTATTCTCTCCCTCACACACTGTCCTCCATGCTATTTTCAACCCTCACAGACTGTCCTCCATGTTATTCTCTCCCTCACAGACTGTCATCCATGTTATTCTCTCTCTCACAGACTGACCTCCTTGTTATTCTCTCCATCACAGACTGTCCTCCATGTTATTCTCTCCCTCACAAACTGTCCTCCATGTTATTCTCTCCCTCTCACAATATCCTCCATGTTATTCTATCCCTCGCAGACTGTCCTTCATGTTATTCTCTCCGTCACAGACTGTCCTCCATGTCATTCTCTCCCTCTCAGAATGTCCTCCATGTTATTCTCTCCCTCACAGACTGTCCTCCATGTTATGGTCTCCCTCACAGACTGTCCTCCATGTTATTCTCTCCCTCACAGACTGTCCTCCATGTTATGCTCTCCCTCACAGACTGTCCTCCATGTTATTCTCTCCCTCACAGACTTTCCTTCATGTTATTCTCTCCCTCACACACTGTCCTTTATGTTATTCTCTCCCTCACAGACTGTCCTCCATGTTATTCTCTCTCTCACAGACTGACCTTCATGTTATTCTCTCCCTCACACACTGTCCTTCATGTTACTCTCTCCCTCACAGACTGTCCTCCATGTTATTCTCTCCCTCACAGACTGTCCTCCCTGTTATTCTCTCCCTCGCAGACTTTCCTTCATGTTATTCTCTCCCTCACAGACTGTCCTTCATGTCATTCTCTCCCTCTCAGACTGTCCTTCATGTTATTCTCTCCCTAACAGACTGTCCTCCATGTCATTCTCTCCCTCTCAGAATGTCCTCCATGTTATTCTCTCCCTCACAGACTGTCCTCCATGTTATGCTCTCCCTCACAGACTGTCCTCCATGTTATTCTCTCCCTCACAGACTGTCCTTCATGTTATTCTCTCCCTCACACACTGTCCTTCATGTTATTCTCTCCCTCACAGACTGTCCTCCATGTTATTCTCTCTCACAGACTGAACTTCATGATATTCTCTCCCTCACAGACTGTCCTCCATGTTATTATCTCCCTCACAGACTATCCTCCATGTTATTCTCTCCCTCTCACATTGTCCTCCATGTTATTCTTTACCTCACAGACTGTCCTTCAGGTTATTCTTGCCCTCACAGACTGTCGTCCATGTTATTCTCTCCCTCACAGACTGTCCACCATGTTATTCTCTCCCTCACAGACTGTCCTCCATGTCATTCTCTCCCTCACAGACTGACCTCCATGTTATTCTCTCCCTCACACACTGTACTCCATGTTATTCTCTCCCTCAAAGACTGTCCTCCATGTTATTCACTCCTTCACACACTGTCCTCCATGTTATTTTCTCCCTCACAGACTGTCATCCATGTTATTCTCTCCCTCACAGACTGTCCTTCATGTTATTCTCTCCCTCACACACTGTCCTGTATGTTATTCTCTCCCTCGCAGACTGCCCTCAATGTCATTCTCTCCCTCACAGACTGTCCTCCCTGTTATTCTCTCCCTCGCAGACTGTCCTTCATGTTATTCTCTCCCTCACAGACAGTCCTCCATGTCATTCTCTCCCTCTCAGAATGTCCTCCATGTTATTCTCTCCCTCACAGACTGTCCTCCATGTTATTCTCTCCCTCACAGACTGCCCTCCATGTTATTCTCTCCCTCACAGACTGTCCTTCATGTTATTCTCTCCCTCACACACTGTCCTTCATGTTATTCTCTCCCTCACAGACTGTCCTCCATGTTATTCTCTCTCTCACAGACTGACCTTCATGTTATTCTCTCCCTCACACACTGTCCTCCATGTTACTCTCTCCCTCACAGACTGTCCTCCATGTTATTCTCTCCCTCACAGACTGTCCTCCCTGTTATTCTCTCCCTCACAGACTGTCCTTCATGTCATTCTCTCCCTCTCAGACTGTCCTTCTTCTTATTCTCTCCCTCACAGACTGTCCTCCATGTCATTCTCTCCCTCTCAGAATGTCCTCCATGTTATTCTCTCCCTCACAGACTGTCCTCCATGTTATGCTCTCCCTCACAGACTGTCCTCCATGTTATTCTCTCCCTCACAGACTGTCCTTCATGTTATTCTCTCCCTCACACACTGTCCTTCATGTTATTCTCTCCCTCACAGACTGTCCTCCATGTTATTATCTCCCTCACAGACTATCCTCCATGTTATTCTCTCCCTCTCACACTGTCCTCCATGTTATTCTTTACCTCACAGACTGTCCTTCAGGTTATTCTTGCCCTCACAGACTGTCCTCCATGTTATTCTCTCCCTCACAGACTGTCCACCATGTTATTCTCTCCCTCACAGACTGTCCTCCATGTCATTCTCTCCCTCACAGACTGACCTCCATGTTATTCTCTCCCTCACACACTGTACTCCATGTTATTCTATCCCTCAAAGACTGTCCTCCATGTTATTCACTCCTTCACACACTGTCCTCCATGTCATTTTCTCCCTCACCGACTGTCATCCATGTTATTCTCTCCCTCGCAGACTGTCCTTCATGTTATTCTCTCCCTCACACACTGTCCTGTATGTTTTTCTCTCCCTCGCAGACTGCCCTCAATGTCATTCTCTCCCTCAGACTCTCCTCCCTGTTATTCTCTCCCTCGCAGACTGTCCTTCATGTTATTCTCTCCCTCACAGACAGTCCTCCATGTCATTCTCTCCCTCTCAGAATGTCCTCCATGTTATTCTCTCCCTCACAGACTGTCCTCCATGTTATGCTCTCCCTCACAGACTGTCCTCCATGTTATTCTCTCCCTCACAGACTGTCCTTCATGTTATTCTCTCCCTCACAGACTGTCCTCCATGTTATTCTCTCTCTCACAGACTGACCTTCATGTTATTCTCTCCCTCTCACACTGTCCTCCATGTTATTCTTTCCCTCACACACTGTCCTTCAGGTTATTCTTGCCCTCACAGACTGTCCTCCATGTTATTCTCTCCCTCACAGACTGTCCTCCATGTTATCCTCTCCCCCAGACTGTATTCCATGTTATTTTCTCCCTCACAGACTGTCCTCCATGTTATTCTCTCCCTCACACACTGTCTTGTATGTTATTCTCTCCCTCACAGACTGTCCTCCATGTCTTTCTCTCCCTCTCAGAATGTCCTCCATGTTATTCTCTCCCTCACAGAATGTCCTTCATGTTATTTTCTCCCTCACAGACAGTACTCCATGTTATGCTCTCCCTCACACACTGTCTTCCATGTGATTATCTCCCTCACAGACTGTCCTCCATGTTATTCTCTCCTTCACAGGCTGTCCTACATGTTATTCTCACCCTCACAGACTGTCCTACATGTTATTCTCTCCCTCACAGACTATCCTCCATGTTATTCTCTCCCTTTCACACTGTCCTCCATGTTATTCTTTCCCTCACAGACTGTCCTTCAGGTTATTCTTGCCCTCACAGACTGTCCTCCATGTTATTCTCTCCCTCAGACTGTCCTCCATGTTATCCTCTCCCCCAGACTGTATTCCATGTTATTTTCTCCCTCACAGACTGTCCTCCATGTTATTTTCTCCCTCACAGACAGTACTCCATGTTATGCTCTCCCTCACAGACTGACCTTCATGTTATTCTTTCTCTCACAGACTGACCTTCATGTTATTCTCTTCTTCACAGACTTCCCTCAATGTTATTCTCTCCTTCACAGACTGTCCTTCATGTTATTCTCTCCCTCACACATTGTCCTTCATGTTACTCTCTCCCTCACAGACTGTCCTCCATGTTATTCTCTCCCTCGCAGACTGTCCTCCATGTTATTCTCTCCCTCACACACTGTCTTGTATGTTATTCTCTCCCTCACAGACTGTCCTCCATGTCTTTCTCTCCCTCTCAGAATGTCCTCCATGTTATTCTCTCCCTCACAGAATGTCCTTCATGTTATTTTCTCCCTCACAGACAGTACTCCATGTTATGCTCTCCCTCACACACTGTCTTCCATGTGATTATCTCCCTCACAGACTGTCCTCCATGTTATTCTCTCCCTCGCAGACTGTCCTTCATGTTATTCTCTCCCTCACACACTGTCCTTCATGTTATTCTCTCCCTAACAGACTGTCCTCCATGTTATTCTCTCCCTCGCAGACTGTCCTTCATGTTATTCTCTCCCTCACACACTGTCCTTCATGTTATTCTCTCCCTCACATACTGTCCTCCATGTCATTTATTCCCTCACAGAATGACCTCCATGTTATTCTCTCCCTCACACACTGTCTTCCATGCTATTTTCACCCTCACAGACTGTCCTCCATGTTATTCTCTCCCTCACAGACTGTCATCCATATTATTCTCTCTCTCACAGACTGACCTCCTTGTTATTCTCTCCATCACAGACTGTCCTCCATGTAATTCTCTCCCTCACAAACTGTCCTCCATGTTATTCTCTCCCTCTCACAATATCCTCCATGTTATTCTATCCCTCGCAGACTGTCCTCCATGTCATTCTCTCCCTCTCAGAATGTCCTCCATGTAATTCTCTCCCTCACAGACTGTCCTCCATGTTATGCTCTCCCTCACAGACTGTCCTCCATGTTATTCTCTCCCTCACAGACTGTCCACCATGTTATTCTCTCCCACAGACTGTCCTCCATATCATTCTCTCCCTCACAGACTGACCTCCATGTTATTCTCTCCCTCACACACTGTACTCCATGTTATTCTCTCCCTCAAAGACTGTCCTCCATGTTATTCACTCCTTCACACACTGTCCTCCATGTTATTTTCTCCCTCACAGACTGTCATCCATGTTATTCTCTCCCTCACAGACTGTCCTTCATGTTATTCTCTCCCTCACACACTGTCCTGTATGTTATTCTCTCCCTCACAGACTGTCCTCCCTGTTATTCTCTCCCTCGCATACTGTCCTTCATGTCATTCTCTCCCTCACAGACAGTCCTCCATGTCATTCTCTCCCTCTCAGAATGTCCTCCATGTTATTCTCTCCCTCACAGACTGTCCTCCATGTTATTCTCTCTCTCACAGACTGTCCTTCATGTTATTCTCTCCCTCACAGACTGTCCTCCATGTTATTCTCTCTCTCACAGACTGACCTTCATGTTATTCTCTCCCTCACAGACTGTCCTCCATGTTATTCTCACCCTCACAGACTGTCCTACATGTTATTCTCTCCCTCACAGACTATCCTCCATGTTATTCTCTCCCTTTCACACTGTCCTCCATGTTATTCTTTCCCTCACAGACTGTCCTTCAGGTTATTCTTGCCCTCACAGACTGTCCTCCATGTTATTCTCTCCCTCAGACTGTCCTCCATGTTATCCTCTCCCCCAGACTGTATTCCATGTTATTTTCTCCCTCACAGACTGTCCTCCATGTTATTCTCTCCCTCACACACTGTCTTGTATGTTATTCTCTCCCTCACAGACTGTCCTCCATGTCTTTCTCTCCCTCTCAGAATGTCCTCCATGTTATTCTCTCCCTCACAGAATGTCCTTCATGTTATTTTCTCCCTCACAGACAGTACTCCATGTTATGCTCTCACTCACACACTGTCCTCCATGTGATTATCTCCCTGACAGACTGTCCTCCATGTTATTCTCTCCTTCACAGACTGTCCTCCATGTTATTCTCTCCCTCACAGACTGTCCTCCATGTTATTTTCTCCCTCACAGACAGTACTCCATGTTATGCTCTCCCTCATAGACTGACCTTCATGTTATTCTTTCTCTCACAGACTGACCTTCATGTTATTCTCTTCTTCACAGACTTCCCTCAATGTTATTCTCTCCTTCACAGACTGCCCTTCATGTTATTCTCTCCCTCACACACTGTCCTTCATGTTACTATCTCCCTCACAGACTGTCCTCCATGTTATTCTCTCCCTCGCAGACTGTCCTTCATGTTATTCTCTCCCTCACACACTGTCCTTCATGTTATTCTCTCCCTAACAGACTGTCCTCCATGTTATTCTCTCCCTCGCAGACTGTCCTTCATGTTATTCTCTCCCTCACACACTGTCCTTCAGGTTATTCTCTCCCTCACAGACTGTCATTCATGTAATTCTCTCCCTCACAGACTGTCCTCCATGTTATTCTCTCCCTCACAGACTGTACTCCATGTTGTTCTCTCCCTCACACACTGTCCTCCATATTATTCTCTCCCTCACACACTGTCCTCCATGTCATTCTCTCCCTCACAGACTGACCTCCATGTTATTCACTCCTTCACACACAGTACCCCATGTTATTTTCTCCCTCACAGACTGTCATCCATGTTATTCTATCCCTCACACACTGTACTCCATGTTATTCTCTCCCTCAAAGACTGTCCTCCATGTTATTCACTCCTTCACACACTGTCCCCCATGTTATTTTCTCCCTCACACACTGTCCTTCATGTTATTCTCTCCCTAACAGACTGTCCTCCATGTTATTCTCTCCCTCGCAGACTGTCCTTCATGTTATTCTCTCCCTCACACACTGTCCTTCAGGTTATTCTCTCCCTCACAGACTGTCATTCATGTAATTCTCTCCCTCACAGACTGTCCTCCATGTTATTCTCTCCCTCACAGACTGTACTCCATGTTGTTCTCTCCCTCACACACTGTCCTCCATATTATTCTCTCCCTCACACACTGTCCTCCATGTCATTCTCTCCCTCACAGACTGACCTCCATGTTATTCACTCCTTCACACACAGTACCCCATGTTATTTTCTCCCTCACAGACTGTCATCCATGTTATTCTATCCCTCACACACTGTACTCCATGTTATTCTCTCCCTCAAAGACTGTCCTCCATGTTATTCACTCCTTCACACACTGTCCCCCATGTTATTTTCTCCCTCACAGACTTTCATCCATGTTATTCTCTCCCTCACAGACTGTCCACCATGTTATTCTCTCCCTCACACACTGTACTCCATGTCATTCTCTCCCTCACAGACTGACCTCCATGTTATTCTCTCCCTCACACACTGTACTCCATGTTATTCTATCCCTCAAAGACTGTCCTCCATGTTATTCACTCCTTCACACACTGTCCTCCATGTTATTTTCTCCCTCACCGACTGTCATCCATGTTATTCTCTCCCTCGCAGACTGTCCTTCATGTTATTCTCTCCCTCACACACTGTCCTGTATGTTTTTCTCTCCCTCGCAGACTGCCCTCAATGTCATTCTCTCCCTCAGACTCTCCTCCCTGTTATTCTCTCCCTCGCAGACTGTCCTTCATGTTATTCTCTCCCTCACAGACAGTCCTCCATGTCATTCTCTCCCTCTCAGAATGTCCTCCATGTTATTCTCTCCCTCACAGACTGTCCTCCATGTTATGCTCTCCCTCACAGACTGTCCTCCATGTTATTCTCTCCCTCACAGACTGTCCTTCATGTTATTCTCTCCCTCACAGACTGTCCTCCATGTTATTCTCTCTCTCACAGACTGACCTTCATGTTATTCTCTCCCTCACAGACTGTCCTCCATGTTATTCTCACCCTCACAGACTGTCCTCCATGTTATTCTCTCCCTCACAGACTATCCTCCATGTTATTCTCTCCCTCTCACACTGTCCTCCATGTTATTCTTTCCCTCACAGACTGTCCTTCAGGTTATTCTTGCCCTCACAGACTGTCCTTCATGTTATTCTCTCCCTCACAGACTGTCCTCCATGTTATCCTCTCCCCCAGACTGTATTCCATGTTATTTTCTCCCTCACAGACTGTCCTCCATGTTATTCTCTCCCTCACACACTGTCTTGTATGTTATTCTCTCCCTCACAGACTGTCCTCCATGTCTTTCTCTCCCTCTCAGAATGTCCTCCATGTTATTCTCTCCCTCACAGAATGTCCTTCATGTTATTTTCTCCCTCACAGACAGTACTCCATGTTATGCTCTCCCTCACACACTATCTTCCATGTGATTATCTCCCTCACAGACTGTCCTCCATGTTATTCTCTCCTTCACAGGCTGTCCTCCATGTTATTCTCTCCCTCACAGACTGTCCTCCATGTTATTTTCTCCCTCACAGACAGTACTCCATGTTATGCTCTCCCTCACAGACTGACCTTCATGTTATTCTTTCTCTCACAGACTGACCTTCATGTTATTCTCTTCTTCACAGACTTCCCTCAATGTTATTCTCTCCTTCACAGACTGTCCTTCATGTTATTCTCTCCCTCACACATTGTCCTTCATGTTACTCTCTCCCTCACAGACTGTCCTCCATGTTATTCTCTCCCTCGCAGACTGTCCTTCATGTTATTCTCTCCCTCACACACTGTCCTTCATGTTATTCTCTCCCTAACAGACTGTCCTCCATGTTATTCTCTCCCTCGCAGACTGTCCTTCATGTTATTCTCTCCCTCACACACTGTCCTTCATGTTATTCTCTCCCTCACAGACTGTCCTCCATGTCATTTATTCCCTCACAAAATGACCTCCATGTTATTCTCTCCCTCACACACTGTCTTCCATGCTATTTTCACCCTCACAGACTGTCCTCCATGTTATTCTCTCCCTCACAGACTGTCATCCATATTATTCTCTCTCTCACAGACTGACCTCCTTGTTATTCTCTCCATCACAGACTGTCCTCCATGTAATTCTCTCCCTCACAAACTGTCCTCCATGTTATTCTCTCCCTCTCACAATATCCTCCATGTTATTCTATCCCTCGCAGACTGTCCTTCATGTTATTCTCTCCGTCACAGACTGTCCTCCATGTCATTCTCTCCCTCTCAGAATGTCCTCCATGTAAATCTCTCCCTCACAGACTGTCCTCCATGTTATGCTCTCCCTCACAGACTGTCCTCCATGTTATTCTCTCCCTCACAGACTGTCCACCATGTTATTCTCTCCCTCACAGACTGTCCTCCATGTCATTCTCTCCCTCACAGACTGACCTCCATGTTATTCTCTCCCTCACACACTGTACTCCATGTTATTCTCTCCCTCAAAGACTGTCCTCCACGTTATTCACTCCTTCACACACTGTCCTCCATGTTATTTTCTCCCTCACAGACTGTCATCCATGTTATTCTCTCCCTCACAGACTGTCCTTCATGTTATTCTCTCCCTCACACACTGTCCTGTATGTTATTCTCTCCCTCACAGACTGTCCTCCCTGTTATTCTCTCCCTCGCATACTGTCCTTCATGTTATTCTCTCCCTCACAGACAGTCCTCCATGTCATTCTCTCCCTCTCAGAATGTCCTCCATGTTATTCTCTCCCTCACAGACTGTCCTCCATGTTATTCTCTCTCTCACAGACTGTCCTTCATGTTATTCTCTCCCTCACAGACTGTCCTCCATGTTATTCTCTCTCTCACAGACTGACCTTCATGTTATTCTCTCCCTCACAGACTGTCCTCCATGTTATTCTCACCCTCACAGACTGTCCTACATGTTATTCTCTCCCTCACAGACTATCCTCCATGTTATTCTCTCCCTCTCACACTGTCCTCCATGTTATTCTTTCCCTCACAGACTGTCCTTCAGGTTATTCTTGCCCTCACAGACTGTCCTCCATGTTATTCTCTCCCTCACAGACTGTCCTCCATGTTATCCTCTCCCCCAGACTGTATTCCATGTTATTTTCTCCCTCACAGACTGTCCTCCATGTTATTCTCTCCCTCACACACTGTCTTGTATGTTATTCTCTCCCTCACAGACTGTCCTCCATGTCTTTCTCTCCCTCTCAGAATGTCCTCCATGTTATTCTCTCCCTCACAGAATGTCCTTCATGTTATTTTCTCCCTCACAGACAGTACTCCATGTTATGCTCTCCCTCACACACTGTCCTCCATGTGATTATCTCCCTGACAGACTGTCCTCCATGTTATTCTCTCCTTCACAGACTGTCCTCCATGTTATTCTCTCCCTCACAGACTGTCCTCCATGTTATTTTCTCCCTCACAGACAGTACTCAATGTTATGCTCTCCCTCACAGACTGACCTTCATGTTATTCTTTCTCTCACAGACTGACCTTCATGTTATTCTCTTCTTCACAGACTTCCCTCAATGTTATTCTCTCCTTCACAGACTGTCCTTCATGTTACTCTCTCCCTCACAGACTGTCCTCCATGTTATTCTCTCCCTCGCAGACTGTCCTTCATGTTATTCTCTCCCTCACACACTGTCCTTCATGTTATTCTCTCCCTAACAGACTGTCCTCCATGTTATTCTCTCCCTCGCAGACTGTCCTTCATGTTATTCTCTCCCTCACACACTGTCCTCCATATTATTCTCTCCCTCACACACTGTCCTCCATGTCATTCTCTCCCTCACAGACTGACCTCCATGTTATTCACTCCTTCACACACAGTACCCCATGTTATTTTCTCCCTCACAGACTGTCATCCATGTTATTCTATCCCTCACACACTGTACTCCATGTTATTCTCTCCCTCAAAGACTGTCCTCCATGTTATTCACTCCTTCACACACTGTCCCCCATGTTATTTTCTCTCTCACAGACTAACCTTCATGTTATTCTCTCCCTCACAGACTGTCCTCCATGTTATTCTATCCCTCACAGACTGTCCTTCATGATATTCTCTCCCTCACAGACTGTCCTTCATGTTTTGCTCTCCATCACACAATGTCCTCCATGTTTTTCTTTCCCTCACAGACTATCCTCCATGTTATTCTCTCCCTCTCACACTGTCCTCCATGTTATTCTCTCCCTCACAGACTGTCCTCCATGTTATCCTCTCCCCCAGATTGTATTCCATGTTATTTTTTCACTCACAGACTGTCCTCCATGTTATTCTCTCCCTCACACACTGTCTTGTATGTTATTCTCTCCCTCACAGACTGTCCTCCATGTCATTCTCTCCCTCTCAAAATGTCCTCCATGTTATTCTCTCCCTCAAAGACTGTCCTCCATGTTATGCTCTCCCTCACAGACTGTTCTCCATGTTATTCTCTCTCTCACAGACTGACCTTCATGTTATTCTCTCCCTCACACATTGTCCTTCATGTTACTCTCTCCCTCACAGACTGTCCTCCATGTTATTCTCTCCCTCGCAGACTGTCCTTCATGTTATTCTCTCCCTCACACACTGTCCTTCATGTTATTCTCTCCCTAACAGACTGTCCTCCATGTTATTCTCTCCCTCGCAGACTGTCCTTCATGTTATTCTCTCCCTCACACACTGTCCTTCATGTTATTCTCTCCCTCACAGACTGTCCTCCATGTCATTTATTCCCTCACAAAATGACCTCCATGTTATTCTCTCCCTCACACACTGTCTTCCATGCTATTTTCACCCTCACAGACTGTCCTCCATGTTATTCTCTCCCTCACAGACTGTCATCCATATTATTCTCTCTCTCACAGACTGACCTCCTTGTTATTCTCTCCATCACAGACTGTCCTCCATGTAATTCTCTCCCTCACAAACTGTCCTCCATGTTATTCTCTCCCTCTCACAATATCCTCCATGTTATTCTATCCCTCGCAGACTGTCCTTCATGTTATTCTCTCCGTCACAGACTGTCCTCCATGTCATTCTCTCCCTCTCAGAATGTCCTCCATGTAAATCTCTCCCTCACAGACTGTCCTCCATGTTATGCTCTCCCTCACAGACTGTCCTCCATGTTATTCTCTCCCTCACAGACTGTCCACCATGTTATTCTCTCCCTCACAGACTGTCCTCCATGTCATTCTCTCCCTCACAGACTGATTTCCATGTTATTCTCTCCCTCACACACTGTACTCCATGTTATTCTCTCCCTCAAAGACTGTCCTCCACGTTATTCACTCCTTCACACACTGTCCTCCATGTTATTTTCTCCCTCACAGACTGTCATCCATGTTATTCTCTCCCTCACAGACTGTCCTTCATGTTATTCTCTCCCTCACACACTGTCCTGTATGTTATTCTCTCCCTCACAGACTGTCCTCCCTGTTATTCTCTCCCTCGCATACTGTCCTTCATGTTATTCTCTCCCTCACAGACAGTCCTCCATGTCATTCTCTCCCTCTCAGAATGTCCTCCATGTTATTCTCTCCCTCACAGACTGTCCTCCATGTTATTCTCTCTCTCACAGACTGTCCTTCATGTTATTCTCTCCCTCACAGACTGTCCTCCATGTTATTCTCTCTCTCACAGACTGACCTTCATGTTATTCTCTCCCTCACAGACTGTCCTCCATGTTATTCTCACCCTCACAGACTGTCCTACATGTTATTCTCTCCCTCACAGACTATCCTCCATGTTATTCTCTCCCTCTCACACTGTCCTCCATGTTATTCTTTCCCTCACAGACTGTCCTTCAGGTTATTCTTGCCCTCACAGACTGTCCTCCATGTTATTCTCTCCCTCACAGACTGTCCTCCATGTTATCCTCTCCCCCAGACTGTATTCCATGTTATTTTCTCCCTCACAGACTGTCCTCCATGTTATTCTCTCCCTCACACACTGTCTTGTATGTTATTCTCTCCCTCACAGACTGTCCTCCATGTCTTTCTCTCCCTCTCAGAATGTCCTCCATGTTATTCTCTCCCTCACAGAATGTCCTTCATGTTATTTTCTCCCTCACAGACAGTACTCCATGTTATGCTCTCCCTCACACACTGTCCTCCATGTGATTATCTCCCTGACAGACTGTCCTCCATGTTATTCTCTCCTTCACAGACTGTCCTCCATGTTATTCTCTCCCTCACAGACTGTCCTCCATGTTATTTTCTCCCTCACAGACAGTACTCAATGTTATGCTCTCCCTCACAGACTGACCTTCATGTTATTCTTTCTCTCACAGACTGACCTTCATGTTATTCTCTTCTTCACAGACTTCCCTCAATGTTATTCTCTCCTTCACAGACTGTCCTTCATGTTACTCTCTCCCTCACAGACTGTCCTCCATGTTATTCTCTCCCTCGCAGACTGTCCTTCATGTTATTCTCTCCCTCACACACTGTCCTTCATGTTATTCTCTCCCTAACAGACTGTCCTCCATGTTATTCTCTCCCTCGCAGACTGTCCTTCATGTTATTCTCTCCCTCACACACTGTCCTCCATATTATTCTCTCCCTCACACACTGTCCTCCATGTCATTCTCTCCCTCACAGACTGACCTTCATGTTATTCTTTCTCTCACAGACTGACCTTCATGTTATTCTCTTCTTCACAGACTTCCCTCAATGTTATTCTCTCCTTCACAGACTGTCCTTCATGTTATTCTCTCCCTCACACATTGTCCTTCATGTTACTCTCTCCCTCACAGACTGTCCTCCATGTTATTCTCTCCCTCGCAGACTGTCCTTCATGTTATTCTCTCCCTCACACACTGTCCTTCATGTTATTCTCTCCCTAACAGACTGTCCTCCATGTTATTCTCTCCCTCGCAGACTGTCCTTCATGTTATTCTCTCCCTCACACACTGTCCTTCATGTTATTCTCTCCCTCACAGACTGTCCTCCATGTCATTTATTCCCTCACAAAATGACCTCCATGTTATTCTCTCCCTCACACACTGTCTTCCATGCTATTTTCACCCTCACAGACTGTCCTCCATGTTATTCTCTCCCTCACAGACTGTCATCCATATTATTCTCTCTCTCACAGACTGACCTCCTTGTTATTCTCTCCATCACAGACTGTCCTCCATGTAATTCTCTCCCTCACAAACTGTCCTCCATGTTATTCTCTCCCTCTCACAATATCCTCCATGTTATTCTATCCCTCGCAGACTGTCCTTCATGTTATTCTCTCCGTCACAGACTGTCCTCCATGTCATTCTCTCCCTCTCAGAATGTCCTCCATGTAAATCTCTCCCTCACAGACTGTCCTCCATGTTATGCTCTCCCTCACAGACTGTCCTCCATGTTATTCTCTCCCTCACAGACTGTCCACCATGTTATTCTCTCCCTCACAGACTGTCCTCCATGTCATTCTCTCCCTCACAGACTGACCTCCATGTTATTCTCTCCCTCACACACTGTACTCCATGTTATTCTCTCCCTCAAAGACTGTCCTCCACGTTATTCACTCCTTCACACACTGTCCTCCATGTTATTTTCTCCCTCACAGACTGTCATCCATGTTATTCTCTCCCTCACAGACTGTCCTTCATGTTATTCTCTCCCTCACACACTGTCCTGTATGTTATTCTCTCCCTCACAGACTGTCCTCCCTGTTATTCTCTCCCTCGCATACTGTCCTTCATGTTATTCTCTCCCTCACAGACAGTCCTCCATGTCATTCTCTCCCTCTCAGAATGTCCTCCATGTTATTCTCTCCCTCACAGACTGTCCTCCATGTTATTCTCTCTCTCACAGACTGTCCTTCATGTTATTCTCTCCCTCACAGACTGTCCTCCATGTTATTCTCTCTCTCACAGACTGACCTTCATGTTATTCTCTCCCTCACAGACTGTCCTCCATGTTATTCTCACCCTCACAGACTGTCCTACATGTTATTCTCTCCCTCACAGACTATCCTCCATGTTATTCTCTCCCTCTCACACTGTCCTCCATGTTATTCTTTCCCTCACAGACTGTCCTTCAGGTTATTCTTGCCCTCACAGACTGTCCTCCATGTTATTCTCTCCCTCACAGACTGTCCTCCATGTTATCCTCTCCCCCAGACTGTATTCCATGTTATTTTCTCCCTCACAGACTGTCCTCCATGTTATTCTCTCCCTCACACACTGTCTTGTATGTTATTCTCTCCCTCACAGACTGTCCTCCATGTCTTTCTCTCCCTCTCAGAATGTCCTCCATGTTATTCTCTCCCTCACAGAATGTCCTTCATGTTATTTTCTCCCTCACAGACAGTACTCCATGTTATGCTCTCCCTCACACACTGTCCTCCATGTGATTATCTCCCTGACAGACTGTCCTCCATGTTATTCTCTCCTTCACAGACTGTCCTCCATGTTATTCTCTCCCTCACAGACTGTCCTCCATGTTATTTTCTCCCTCACAGACAGTACTCAATGTTATGCTCTCCCTCACAGACTGACCTTCATGTTATTCTTTCTCTCACAGACTGACCTTCATGTTATTCTCTTCTTCACAGACTTCCCTCAATGTTATTCTCTCCTTCACAGACTGTCCTTCATGTTACTCTCTCCCTCACAGACTGTCCTCCATGTTATTCTCTCCCTCGCAGACTGTCCTTCATGTTATTCTCTCCCTCACACACTGTCCTTCATGTTATTCTCTCCCTAACAGACTGTCCTCCATGTTATTCTCTCCCTCGCAGACTGTCCTTCATGTTATTCTCTCCCTCACACACTGTCCTCCATATTATTCTCTCCCTCACACACTGTCCTCCATGTCATTCTCTCCCTCACAGACTGACCTCCATGTTATTCACTCCTTCACACACAGTACCCCATGTTATTTTCTCCCTCACAGACTGTCATCCATGTTATTCTATCCCTCACACACTGTACTCCATGTTATTCTCTCCCTCAAAGACTGTCCTCCATGTTATTCACTCCTTCACACACTGTCCCCCATGTTATTTTCTCTCTCACAGACTAACCTTCATGTTATTCTCTCCCTCACAGACTGTCCTCCATGTTATTCTATCCCTCACAGACTGTCCTTCATGATATTCTCTCCCTCACAGACTGTCCTTCATGTTTTGCTCTCCATCACACAATGTCCTCCATGTTTTTCTTTCCCTCACAGACTATCCTCCATGTTATTCTCTCCCTCTCACACTGTCCTCCATGTTATTCTCTCCCTCACAGACTGTCCTCCATGTTATCCTCTCCCCCAGATTGTATTCCATGTTATTTTTTCACTCACAGACTGTCCTCCATGTTATTCTCTCCCTCACACACTGTCTTGTATGTTATTCTCTCCCTCACAGACTGTCCTCCATGTCATTCTCTCCCTCTCAAAATGTCCTCCATGTTATTCTCTCCCTCAAAGACTGTCCTCCATGTTATGCTCTCCCTCACAGACTGTTCTCCATGTTATTCTCTCTCTCACAGACTGACCTTCATGTTATTCTCTTTCTCACAGACTGTCCTCCATGTCATTTATTCCCTCACAGAATTACCTCCATGTTATTCTCTCCCTCACACACTGTCCTCCATGCTATTTTCACCCTCACAGACTGTCCTCCATGTTATTCTCTCCCTCACAGACTGTCATCCATGTTATTCTCTCTCTCACAGACTGACCTCCTTGTTATTCTCTCCATCACAGACTGTCCTCCATGTTATTCTCTCCTTCACAAACTGTCCTCCATGTTATTCTCTCCCTCTCACAATATCCTCCATGTTATTCTATCCCTCGCAGACTGTCCTTCATGTTGTTCTCTCCGTCACAGACTGTCCTCCATGTCATTCTCTCCCTCTCAGAATGTCCTCCATGTTATTCTCTCCCTCACAGACTGTCCTCCATGTTATTCTCTCCCTCACAGACTGTCCTCCATGTTATTCTCTCCCTCACAGACTGTCCTCCATGTTATTCTCTCCCTTACAGACTGTACTCCATGTTATTCTTTCCCTCTCACACTGTTCTCCATGTTATTCTCTCCCTCACAGACTGACCTTCTTGTTATTCTTTCCCTCACAGACTGTCCTCCGTTATTCTCTCCCTCACAGACTGTCTTCTATGTTATTCTCTCTTCCACAGACTGTCCTCCATGTTATTTTCTCCCATACAGACTGTCCTTTATGTTATTCTATCCCTCACACACTGTCCTTCATGCTATTTTCTCCCACACAGACTGTCCTTCATGTTATTCTCTCCCTCACACACTGTCCTTCATGTTATTTTCTCCCTCACAGACTGTCCATATTATTTTCGCCCTCACAGACTGACCTCCATCTTATTCTCTCCCTCACAGTCTATCCGCTATGCTTTTCTCTCCCCCACACACTTTCCTCCATGTTATTCTCTCACTCACAGACCATCCTTCATGTTATTCTTGCCCTCACAGATTGTCCTCCATGTTATTGTCTCCCTCACAGACTGACCTCCATGTTATTCTCTCCCTCACACAGTGTACTCCATGTTATTCTCTCCCTCAAAGACTGTCCTCCATGTTATTCACTCCTTCATACACTGTCCTCCATGTTATTTTCTCCCTCCCAGACTATCATCCATGTTATTCTCTCCCTCGCAGACTGTCCTTCATGTTATTCTCTCCCTCACACACTGTCTTTCATGTTATTCTCTCCCTCACAGACTGTCCTTCACGTCATTCTCTCCCTCACAGACGGTCCTCCATGTTATTCTCTCCTTCAAAGACTGTACTCCATGTTGTTCTCTACCTCACAGACTGTCCTCCATGTCATTCTCTCCATCACACACTGTCCTTTATGTTATTCTCTCCCTCACAGACTGTCCTCCATGTCATTCTCTCCCTCACAGACTGACCTCCATGTAATTTTCTCCCTCACACACTGTACTCCATGTTATTCTCCCCTCAAAGACTGTCCTCCATGTTATTCACTCCTTCACACACTGTCCTCCATGTTATTTTCTCCCTCACAGACTGTCATCCATGTTATTCTCTCCCTCGCAGACTGTCCTCCCTGTTATTCTCTCCCTCGCAGACTGTCCTTCATGTTATTCTCTCCATCACAGACTGTCCTCCATGTCATTCTCTCCTTCTCAGAATGTCCTCCATGTTATTCTCTCCCTCACAGACTGTCCTCCATGTTATGCTCTCCCTCACAGACTGTCCTCCATGTTATTCTCTCCCTCACAGACTGTCCTTCATGTTATTCTCTCCCTCACACACTGTCCTTCATGTTATTCTCTCCCTCACAGACTGTCCTCCATGTTACTCTCTCTCACAGACTGAACTTCATGTTATTCTCTCCCTCACAGACTGTCCTCCATGTTATTCTCTCCCTCTCGCACTGTCCTCCATGTTATTCTTTACTTTACAGACTGTCCTTCAGGTTATTCTTGCCCTCACAGACTGTCCTCCATGTTATTCTCTCCCTCACAGACTGTCCACCATGTTATTCTCTCCCTCACACACTGTCCTTCATGTTATTCTCTCCCTCACAGACTGTCCTCCATGTTATTCTCTCTCACAGACTGAACTTCATGTTATTCTCTCCCTCACAGACTGTCCTCCATGTTATTCTCTTCCTCTCGCACTGTCCTCCATGTTATTCTTTACCTCACAGACTGTCCTTCAGGTTATTCTTGCCCTCACAGACTGTCCTCCATGTTATTCTCTCCCTCAAAGACTGTCCACCATGTTATTCTCTCCCTCACAGACTGTCCTCCATGTCATTCTCTCCCTCACAGACTGACCTCCATGTTATTCTCTCCCTCACACACTGTACTCCATGTTATTCTCTCCCTCAAAGACTGTCCTCCATGTTATTCACTCCTTCACACACTGTCCTCCATGTTATTTTCTCCCTCACAGACTGTCATCCATGTTATTCTCTCCCTCGCAGACTGTCCTTCATGTTATTCTCTCCCTCACACACTGTCCTGTATGTTATTCTCTCCCTCGCAGACTGCCCTCAATGTCATTCTCTCCCTCACAGACTGTCCTCCGTGTTATTCTCTCCCTCGCAGACTGTCCTTCATGTTATTCTCTCCCTCACAGACAGTCCTCCATGTCATTCTCTCCCTCACAGAATGTCCTCCATGTTATTCTCTCCCTCACAGACTGTCCTCCATGTTATGCTCTCCCTCACAGACTGTCCTCCATGTTAATCTCTCCCTCACAGACTGTCCTTCATGTTATTCTTTCTCTCACACACTGTCCTTCATGTTATTCTCTCCCTCAAAGACTGTCCTCCATGTTATTCTCTCTCTCACAGACTGACCTTCATGTTATTCTCTCCCTCACAGACTGTCCTCCATGTTATTCTCTCCCTCACAGACTGTCCTCCATGTTATTCTCTCTCTCACAGACTGACCTTCATGTTATTCTCTCCCTCACAGACTGTCCTCCATGTTATTCTCTCCCTCACAGACTATCCTCCATGTTATTCTCTCCCTCTCACACTGTCCTCCATGTTATTCTTTCCCTCACAGACTGTCCTTCAGGTTATTCTTGCCCTCACAGACTGTCCTCCATGTTATTCTCTCCCTCACAGACTGTCCTCCATGTTATCCTCTCCCCCAGACTGTATTCCATGTTATTTTCTCCCTCACAGACTGTCCTCCATGTTATTCTCTCCCTCACACACTCTCTTGTATGTTATTCTCTCCCTCACAGACTGTCCTCCATGTCTTTCTCTCCCTCTCAGAATGTCCTCCATGTTATTCTCTCCCTCACAGAATGTCCTTCATGTTATGCTCTCCCTCACACACTGTCATCCATGTGATTATCTCCCTCACAGACTGTCCTCCATGTAATTCTCTCCCTCACAGACTGTCCTCCATGTTATTTTCTCCCTCACAGACTGTCCTCCATGTTATTTTCTCCCTCACAGACAGTACTCCATGTTATGCTCTCCCTCACAGACTGACCTTCATGTTATTCTTTCTCTCACAGACTGACCTTCATGTTATTCTCTTCTTCACAGACTTCCCTCAATGTTATTCTCTCCTTCACAGACTGTCCTTCATGTTATTCTCTCCCTCACACACTGTCCTTCATGTTACTCTCTCCCTCACAGACTGTCCTCCATGTTATTCTCTCCCTCGCAGACTGTCCTTCATGTTATTCTCTCCCTCACACACTGTCCTTCATGTTATTCTCTCCCTAACAGACTGTCCTCCATGTTATTCTCTCCCTCGCAGACTGTCCTTCATGTTATTCTCTCCCTCACACACTGTCCTTCAGGTTATTCTCTCCCTCACAGACTGTCATTCATGTAATTCTCTCCCTCACAGACTGTCCTCCATGTTATTCTCTCCCTCACAGACTGTACTCCATGTTGTTCTCTCCCTCACACACTGTCCTCCATATTATTCTCTCCCTCACACACTGTCCTCCATGTCATTCTCTCCCTCACAGACTGACCTCCATGTTATTTACTCCTTCACACACAGTCCCCCATGTTATTTTCTCCCTCACAGACTGTTATCCATGTTATTCTTTCCCTCACACACTGTACTCCATGTTATTCTCTCCCTCAAAGACTGTCCTCCATGTTATTCACTCCTTCACACACTGTCCCCCATGTTATTTTCTCCCTCACAGACTGTCATCCATGTTATTCTCCCCCTCGCAGACTGTCCTTCATGTTATTCTCTCCCTCAAACACTGTCCTTCATGTTATTCTCTCCCTCACAGACTGTCCTCCATGTTATTCTCTCTCTCACAGACTAACCTTCATGTTATTCTCTCCCTCACAGACTGTCCTCCATGTTATTCTCTCCCTCACAGACTGTCCTTCATGATATTCTCTCCCTCACAGACTGTCCTTCATGTTATTCTCTCCATCACACAATGTCCTCCATGTTATTCTTTCCCTCACAGACTATCCTCCATGTTTTCTCTCCCTCTCACACTGTCCTCCATGTTATTCTCTCCCTCACAGACTGTCCTCCATGTTATCCTCTCCCCCAGATTGTATTCCATGTTATTTTTTCACTCACAGACTGTCCTCCATGTTATTCTCTCCCTCACACACTGTCTTGTATGTTATTCTCTCCCTCACAGACTGTCCTCCATGTCATTCTCTCTCTCTCAAAATGTCCTCCATGTTATTCTCTCCCTCAAAGACTGTCCTACATGTTATGCTCTCCCTCACAGACTGTTCTCCATGTTATTCTCTCCCTCACAGACTGTCCTCCATGTCATTTATTCCCTCACAGAATGACCTCCATGTTATTCTCTCCCTCACACACTGTCCTCCATGCTATTTTCACCCTCACAGACTGTCCTCCATGTTATTCTCTCCCTCACAGACTGTCATCCATGTTATTCTCTCTCTCACAGACTGACCTCCTTGTTATTCTCTCCATCACAGACTGTCCTCCATGTTATTCTCTCCCTCACAAACTGTCCTCCATGTTATTCTCTCCCTCTCACAATATCCTCCATGTTATTCTATCCCTGGCAGACTGTCCTTCATGTTATTCTCTCCGTCACAGACTGTCCTCCATGTCATTCTCTCTGTTGTGAATTAGACTTTTTGGCTCCCTCTTGTGGTCACTAGTGGTATGACTCTGGGATTGTCTTTTTTCTGTTTGGCACTCACCTTGGTCGTTAGTCCAGGGGTGTCGCTATATTAACTTCCTGGATCCTTAGTCCAGTGCCTGGCATCGTTGTAATCAGATCCTTCTGTTGCACCTGTCTGCTGGTCCTGGCTCTTGCAAAATTAAGCTAAGTCTTGCTTCTTTGTTTTTTGAGTTACTTGCTTTGCTACTATATTTGTCCAGCTTGTACTAAATGTGATTTCTGACCTTGCTGGAAGCTCTAGGGGGCTGGTGTTCTCCCCTGGCCGTTAGACGGTTCGGGGGTTCTTGAATATCCAGCGTGGATATTTTAATAGGGTTTTTGCTGACCATATAAGTCATCTTGCTTGTTCTGCTATTAGCTAGTGGGCCTCTCTTTGCTAAATACCTAGCTCATTCTTTTGTTTGTCTTTTCATCTTACCTCACCATTATTATTTGTTGGGGGCTTGTATCCAACTTTTGGGGTCTTTTCTCTGGAGGCAAGAAAGGTCTTTCTTTTCCCTTCTAGGGTTAGTTAGTTCTCCGGCTGGCGCGAGACGTCTAGAACCAACGTAGGCACGTTCCCCGGCTACTTCTATTTGTGGTGCTAGGATTAGATATATGGTCAGCCCAGTTACCACTGCCCTATGAGCTGGTTTTTTTGTGTTTGCAGACTTGGTATTGATTCCTGAGACCCTCTGCCATTGGGGTCATAACAGTATGCCAGGCCAACATTGAATGTTTAATGCATTGCAGAAGTGGGATATAAGAAAGGAAATTCTGATTTTTTTTTTTTCCTCTCTTCCTCCCCTTTACCTCTGAGTGGCTTGAGCTTGCTGCAGACATGAATGTCCAGACCTTGATTACAAGTGTGGACCAGCTTGCTGCTCGTGTGCAAAGCATACAAGATTTTGTTACCAGTAGTCCTATGTCTGAACCTAAAATACCTATTCCTGAACTGTTTTCTGGAGACCGATTTAAGTTTAGGAATTTCAGGGATAATTGTAAATTGTTTCTATCTCTGAGACCCCGTTCATCTGGAGACTCAGTTCAGCAAGTTAAAATTGTTATCTCTTTTTTACGGGGCGACCCTCAGGATTGGGCTTTCTCGCTAGCGCCAGGAAATCCGGCATTGGCAAATATTGATGCGTTTTTTCTGGCGCTCGGATTGCTTTACGAGGAACCCAATCTTGAGGTTCAGGCAGAAAAAGCCTTGCTGGCTATTTCTCAGGGCCAGAATGAAGCTGAAGTGTATTGCCAAAAATTTCGGAAATGGTCCGTGCTTACTCAGTGGAATGAGTGTGCTCTGGCCGCAAACTTCAGAAATGGCCTTTCTGAAGCCATTAAGAATGTGATGGTGGGTTTCTCCATTCCTACAAGTCTGAATGATTCCATGGCGCTGGCTATTCAAATTGACCGGCGTTTGCGGGAGCGCAAAACCGCTAATCCTCTGGTGGTGTTGTCTAAACAAACACCTGATTTGATGCAATGTGATAGAATTCAGACCAGAAATGAGCGGAAAAATCATAGACGTCAGAATGGGTTGTGTTTTTACTGTGGTGATTCTACACATGTTATATCAGCATGCTCTAAACGCCTAACAAGGGTTGTTAGTCCTGTCGCCATTGGTAATTTGCAACCTAAATTTATTTTGTCTGTGACTTTAATTTGCTCATTGTCCTCTTACCCTGTTATGGCGTTTGTGGATTCAGGTGCTGCCCTGAGTCTTATGGATATGTCATTTGCCAAGCGCTGTGGTTTTGTTCTTGAGCCGTTGGTTAATCCTATCCCTCTGAGGGGTATTGATGCTACGCCATTGGCGGAAAATAAACCGCAGTTTTGGACACAGGTAACCATGTGCATGACTCCTGAACATCGGGAGGTGATTCGTTTTCTTGTTCTGCATAAAATGCATGATTTGGTCGTTTTGGGTTTGCCATGGTTACAGACTCATAATCCAGTCTTGGATTGGAAGGCAATGTCTGTGTCAAGTTGGGGCTGTCAGGGTATTCATGGTGATTCCCCGCCGGTGTCTATTGCTTCCTCTACTCCTTCGGAAGTTCCTGAGTATTTGTCTGATTATCAGGATGTGTTCAGCGAGTCCAGGTCCAGTGTTCTGCCTCCTCATAGGGAATGTGACTGTGCCATAGATTTGATTCCAGGTAGCAAATTTCCTAAGGGAAGACTATTTAATCTGTCTGTACCTGAGCATACCGCAATGCGTTCGTATATCAAGGAATCTCTGGAGAAGGGGCATATCCGTCCTTCCTCTTCCACTCTTGGTGCGGGATTCTTTTTTGTGGCCAAGAAGGACGGATCTTTGAGACCTTGTATTGACTATCGGCTTTTGAATAAAATCACTGTTAAATTTCAGTATCCTTTGCCTTTGTTGTCAGACTTGTTTGCCCGAATTAAAGGTGCCAAGTGGTTCACCAAGATAGATCTTCGTGGTGCGTACAACCTTGTGCGCATTAAGCGAGGAGATGAATGGAAAACCGCGTTTAATACGCCCGAAGGTCATTTTGAGTACTTGGTGATGCCTTTTGGGCTCTCTAATGCTACTTCAGTGTTTCAGTCCTTTATGCATGATATTTTCCGGAAGTATCTGGATAAATTTATGATCGTTTATCTGGATGATATTCTGTTTTTTTCTGATGACTGGGACTCGCATGTAGAGCAGGTCAGGATGGTGTTTCAGGTTTTGCGTGAGAATGCTTTATTTGTTAAGGGCTCAAAGTGTCTCTTTGGAGTACAGAAGGTTCCCTTTTTGGGGTTTATTTTTTCCCCTTCTGCGGTGGAGATGGACCCAGTCAAGGTCCGTGCTATTCATGATTGGACTCAACCCACGTCAGTTAAGAGTCTTCAGAAGTTCTTGGGTTTTGCTAACTTCTACCGTCGTTTTATTGCTAATTTTTCTAGCATTGCTAAACCTTTGACGGATATGACCAAGAAAGGTTCTGATGTTGCTAACTGGGCTCCTGCAGCCGTGGAGGCTTTCCAAGAGTTGAAGCGCCGGTTTACTTCGGCGCCTGTTTTGTGCCAGCCTGATGTCTCACTTCCCTTTCAGGTTGAAGTGGATGCTTCTGAGATTGGGGCAGGGGCCGTTTTGTTGCAGAGAGGCCCTGGTTGCTCTGTGATGAGACCTTGTGCCTTTTTCTCGAGGAAGTTTTCGCCTGCTGAGCGGAATTATGATGTTGGCAATCGGGAGTTGTTGGCCATGAAGTGGGCATTTGAGGAGTGGCGTCATTGGCTCGAGGGTGCTAAGCATCGTGTAGTGGTCTTGACTGATCACAAAAATTTGATGTATCTCGAGTCTGCTACACGCCTGAATCCTAGACAGGCCCGCTGGTCATTGTTTTTCTCCCGTTTTGACGTTGTGGTCTCGTATTTACCAGGTTCAAAGAATGTGAAGGCTGATGCTCTTTCAAGGAGCTTTGTGCCTGACTCTCCGGGAGTCGCAGAACCAGTTGGTATTCTTAAAGAGGGAGTTATCTTGTCAGCCATTTCTCCGGATTTGCGACGTGTGTTGCAGAGATTTCAGGCTGGTAGACCTGACTCTTGTCCACCTGACAGACTGTTTGTTCCTGATAAGTGGACCAGCAGAGTCATTTCCGAGGTTCATTCCTCGGTGTTGGCAGGGCATCCGGGAATTTTTGGCACCAGAGATCTGGTGGCTAGGTCCTTCTGGTGGCCTTCCTTGTCACGGGATGTGCGGTCGTTTGTGCAGTCCTGTGGGACTTGTGCTCGAGCTAAGCCTTGCTGTTCGCGTGCCAGCGGGTTGCTCTTGCCCTTGCCTGTCCCGAAGAGGCCTTGGACATACATTTCCATGGATTTCATTTCAGATCTCCCGGTGTCTCAGGGCATGTCTGTCATCTGGGTGGTATGTGATCGCTTTTCTAAGATGGTCCATTTGGTACCTTTGCCTAAGCTGCCTTCCTTTTCCGACCTGGTTCCTGTGTTCTTTCAGAATGTGGTTCGTTTACACGGCATTCCTGAGAATATTGTGTCTGACAGAGGATCCCAGTTTGTTTCCAGGTTCTGGCGATCCTTTTGTGCTAGGATGGGCATTGAGTTGTCGTTTTCGTCTGCCTTTCATCCTCAGACTAATGGACAAACGGAGCGAACTAATCAGACTCTGGAGTCTTATTTGAGGTGTTTTGTTTCTGCGGATCAGGATGATTGGGTGACCTTCTTGCCGTTGGCTGAGTTTGCCCTTAATAATCGGGCTAGTTCCGCTACATTGGTTTCGCCATTTTTCTGCAACTCTGGTTTCCATCCTCGTTTTTCCTCGGGACATGTGGAGCCTTCTGACTGTCCTGGGGTAGATTCTGTGGTGGATAGGTTGCAGCATATCTGGAATCATGTGGTGGACAACTTAAAGTTGTCACAAGAGAAGGCTCAGCGTTTTGCCAACCGCCGCCGCGGTGTGGGTCCCCGACTTCGTGTTGGGGATTTGGTATGGCTGTCTTCTCGATTTGTTCCTATGAAGGTCTCCTCTCCTAAATTTAAGCCTCGCTTCATCGGTCCTTACAAGATATTGGAAATCCTTAATCCTGTGTCCTTTCGCTTGGATCTTCCTGTGTCGTTTGCCATTCACAACGTGTTCCATAGGTCTTTGTTGCGGCGGTACGTTGTACCTGTGGTTCCTTCTGTTGAGCCTCCTGCTCCGGTGTTGGTTGAGGGCGAGTTGGAGTACGTGGTGGAGAAGATCTTGGATTCTCGTCTCTCCAGGCGGAGGCTTCAGTATCTGGTCAAGTGGAAGGGCTATGGTCAGGAGGATAATTCCTGGGTGGTTGCCTCTGATGTGCATGCGGCCGATTTAGTTTGTGCCTTTCACGCTGCTTCGGTGACCCCTCCTTAAGGGGGGGGTACTGTTGTGAATTAGACTTTTTGGCTCCCTCTTGTGGTCACTAGTGGTATGACTCTGGGATTGTCTTTTTTCTGTTTGGCACTCACCTGGGTCGTTAGTCCAGGGGTGTCGCTATATTAACTTCCTGGATCCTTAGTCCAGTGCCTGGCATCGTTGTAATCAGATCCTTCTGTTGCACCTGTCTGCTGGTCCTGGCTCTTGCAAAATTAAGCTAAGTCTTGCTTCTTTGTTTTTTGAGTTACTTGCTTTGCTACTATTTTTGTCCAGCTTGTACTAAATGTGATTTCTGACCTTGCTGGAAGCTCTAGGGGGCTGGTGTTCTCCCCCCGGCCGTTAGACGGTTCGGGGGTTCTTGAATATCCAGCGTGGATATTTTAATAGGGTTTTTGCTGACCATATAAGTCATCTTGCTTGTTCTGCTATTAGCTAGTGGGCATCTCTTTGCTAAATACCTAGCTCATTCTTATGTTTGTCTTTTCCTCTTACCTCACCGTTATTATTTGTTGGGGGCTTGTGTTGTGGATTCTGTTTGTGGGCTCCCTCTGGTGGTTACTGCTGGTACTGGGTGACTTTGGTGGGTTGCGGCCTTTGGTTTCCACCTGTCCATCAGAGGCTGGGTGTTTCCTATTTTACCTGGCCTTTCTGTCATTCCCTTGCCGGCTATCAATGTATTCAGATGTGCTCTGTTTTGTTCCTGCCTACCTGCTCCTAGATCTTTCAGGATAAGCTAAGTGCTGATTTTCAGTTGTTTGGTTTTTTGTCCAGCTTGCTTATTATGTCTCTATGCTAGCTGGTAGCTCTAGTGGACTGAGGTTCTCCCCATGTGCCATGAGTTGGCACATGGGTTCTTGTAATCTCAGGATGGTTTTTTTTGATTAGGGTTTTTTGCTGACCGCTCAGACCCCTTTTGTATCGTTCTGCTTTCTAGTTTACAGCGGGCCTCTATTTGCTAAACCTATATATATCATCTCTATGTGTGTGCCTTCCTCTCATTTCACCGTCAATACATGTGGGGGGCAACTATACCTTTTGGGGTTCATCCCTCTGGAGGCAAGTGAGGTCTTTATTTTCTCTGCAGTACTAGTTAGCTCTTAGGCTGGTGCGTGGCGTCTAGAACCAACGTAGGCACGCTCCCTGGCTATCTCTAGTTGCGTTTGTCAGGCGTAGGGCAGCGGTCAGCCCAGGTTCCATCACCCTAGAGCTCGTCCGTTATATATTTGTACCTTGCTTGTCCTGTGCTATCCCTAGCCATTGGGATTCATGACAGTATAGCCGGCCCACAAAGTGTTAATTGTTTGGGCTGAAGCAGGAGAAAAAGAAGTGTTTAAGGGAATTTTTTTTTTTTTTTTTTCCCTTCAGAGTTTTGCTGCCTAGCCCTTAATTGCTGTCTAGCTGCTTCTTACCTCCTCTTAACCCTTGAATGGCTCTGATCTTAGCTGTTTAACATGGATGTCCAGAGTTTGGCTTCCAGCCTGAGTAATCTCGCGGCAAAAGTTCAAAACATACAGGATTTTGTTGTTCACACTCCCATGTCTGAACCTAGAATTCCTATTCCAGAGTTCTTCTCTGGAGATAGATCTACCTTCCTGAATTTCAGGAACAATTGTAAATTGTTTCTTTCTTTAAAATCTCGCTCCTCTGGAGACCCTGCTCAACAGGTCAGGATTGTAATATCTTTCCTGCGGGGCGACCCTCAGAATTGGGCATTTGCATTGGCACCAGGGGATCCTGCATTGCTCAGTGTGGATGCGTTTTTTCTGGCATTGGGATTGCTCTATGAGGAACCCAACCTGGAGATTCAGGCTGAAAAGGCTTTGTTAGCCCTCTCTCAGGGGCATGATGAAGCGGAAATATATTGTCAAAAATTTCGGAAATGGTCGGTGCTTACTCAGTGGAATGAGTGCGCCCTGGCTGCAAACTTCAGAAATGGTCTTTCTGAGGCCATTAAGGATATTATGGTGGGGTTCCCTACGCCTACAGGTCTGAATGAGTCTATGGCTATGGCCATTCAGATTGATCGGCGTTTACGGGAGCGCAAACCCGTGCACCAGTTGGCGGTGTCTTCTGAACAGGCACCTGAGACTATGCAATGTGATAGAATTCAGTCCAGAAGTGAACGGCAAAATTATAGGCGGAAAAATGGATTGTGTTTTTATTGTGGTGATTCAGCTCATGTTATATCAGCATGCTCTAAACGCACAAAAAAGCTTGATAAATCTTTTGCCATTGGTACTCTGCAGCCTAAGTTCATTTTGTCTGTGACTCTGATTTTTTCACTGTCTTCCATTTCCGTTGATGCCTATGTGGATTCGGGCGCTGCCCTGAGTCTTATGGATTGGTCATTTGCTAAACGCTGCAGTTTTAGTCTGGAGCCTCTGGAAGTTCCTATTCCTCTGAAGGGAATTGACTCTACACCATTGGCTATGAATAAACCGCAGTATTGGACACAAGTGACCAAGCGCATGACTCCCGTTCATCAGGAGGTGATTCGCTTCCTTGTACTGTATAATTTACATGATGTACTAGTGCTGGGTCTGCCATGGTTACAAACTCATAATCCTGTCCTGGACTGGAAAACAATGTCTGTGTTAAGCTGGGGATGTCAGGGGGTTCATGATGATGCACCTCCGATTTCAATCGCTTCATCTACTCCTTCTGAGATCCCTGAGTTTTTGTCTGACTATAGGGATGTTTTTGAGGAGCCTAAGCTCAATTCGCTCCATCCTCATAGAGATTGTGACTGTGCTATAGAATTGATTCCTGGCAGTAAGTTCCCTAAGGGTCGTTTATTTAATCTGTCACTGCCAGAGCATACTGCTATGCGGAATTATATTAAGGAGTCCTTGGAAAAGGGACATATTCGTCCATCTTCGTCCCCTCTGGGAGCAGGTTTTTTTTTCGTGGCAAAAAAAGATGGTTCCCTGAGGCCTTGTATAGATTATCGCCTTCTGAATAAGATTACAGTCAAATATCAGTATCCATTGCCATTATTGACTGATTTGTTTGCTCGCATTAAGGGAGCTAGGTGGTTCACTAAGATAGATCTTCGCGGTGCGTATAATCTGGTGCGGATAAAACAGGGTGATGAGTGGAAAACCGCATTTAATACGCCTGAGGGCCATTTTGAGTATTTGGTAATGCCTTTTGGACTCTCCAATGCTCTGTCAGTCTTTCAGTCCTTTATGCACAATATTTTCCGTGAATATCTGGATAAGTTTATGGTTGTGTATTTGGATGATATTTTGGTGTTTTCTGATGACTGGGAGTCTCATGTTCTACAGGTCAGGGAGGTGTTTCAGGTTCTGCGGGCCAATTCTCTGTTTGTGAAGGGCTCAAAGTGTCTCTTCGGAGTCCAGAAGATTTCTTTTTTGGGGTACATTTTTTCTCCTTCTACTATTGAGATGGATCCCGTCAAGGTTCAGGCAATTTGTGACTGGACACAACCTACATCTGTTAAGAGCCTACAGAAGTTCTTGGGGTTTGCTAATTTTTATCATCGGTTCATTGCTAATTTTTCCAGTATTGTTAAACCTTTGACTGATTTGACTAAAAAGGGTGCTGATGTTGCTGATTGGTCTCCTGCGGCCGTGGGGGCCTTTCAGGAACTTAAGCGCCGGTTTTCTTCTGCTCCTGTGTTGTGTCAACCAGATGTTTCAATTCCTTTTTTGAGGTTGAGGTTGATGCTTCCGAGATTGGAGCGGGGGCGGTTTTGTCACAGAGAAGTTCTAATGGCTCGGTGATGAAGCCATGTGCATTCTTCTCTAGAAAATTCTCGCCCGCCGAGCGCAATTATGATGTGGGTAATCGGGAGCTTTTGGCCATGAAGTGGGCATTTGAGGAGTGGCGTCATTGGCTTGAGGGTGCTAAACATCGTGTGGTGGTCTTGACTGATCACAAGAATCTCATTTACCTTGAGTCTGCCAGGCGTTTGAATCCTAGACAGGCTCGTTGGTCGTTGTTTTTTTTCTCGTTTCAATTTCGTGGTTTCATACCTGCCAGGTTCAAAGAATGTGAAGGCAGATGCTCTTTCCAGGAGTTTTGTGCCTGACTCTCCTGGAGACTCTGGGCCTACTGGTATCCTTAGGGATGGGGTAATATTGTCCGCCGTATCCCCAGACTTGCGACGTGCATTGCAGGAGTTTCAGGTGGATAAACCGGATCGTTGTCCACCAGAAAGACTGTTTGTTCCGGATGATTGGACCAGTAGAGTCATCTCCGAGGTCCATTCTTCTGTGTTGGCTGGTCATCCTGGAATATTTGGTACTAGAGACTTGGTGGCCAGGTCTTTTTGGTGGCCTTCCTTGTCTAGGGATGTGCGTACCTTTGTGCAGTCTTGTGAAGTGTGTGCTCGAGCTAAGCCTTGCTGTTCTCGGGCCAGTGGGTTGTTGTTATCCTTGCCCATCCCGAAGAGGCCTTGGACGCACATTTCCATGGATTTTATTTCTGATCTCCCGGTTTCACAGAAAATGTCCGTTATCTGGGTTGTGTGTGACCGCTTTTCTAAGATGGTTCATTTGGTGCCCTTGCCTAAGTTGCCTTCCTCCTCTGAGTTGGTCCCTTTATTTTTTCAGAACGTGGTTCGTTTGCATGGGATTCCGGAGAATATCGTTTCTGACAGGGGATCCCAGTTTGTGTCTAGATTTTGGCGGACGTTTTGTGCCAAGATGGGCATTGATTTGTCTTTCTCGTCTGCATTCCATCCTCAGACGAATGGCCAGACGGAGTGAACTAATCAGACCTTGGAAACTTATTTGAGGTGTTTTGTTTCTGCTGATCAAGATGACTGGGTTGCTTTTTTGCCACTGGCCGAATTTGCTCTTAATAATCGGGCTAGTTCTGCCACGTTGGTCTCTCCTTTTTTTTGTAATTCGGGGTTTCATCCTCGTTTTTCCTCTGGTCAGGTGGAGTCTTCGGATTGTCCTGGAGTGGATGTGGTGGTGAACAGGCTACATCAGATTTGGAATCAGGTGGTGGACAATTTGAAGTTATCTCAGGAGAAGACTCAGCAGTTTGCTAATCGCCGTCGCCGCGTGGGTCCCCGACTTCTTGTTGGGGATTTGGTGCGCTTGTCTTCTCGTTTTGTCCCTATGAAGGTCTCTTCTCCTAAGTTCAAGCCTCGGTTCATCGGTCCTTATAGGATCTCGGAGATTCTTAACCCTGTATCTTTTCGTTTGGATCTCCCAGCATCGTTTGCTATTCATAATGTGTTCCATCGGTCGTTGTTGCGGAGGTATGAGGTGCCCGTTGTTCCTTCGGTTGAGCCTCCTGCTCCGGTGCTGGTGGAGGGAGAATTGGAGTATGTTGTTGAGAAGATCTTGGATTCTCGTGTTTCCAGACGCAAACTCCAGTATTTGGTTAAGTGGAAGGGTTATGGTCAGGAGGATAATTCCTGGGTGGTCGCCTCCGATGTTCATGCGACTGATTTGGTCCGCGCCTTCCATAGAGCTCACCCTGATCGCCCTGGGGGTTCTCGTGATGGTTCGGTGACCCCTCCTCAAGGGGGGGGTACTGTTGTGGATTCTGTTTGTGGGCTCCCTCTGGTGGTTACTGCTGGTACTGGGTGACTTTGGTGGGTTGCGGCCTTTGGTTTCCACCTGTCCATCAGAGGCTGGGTGTTTCCTATTTTACCTGGCCTTTCTGTCATTCCCTTGCCGGCTATCAATGTATTCAGATGTGCTCTGTTTTGTTCCTGCCTACCTGCTCCTAGATCTTTCAGGATAAGCTAAGTGCTGATTTTCAGTTGTTTGGTTTTTTGTCCAGCTTGCTTATTATGTCTCTATGCTAGCTGGTAGCTCTAGTGGACTGAGGTTCTCCCCATGTGCCATGAGTTGGCACATGGGTTCTTGTAATCTCAGGATGGTTTTTTTTGATTAGGGTTTTTTGCTGACCGCTCAGACCCCTTTTGTATCGTTCTGCTTTCTAGTTTACAGCGGGCCTCTATTTGCTAAACCTATATATATCATCTCTATGTGTGTGCCTTCCTCTCATTTCACCGTCAATACATGTGGGGGGCAACTATACCTTTTGGGGTTCATCCCTCTGGAGGCAAGTGAGGTCTTTATTTTCTCTGCAGTACTAGTTAGCTCTTAGGCTGGTGCGTGGCGTCTAGAACCAACGTAGGCACGCTCCCTGGCTATCTCTAGTTGCGTTTGTCAGGCGTAGGGCAGCGGTCAGCCCAGGTTCCATCACCCTAGAGCTCGTCCGTTATATATTTGTACCTTGCTTGTCCTGTGCTATCCCTAGCCATTGGGATTCATGACAGGCTTGTATCCAACTTTTGGGGTCTTTTCTCTGGAGGCAAGAAAGGTCTTTCTTTTCCCTTCTAGGGTTAGTTAGTTCTCCGGCTGGCGCGAGACGTCTAGAACCAACGTAGGCACGTTCCCCGGCTACTTCTATTTGTGGTGCTAGGATTAGATATATGGTCAGCCCGGTTACCACTGCCCTATGAGCTGTTTTTTTGTGTTTGCAGACTTGGTATTGATTCCTGAGACCCTCTGCCATTGGGGTCATAACATCTCTCCCTCTCAGAATGTCCTCCATGTTATTCTCTCCCTCACAGACTGTCCTCCATGTTATGCTCTCCCTCACAGACTGTCCTCCATGTTATTCTCTCCCTCACAGACTGTCCTCCATGTTATTCTCTCCCTTACAGACTGTACTCCATTTTATTCTTTCCCTCTCACACTGTTCTCCATGTTATTCTCTCCCTCACAGACTGTCCTCCATGTTTTTCTCTCCCTCACAGACTGTCCTTTATGTTATTCTATCCCTCACACACTGTCCTTCATGCTATTTTCTTCCACACAGACTGTCCTTCATGTTATTCTCTCCCTCACACACTGTCCTTCATGTTATTTTCTCCCTCACAGACTGTCCATATTATTTTCGCCCTCACAGACTGACCTCCATCTTATTCTCTCCCTCACAGTCTATCCTCTATGCTTTTCTCTCCCCCACACACTTTCCTCCATGTTATTCTCTCACTCACAGACCATCCTTCATGTTATTCTTGCCCTCACAGATTGTCCTCCATGTTATTGTCTCCCTCACAGACTGTCCTCCATGTTATTCTCTCCCTCACAGACTGTCCTGCTTATAATTCTCTTCATCACAGACTGTTCTCCATGTTATTCTCTCCCTCACAGACGGTCCTCCATGTTATTCTCTCCCCCACAGTCTGACCTCCATGTTATTTTCTCCCTCACAGACAGTACTCCATGTTATGCTCTCCCTCACACACTGTCCTCCATGTTATTATCTCCCTCTCAGACTGTCCTCCATGTTATTCTCTCTCTCGCAGACTGACCTTCATGTTATTCTATTCTTCACAGTCTTCCCTCAATGTTATTCTCTACTTCACAGACTGTCCTTCATGTTATTCTCTCCCTCACACACTGTCCTTCATGTTATTTTCTCCCTTTCACACTGTGCTTCATGTTATTCTCTCCCTCACAGACTGTCCTCCATATTATTCTCTCCCTCGCAGACTGTCCTCCATGTTATTCTCTCCCTCGCAGACTGTCCTTCATTTTATTCTCTCCCTCACACACTGTCCTTCATGTTATTCTCTCCCTCACAGACTGTCCTCCATGTTATTCTCTCCCTCGCAGACTGTCCTTCATGTTATTCTCTCCCTCACACACTGTCCTTCAGGTTATTCTCTCCCTCACAGACTGTACACCATGTTGTTCTATCCCCTAACACACTGTCCTCCATATTATTCTCTCCCTCACACACTATCCTCCATGTTATTCTCTCCCTCACAGACTGTCCTCCATGTCATTCTCTCCCTCACAGACATACCTCCATGTTATTCTCTCCCTCACACACTGTACTCCATGTTATTCTCTCCTTCAAAGACTGTCCTCCATGTTATTCACTCTTTCACACACGGTCCTCCATGTTATTTTCTCCCTCACAGACTGTCATCCATGTTATTTTCTCCCTCCCAGACTGTTCTTCATGTTATTCTCTCCCTCACACACTATCCTTAAGGTTATTCTCCCCCTCACAGACTGTCCTTCATGTCATTCTCTCCCTCACAGACTGTCCTCCATGTTATTCTCTCCCTCACAGACTGTACTCCATGTTGTTCTCTCCCTCACAGACTGACCTCCATGTTATTCTCTCCCTCACACACTGTACTCCATGTTATTATCTCCCTCAAAGACTGTCCTCCATGTTATTCACTCCTTCACACACTGTCCTCCATGTTATTTTCTCCCTCACAGACTTTCATCCATGTTATTCTCTCCCTCGCAGACTGTCCTTCATGTTATTCTCTCCCTCACACACTGTCCTGTATGTTATTCTCTCCCTCACAGACTGCCCTCCATGTCATTCTCTCCCTCACAGACTGTCCTCCCTGTTATTCTCTCCCTCGCAGACTGTCCTTCATGTTATTCTCTCCCTCACAGACTGTCCTCCATGTCATTCTCTCCCTCTCAGAATGTCCTCCATGTTATTCTCTCCCTCACAGACTGTCCTCCATGTTATTCTTTCCCTCACAGACTGTCCTTCAGGTTATTCTTGCCCTCACAGACTGTCCTCCATGTTATTCCCTCCCTCACAGACTGTCCTCCATGTTATCCTCTCCCCCAGACTGTATTCCATGTTATTCTCTCCCTCACAGACTGTCCTCCATGTTATTCTTTCCCTCACAGACTGTCCTTCAGGTTATTCTTGCCCTCACAGACTGTCCTTCATGTTATTCTCTCCCTCACAGACTGTCCTCCATGTCATTCTCTCCCTCTCAGAATGTCCTCCATGTTATTCTCTCCCTCACAGACTGTCCTCCATGTTATTCTTTCCCTCACAGACTGTCCTTCAGGTTATTCTTGCCCTCACAGACTGTCCTCCATGTTATGCTCTCCCTCACAGACTGTCCTCCATGTTATTCTCTCCCTCACAGACTGTCCTTCATGTTATTCTCTCCCTCACACACTGTCCTTCATGTTATTCTCTCCCTCACAGACTGTCCTCCATGTTATTCTCTCTCCCACAGACAGACCTTCATGTTATTCTCTCCTTCACAGACTGTCCTCCATGTTATTCTCTCCCTCACAGACTGTCCTCCATGTTATTCTCTCCCTCACAGACTGTCCTCCATGTTATTCTCTCCCTCACAGACTGTCCTTCAGGTTATTCTTGCCCTCACAGACTGTCCTCCATGTTATTCCCTCCCTCACAGACTGTCCTCCATGTTATCCTCTCCCCCAGACTGTATTCCATGTTATTTTCTCCCTCACAGACTGTCCTCCATGTTATTCTCTCCTTCACACACTGTCTTGCATGTTATTCTCTCCCTCACAGACTGTCCTCCATGTCTTTCTCTCCCTCTCAGAATGTCCTCCATGTTATTCTCTCCCTCACAGACTGTCCTCCATGTCTTTCTCTCCCTCTCAGAATGTCCTCCATGTTATTCTCTCCCTTACAGACTTACCTTCATGTTATTCTCTCTCTCACAGACTGTCCTTCATGTTATTCTCTCCCTCACACACTGTCCTTCATGTTACTCTCTCCCTCACATACTGTCCTCCATGTTACTCTCTCCCTCGCAGACTGTCCTTCATGTTATTCTCTCCCTCACACACTGTCCTTCATGTTATTCTCTCCCTAACAGACTGTCCTTCATGTAATTCTCTCCCTCACACACTGTCCTTCAGGTTATTCTCTCCCTCACAGACTGTCCTTCATGTAATTCTCTCCCTCACAGACTGTCCTCCATGTTATTCTCTCCCTCACAGACTGTACTCCATGTTGTTCTCTCCCTCACACACTGTTCTCCATATTATTCTCTCCCTCACACACTGTCCTCCATGTCATTCTCTCCCTCACAGACTGACCTCCATGTTATTCACTCCTTCACACACTGTCCCCCATGTTATTTTCTCCCTCACAAACTGTCATCCATGTTATTCTCTCCCTCACACACTTTACTCCATGTTATTCTCTCCCTCAAAGACTGTCCTCCATGTAATTCACTCCTTCACACACTGCCCCCATGTTATTTTCTCCCTCACAGACTGTCATCCATGTTATTCTCTCCCTCGCAGACTGTCCTTCATGTTATTCTCTCCCTCACACACTGTCTTTCATGTTATCCTCTCCCTCAAACACTGTCCTTAATGTTATTCTCTGCCTCACAGACTGTACTCCATGTTATTTTCCCTCTCACAGACTAACCTTCATGTTATTCTCTGCCTCACAGACTGTCCTCCATGTTATTCTCTCCCTCACAGACTGTCCTTCATGATATTCTCTCCCTCACAGACTATCCTCCATGTCTTTCTCTCCCTCTCAGAATGTCCTCCATGTTATTCTCTCCCTCACAGACTGTCCTTTATGTTATTTTCTCCCTCACAGACAGTACTCCATGTTATGCTCTCCCTCACACACTGTCCTCCATGTGATTATGTCCCTCTCAGACTGTCCTCCATGTTATTATCTCCCTCTCAGACTGTCCTCCATGTTATTCTCTCTCGCAGACTGACCTTCATGTTATTCTATTCTTCACAGACTTCCCTCAATGTTATTCTCTACTTCAAAGACTGTCCTTCATGTTATTCTCTCCCTCACACACTGTCCTTCATGTTATTTTCTCCCTTTCACACTGTCCTTCATGTTATTCTCTCCCTCACAGACTGTCCTCCATATTATTCTCTCCCTCGCAGACTGTCCTCCATGTTATTCTCTCCCTCGCAGACTGTCCTTCATTTTATTCTCTCCCTCACACACTGTCCTTCATGTTATTCTCTCCCTCACAGACTGTCCTCCATGTTATTCTCTCCCTCGCAGACTGTCCTTCATGTTATTCTCTCCCTCACACACTGTCCTTCAGGTTATTCTCTCCCTCACAGACTGTCCTTCATGTCATTCTCTCCCTCACAGACTGTACACCATGTTGTTCTATCCCCTAACACACTGTCCTCCATATTATTCTCTCCCTCACACACTATCCTCCATGTTATTCTCTCCCTCACAGACTGTCCTCCATGTCATTCTCTCCCTCACAGACATACCTCCATGTTATTCTCTCCCTCACACACTGTACTCCATGTTATTCTCTCCTTCAAAGACTGTCCTCCATGTTATTCACTCTTTCACACACGGTCCTCCATGTTATTTTCTCCCTCACAGACTGTCATCCATGTTATTCTCTCCCTCGCAGACTGTTCTTCATGTTATTCTCTCCCTCACACACTATCCTTAAGGTTATTCTCTCCCTCACAGACTGTCCTTCATGTCATTCTCTCCCTCACAGACTGTCCTCCATGTTATTCTCTCCCTCACAGACTGTACTCCATGTTGTTCTCTCCCTCACAGACTGACCTCCATGTTATTCTCTCCCTCACACACTGTACTCCATGTTATTCTCTCCCTCGCAGACTGTCCTTCATGTTATTCTCTCCCTCACACACTGTCCTGTATGTTATTCTCTCCCTCACAGACTGTCCTCCCTGTTATTCTCTCCCTCGCAGACTGTCCTTCATGTTATTCTCTCCCTCACAGACTGTCCTCCATGTCATTCTCTCCCTCTCAGAATGTCCTCCATGTTATTCTCTCCCTCACAGACTGTCCTCCATGTTATGCTCTCCCTCACAGACTGTCCTCCATGTTATTCTCTCCCTCACAGACTGTCCTTCATGTTATTCTCTCCCTCACACACTGTCCTTCATGTTATTCTCTCCCTCACAGACTGTCCTCCATGTTATTCTCTCTCCCACAGACAGACCTTCATGTTATTCTCTCCTTCACAGACTGTCCTCCATGTTATTCTCTCCCTCACAGACTGTCCTCCATGTTATTCTCTCCCTCACAGACTATCCTCCATGTTATTCTCTCCCTCTCACACTGTCCTCCATGTTATTCTTTCCCTCACAGACTGTCCTTCAGGTTATTCTTGCCCTCACAGACTGTCCTCCATGTTATTCCCTCCCTCACAGACTGTCCTCCATGTTATCCTCTCCCCCAGACTGTATTCCATGTTATTTTCTCCCTCACAGACTGTCCTCCATGTTATTCTCTCCTTCACACACTGTCTTGTATGTTATTCTCTCCCTCACAGACTGTCCTCCATGTCTTTCTCTCCCTCTCAGAATGTCCTCCATGTTATTCTCTCCCTCACAGACTGTCCTTCATGTTATTTTCTCCCTCACAGACAGTACTCCATGTTATGCTCTCCCTCACACACTGTCCTCCATGTGATTATCTCCCTCTCAGACTGTCCTCCATGTTATTCTCTCTCTCACACACTGTCCTCCATGTTATTCTCTCCCTCACAGACTGTCCTCCATGTTATTTTCTCCCTCACAGACAGTACTCCATGTTATGCTCTCCCTTACAGACTTACCTTCATGTTATTCTCTCTCTCACAGACTGTCCTTCATGTTATTCTCTCCCTCACACACTGTCCTTCATGTTACTCTCTCCCTCACATACTGTCCTCCATGTTACTCTCTCCCTCGCAGACTGTCCTTCATGTTATTCTCTCCCTCACACACTGTCCTTCATGTTATTCTCTCCCTAACAGACTGTCCTTCATGTAATTCTCTCCCTCACACACTGTCCTTCAGGTTATTCTCTCCCTCACAGACTGTCCTTCATGTAATTCTCTCCCTCACAGACTGTCCTCCATGTTATTCTCTCCCTCACAGACTGTTCTCCATGTTATTCACTCCTTCACACACTGTCCCCCATGTTATTTTCTCCCTCACAAACTGTCATCCATGTTATTCTCTCCCTCACACACTTTACTCCATGTTATTCTCTCCCTCAAAGACTGTCCTCCATGTAATTCACTCCTTCACACACTGCCCCCATGTTATTTTCTCCCTCACAGACTGTCATCCATGTTATTCTCTCCCTCGCAGACTGTCCTTCATGTTATTCTCTCCCTCACACACTGTCTTTCATGTTATCCTCTCCCTCAAACACTGTCCTTCATGTTATTCTCTGCCTCACAGACTGTACTCCATGTTATTTTCTCTCACACAGACTAACCTTCATGTTATTCTCTGCCTCACAGACTGTCCTCCATGTTATTCTCTCCCTCACAGACTGTCCTTCATGATATTCTCTCCCTCACAGACTATCCTCCATGTCTTTCTCTCCCTCTCAGAATGTCCTCCATGTTATTCTCTCCCTCACAGACTGTCCTTTATGTTATTTTCTCCCTCACAGACAGTACTCCATGTTATGCTCTCCCTCACACACTGTCCTCCATGTGATTATGTCCCTCTCAGACTGTCCTCCATGTTATTATCTCCCTCTCAGACTGTCCTCCATGTTATTCTCTCTCTCGCAGACTGACCTTCATGTTATTCTATTCTTCACAGACTTCCCTCAATGTTATTCTCTACTTCAAAGACTGTCCTTCATGTTATTCTCTCCCTCACACACTGTCCTTCATGTTATTCTCTCCCTCACACACTGTCCTTCATGTTATTCTCTCCCTCACAGACTGTCCTCCATATTATTCTCTCCCTCGCAGACTGTCCTCCATGTTATTCTCTCCCACGCAGACTGTCCTTCATTTTATTCTCTCCCTCACACACTGTCCTTCATGTTATTCTCTCCCTCACAGACTGTCCTCCATGTTATTCTCTCCCTCGCAGACTGTCCTTCATGTTATTCTCTCCCTCACACACTGTCCTTCAGGTTATTCTCTCCCTCACAGACTGTCCTTCATGTCATTCTCTCCCTCACAGACTGTACACCATGTTGTTCTATCCCCTAACACACTGTCCTCCATATTATTCTCTCCCTCACACACTATCCTCCATGTTATTCTCTCCCTCACAGACATACCTCCATGTTATTCTCTCCCTCACACACTGTACTCCATGTTATTCTCTCCTTCAAAGACTGTCCTCCATGTTATTCACTCTTTCACACACGGTCCTCCATGTTATTTTCTCCCTCACAGACTGTCATCCATGTTATTCTCTCCCTCGCAGACTGTTCTTCATGTTATTCTCTCCCTCACACACTATCCTTAAGGTTATTCTCTCCCTCACAGACTGTCCTTCATGTCATTCTCTCCCTCACAGACTGTCCTCCATGTTATTCTCTCCCTCACAGACTGTACTCCATGTTGTTCTCTCCCTCACAGACTGACCTCCATGTTATTCTCTCCCTCACACATTGTACTCCATGTTATTCTCTCCCTCGCAGACTGTCCTTCATGTTATTCTCTCCCTCACACACTGTCCTGTATGTTATTCTCTCCCTCACAGACTGTCCTCCCTGTTATTCTCTCCCTCGCAGACTGTCCTTCATGTTATTCTCTCCCTCACAGACTGTCCTCCATGTCATTCTCTCCCTCTCAGAATGTCCTCCATGTTATTCTCTCCCTCACAGACTGTCCTCCATGTTATGCTCTCCCTCACAGACTGTCCTCCATGTTATTCTCTCCCTCACAGACTGTCCTTCATGTTATTCTCTCCCTCACACACTGTCCTTCATGTTATTCTCTCCCTCACAGACTGTCCTCCATGTTATTCTCTCTCCCACAGACAGACCTTCATGTTATTCTCTCCCTCACAGACTATCATCCATGTTATTCTCTCCCTCTCACACTGTCCTCCATGTTATTCATTCCCTCACAGACTGTCCTTCAGGTTATTCTTGCCCTCACAGACTGTCCTCCATGTTATCCTCTCCCCCAGACTGTAGTCCATGTTATTTTCTCCCTCACAGACTGTCCTCCATGTTATTCTCTCCTTCACACACTGTCTTGTATGTTATTCTCTCCCTCACAGACTGTCCTCCATGTCTTTCTCTCCCTCTCAGAATGTCCTCCATGTTATTCTCTCCCTCACAGACTGTCCTTCATGTTATTTTCTCCCTCACAGACAGTACTCCATGTTATGCTCTCCCTCACACACTGTCCTCCATGTGATTATCTCCCTCTCAGACTGTCCTCCATGTTATTCTCTCTCTCACACACTGTCCTCCATGTTATTCTCTCCCTCACAGACTGTCCTCCATGTTATTTTCTCCCTCACAGACAGTACTCCATGTTATGCTCTCCCTTACAGACTTACCTTCATGTTATTCTCTCTCTCACAGACTGTCCTTCATGTTATTCTCACCCTCACACACTGTCCTTCATGTTACTCTCTCCCTCACATACTGTCCTCCATGTTACTCTCTCCCTCGCAGACTGTCCTTCATGTTATTCTCTCCCTCACACACTGTCCTTCATGTTATTCTCTCCCTAACAGACTGTCCTTCATGTAATTCTCTCCCTCACACACTGTGTTTCAGGTTATTCTCTCCCTCACAGACTGTCCTTCATGTAATTCTCTCCCTCACAGACTGTCCTCCATGTTATTCTCTCCCTCACAGACTGTACTCCATGTTGTTCTCTCCCTCACACACTGTTCTCCATATTATTCTCTCCCTCACACACTGTCCTCCATGTCATTCTCTCCCTCACAGACTGACCTCCATGTTATTCACTCCTTCACACACTGTCCCCCATGTTATTTTCTCCCTCACAAACTGTCATCCATGTTATTCTCTCCCTCGCAGACTGTCCTTCATGTTATTCTCTCCCTCACACACTGTCCTTCATGTTCTCCTCTCCCTCACACACTGTCCTTCATGTTATTCTCTGCCTCACAGACAGTCCTCCATGTTATTCTCTCCCTCACAGACTGTCCTTCATGATATTCTCTCCCTCACAGACTATCCTCCATGTCTTTCTCTCCCACTCAGAATGTCCTCCATGTTATTCTCTCCCTCACAGACTGTCCTTTATGTTATTTTCTCCCTCACAGACAGTACTCCATGTTATTCTCTCCCTCACACACTGTCCTCCATGTGATTCTGTCCCTCTCCGACTGTCCTTCATGTTATTATCTCCCTCTCAGACTGTCCTCCATGTTATTCTCTCTCTCGCAGACTGACCTTCATGTTATTCTATTCTTCACAGACTTCCCTCAATGTTATTCTCTACTTCACAGACTGTCCTTCATGTTATTCTCTCCCTCACACACTGTCCTTCATGTTATTTTCTCCCTTTCACACTGTCCTTCATGTTATTCTCTCCCTCACAGACTGTCCTCCATATTATTCTCTACCTCGCAGACTGTCCTCCATGTTATTCTCTCCCTCGCAGACTGTCCTTCATTTTATTCTCTCCCTCACACACTGTCCTTCATGTTATTCTCTCCCTCACAGACTGTCCTCCATGTTATTCTCTCCCTCGCAGACTGTCCTTCATGTTATTCTCTCCCTCACACACTGTCCTTCAGGTTATTCTCTCCCTCACAGACTGTCCTTCATGTCATTCTCTCCCTCACAGACTGTACACCATGTTGTTCTATCCCCTAACACACTGTCCTCCATATTATTCTCTCCCTCACACACTATCCTCCATGTTATTCTCTCCCTCACAGACTGTCCTCCATGTCATTCTCTCCCTCACAGACATACCTCCATGTTATTCTCTCCCTCACACACTGTACTCCATGTTATTCTCTCCTTCAAAGACTGTCCTCCATGTTATTCACTCCCTCACACACTGTCCTTCATGTTATTCTCTCCCTAACAGACTGTCCTTCATGTAATTCTCTCCCTCACACACTGTGTTTCAGGTTATTCTCTCCCTCACAGACTGTCCTTCATGTAATTCTCTCCCTCACAGACTGTCCTCCATGTTATTCGCTCCCTCACAGACTGTACTCCATGTTGTTCTCTCCCTCACACACTGTTCTCCATATTATTCTCTCCCTCACACACTGTCCTCCATGTCATTCTCTCCCTCACAGACTGACCTCCATGTTATTCACTCCTTCACACACTGTCCCCCATGTTATTTTCTCCCTCACAAACTGTCATCCATGTTATTCTCTCCCTCGCAGACTGTCCTTCATGTTATTCTCTCCCTCACACACTGTCCTTCATGTTATCCTCTCCCTCACACACTGTCCTTCATGTTATTCTCTGCCTCACAGACTGTCCTCCATGTTATTCTCTCCCTCACAGACTGTCCTTCATGATATTCTCTCCCTCACAGACTATCCTCCATGTCTTTCTCTCCCACTCAGAATGTCCTCCATGTTATTCTCTCCCTCACAGACTGTCCTTTATGTTATTTTCTCCCTCACAGACAGTACTCCATGTTATTCTCTCCCTCACACACTGTCCTCCATGTGATTATGTCCCTCTCAGACTGTCCTTCATGTTATTATCTCCCTCTCAGACTGTCCTCCATGTTATTCTCTCTCTCGCAGACTGACCTTCATGTTATTCTATTCTTCACAGACTTCCCTCAATGTTATTCTCTACTTCACAGACTGTCCTTCATGTTATTCTCTCCCTCACACACTGTCCTTCATGTTATTTTCTCCCTTTCACACTGTCCTTCATGTTATTCTCTCCCTCACAGACTGTCCTCCATATTATTCTCTACCTCGCAGACTGTCCTCCATGTTATTCTCTCCCTCGCAGACTGTCCTTCATTTTATTCTCTCCCTCACACACTGTCCTTCATGTTATTCTCTCCCTCACAGACTGTCCTCCATGTTATTCTCTCCCTCGCAGACTGTCCTTCATGTTATTCTCTCCCTCACACACTGTCCTTCAGGTTATTCTCTCCCTCACAGACTGTCCTTCATGTCATTCTCTCCCTCACAGACTGTACACCATGTTGTTCTATCCCCTAACACACTGTCCTCCATATTATTCTCTCCCTCACACACTATCCTCCATGTTATTCTCTCCCTCACAGACTGTCCTCCATGTCATTCTCTCCCTCACAGACATACCTCCATGTTATTCTCTCCCTCACACACTGTACTCCATGTTATTCTCTCCTTCAAAGACTGTCCTCCATGTTATTCACTCTTTCACACACGGTCCTCCATGTTATTTTCTCCCTCACAGACTGTCATCCATGTTATTCTCTCCCTCGCAGACTGTTCTTCATGTTATTCTCTCCCTCACACACTATCCTTAAGGTTATTCTCTCCCTCACAGACTGTCCTTCATGTCATTCTCTCCCTCACAGACTGTCCTCCATGTTATTCTCTCCCTCACAGACTGTACTCCATGTTGTTCTCTCCCTCACAGACTGACCTCCATGTTATTCTCTCCCTCACACACTGTACTCCATGTTATTATCTCCCTCAAAGACTGTCCTCCATCTTATTCACTCCTTCACACACTGTCCTCCATGTTATTTTCTCCCTCACAGACTTTCATCCATGTTATTCTCTCCCTCTCAGACTGTCCTTCATGTTATTCTCTCCCTCACACACTGTCCTGTATGTTATTCTCTCCCTCACAGACTGCCCTCCATGTCATTCTCTCCCTCACAGACTGTCCTCCCTGTTATTCTCTCCCTCGCAGACTGTCCTTCATGTTATTCTCTCCCTCACAGACTGTCCTCCATGTCATTCTCTCCCTCTCAGAATGTCCTCCATGTTATTCTCTCCCTCACAGACTGTCCTCCATGTTATGCTCTCCCTCACAGACTGTCCTCCATGTTATTCTCTCCCTCACAGACTGTCCTTCATGTTATTCTCTCCCTCACACACTGTCCTTCATGTTATTCTCTCCCTCACAGACTGTCCTCCATGTTATTCTCTCTCCCACAGACTGACCTTCATGTTATTCTCTCCCTCACAGACTGTCCTCCATGTTATTCTCTCCCTCACAGACTGTCCTCCATGTTATTCTCTCCCTCACAGACTATCCTCCATGTTATTCTCTCCCTCTCACACTGTCCTCCATGTTATTCTTTCCCTCACAGACTGTCCTTCAGGTTATTCTTGCCCTCACAGACTGTCCTCCATGTTATTCCCTCCCTCACAGACTGTCCTCCATGTTATCCTCTCCCCGAGACTGTATTCCATGTTATTTTCTCCCTCACAGACTGTCCTCCATGTTATTCTCTCCTTCACACACTGTCTTGTATGTTATTCTCTCCCTCACAGACTGTCCTCCATGTCTTTCTCTCCCTCTCAGAATGTCCTCCTTGTTATTCTCTCCCTCACAGACTGTCCTTCATGTTATTTTCTCCCTCACAGACAGTACTCCATGTTATGCTCTCCCTCACACACTGTCCTCCATGTGATTATCTCCCTCTCAGACTGTCCTCCATGTTATTCTCTCTCTCACACACTGTCCTCCATGTTATTCTCTCCCTCACAGACTGTCCTCCATGTTATTTTCTCCCTCACAGACAGTACTCCATGTTATGCTCTCCCTTACAGACTTACCTTCATGTTATTCTCTCTCTCACAGACTGTCCTTCATGTTATTCTCTCCCTCACACACTGTCCTTCATGTTACGCTCTCCCTCACATACTGTCCTCCATGTTACTCTCTCCCTCGCAGACTGTCCTTCATGTTATTCTCTCCCTCACACACTGTCCTTCATGTTATTCTCTCCCTAACAGACTGTCCTTCATGTAATTCTCTCCCTCACAGACTGTCCTCCATGTTATTCTCTCCCTCACAGACTGTACTCCATGTTGTTCTCTCCCTCACACACTGTTCTCCATATTATTCTCTCCCTCACACACTGTCCTCCATGTCATTCTCTCCCTCACAGACTGACCTCCATGTTATTCACTCCTTCACACACTGTCCCCCATGTTATTTTCTCCCTCACAAACTGTCATCCATGTTATTCTCTCCCTCACACACTTTACTCCATGTTATTCTCTCCCTCAAAGACTGTCCTCCATGTTATTCACTCCTTCACACACTGCCCCCATGTTATTTTCTCCCTCACAGACTGTCATCCATGTTATTCTCTCCCTCGCAGACTGTCCTTCATGTTATTCTCTCCCTCACACACTGTCCTTCATGTTATCCTCTCCCTCAAACACTGTCCTCCATGTTATTCTCTGCCTCACAGACTGTCCTCCATGTTATTTTCTCTCTCACAGACTAACCTTCATGTTATTCTCTGCCTCACAGACTGTCCTCCATGTTATTCTCTCCCTCACAGACTGTCCTTCATGATATTCTCTCCCTCACAGACTGTACTCCATGTTGTTCTCTCCCTCACACACTGTTCTCCATATTATTCTCTCCCTCACACACTGTCCTCCATGTCATTCTCTCCCTCACAGACTGACCTCCATGTTATTCACTCCTTCACACACTGTCCCCCATGTTATTTTCTCCCTCACAAACTGTCATCCATGTTATTCTCTCCCTCGCAGACTGTCCTTCATGTTATTCTCTCCCTCACACACTGTCCTTCATGTTCTCCTCTCCCTCACACACTGTCCTTCATGTTATTCTCTGCCTCACAGACAGTCCTCCATGTTATTCTCTCCCTCACAGACTGTCCTTCATGATATTCTCTCCCTCACAGACTATCCTCCATGTCTTTCTCTCCCACTCAGAATGTCCTCCATGTTATTCTCTCCCTCACAGACTGTCCTTTATGTTATTTTCTCCCTCACAGACAGTACTCCATGTTATTCTCTCCCTCACACACTGTCCTCCATGTGATTATGTCCCTCTCAGACTGTCCTTCATGTTATTATCTCCCTCTCAGACTGTCCTCCATGTTATTCTCTCTCTCGCAGACTGACCTTCATGTTATTCTATTCTTCACAGACTTCCCTCAATGTTATTCTCTACTTCACAGACTGTCCTTCATGTTATTCTCTCCCTCACACACTGTCCTTCATGTTATTTTCTCCCTTTCACACTGTCCTTCATGTTATTCTCTCCCTCACAGACTGTCCTCCATATTATTCTCTACCTCGCAGACTGTCCTCCATGTTATTCTCTCCCTCGCAGACTGTCCTTCATTTTATTCTCTCCCTCACACACTGTCCTTCATGTTATTCTCTCCCTCACAGACTGTCCTCCATGTTATTCTCTCCCTCGCAGACTGTCCTTCATGTTATTCTCTCCCTCACACACTGTCCTTCAGGTTATTCTCTCCCTCACAGACTGTCCTTCATGTCATTCTCTCCCTCACAGACTGTACACCATGTTGTTCTATCCCCTAACACACTGTCCTCCATATTATTCTCTCCCTCACACACTATCCTCCATGTTATTCTCTCCCTCACAGACTGTCCTCCATGTCAGTCTCTCCCTCACAGACATACCTCCATGTTATTCTCTCCCTCACACACTGTACTCCATGTTATTCTCTCCTTCAAAGACTGTCCTCCATGTTATTCACTCCCTCACACACTGTCCTTCATGTTATTCTCTCCCTAACAGACTGTCCTTCATGTAATTCTCTCCCTCACACACTGTGTTTCAGGTTATTCTCTCCCTCACATACTGTCCTTCATGTAATTCTCTCCCTCACAGACTGTCCTCCATGTTATTCGCTCCCTCACAGACTGTACTCCATGTTGTTCTCTCCCTCACACACTGTTCTCCATATTATTCTCTCCCTCACACACTGTCCTCCATGTCATTCTCTCCCTCACAGACTGACCTCCATGTTATTCACTCCTTCACACACTGTCCCCCATGTTATTTTCTCCCTCACAAACTGTCATCCATGTTATTCTCTCCCTCGCAGACTGTCCTTCATGTTATTCTCTCCCTCACACACTGTCCTTCATGTTATCCTCTCCCTCACACACTGTCCTTCATGTTATTCTCTGCCTCACAGACTGTCCTCCATGTTATTCTCTCCCTCACAGACTGTCCTTCATGATATTCTCTCCCTCACAGACTATCCTCCATGTCTTTCTCTCCCACTCAGAATGTCCTCCATGTTATTCTCTCCCTCACAGACTGTCCTTTATGTTATTTTCTCCCTCACAGACAGTACTCCATGTTATTCTCTCCCTCACACACTGTCCTCCATGTGATTATGTCCCTCTCAGACTGTCCTTCATGTTATTATCTCCCTCTCAGACTGTCCTCCATGTTATTCTCTCTCTCGCAGACTGACCTTCATGTTATTCTATTCTTCACAGACTTCCCTCAATGTTATTCTCTACTTCACAGACTGTCCTTCATGTTATTCTCTCCCTCACACACTGTCCTTCATGTTATTTTCTCCCTTTCACACTGTCCTTCATGTTATTCTCTCCCTCACAGACTGTCCTCCATATTATTCTCTACCTCGCAGACTGTCCTCCATGTTATTCTCTCCCTCGCAGACTGTCCTTCATTTTATTCTCTCCCTCACACACTGTCCTTCATGTTATTCTCTCCCTCACAGACTGTCCTCCATGTTATTCTCTCCCTCGCAGACTGTCCTTCATGTTATTCTCTCCCTCACACACTGTCCTTCAGGTTATTCTCTCCCTCACAGACTGTCCTTCATGTCATTCTCTCCCTCACAGACTGTACACCATGTTGTTCTATCCCCTAACACACTGTCCTCCATATTATTCTCTCCCTCACACACTATCCTCCATGTTATTCTCTCCCTCACAGACTGTCCTCCATGTCATTCTCTCCCTCACAGACATACCTCCATGTTATTCTCTCCCTCACACACTGTACTCCATGTTATTCTCTCCTTCAAAGACTGTCCTCCATGTTATTCACTCTTTCACACACGGTCCTCCATGTTATTTTCTCCCTCACAGACTGTCATCCATGTTATTCTCTCCCTCGCAGACTGTTCTTCATGTTATTCTCTCCCTCACACACTATCCTTAAGGTTATTCTCTCCCTCACAGACTGTCCTTCATGTCATTCTCTCCCTCACAGACTGTCCTCCATGTTATTCTCTCCCTCACAGACTGTACTCCATGTTGTTCTCTCCCTCACAGACTGACCTCCATGTTATTCTCTCCCTCACACACTGTACTCCATGTTATTATCTCCCTCAAAGACTGTCCTCCATCTTATTCACTCCTTCACACACTGTCCTCCATGTTATTTTCTCCCTCACAGACTTTCATCCATGTTATTCTCTCCCTCTCAGACTGTCCTTCATGTTATTCTCTCCCTCACACACTGTCCTGTATGTTATTCTCTCCCTCACAGACTGCCCTCCATGTCATTCTCTCCCTCACAGACTGTCCTCCCTGTTATTCTCTCCCTCGCAGACTGTCCTTCATGTTATTCTCTCCCTCACAGACTGTCCTCCATGTCATTCTCTCCCTCTCAGAATGTCCTCCATGTTATTCTCTCCCTCACAGACTGTCCTCCATGTTATGCTCTCCCTCACAGACTGTCCTCCATGTTATTCTCTCCCTCACAGACTGTCCTTCATGTTATTCTCTCCCTCACACACTGTCCTTCATGTTATTCTCTCCCTCACAGACTGTCCTCCATGTTATTCTCTCTCCCACAGACTGACCTTCATGTTATTCTCTCCCTCACAGACTGTCCTCCATGTTATTCTCTCCCTCACAGACTGTCCTCCATGTTATTCTCTCCCTCACAGACTATCCTCCATGTTATTCTCTCCCTCTCACACTGTCCTCCATGTTATTCTTTCCCTCACAGACTGTCCTTCAGGTTATTCTTGCCCTCACAGACTGTCCTCCATGTTATCCTCTCCCCGAGACTGTATTCCATGTTATTTTCTCCCTCACAGACTGTCCTCCATGTTATTCTCTCCTTCACACACTGTCTTGTATGTTATTCTCTCCCTCACAGACTGTCCTCCATGTCTTTCTCTCCCTCTCAGAATGTCCTCCTTGTTATTCTCTCCCTCACAGACTGTCCTTCATGTTATTTTCTCCCTCACAGACAGTACTCCATGTTATGCTCTCCCTCACACACTGTCCTCCATGTGATTATCTCCCTCTCAGACTGTCCTCCATGTTATTCTCTCTCTCACACACTGTCCTCCATGTTATTCTCTCCCTCACAGACTGTCCTCCATGTTATTTTCTCCCTCACAGACAGTACTCCATGTTATGCTCTCCCTTACAGACTTACCTTCATGTTATTCTCTCTCTCACAGACTGTCCTTCATGTTATTCTCTCCCTCACACACTGTCCTTCATGTTACTCTCTCCCTCACATACTGTCCTCCATGTTACTCTCTCCCTCGCAGACTGTCCTTCATGTTATTCTCTCCCTCACACACTGTCCTTCATGTTATTCTCTCCCTAACAGACTGTCCTTCATGTAATTCTCTCCCTCACAGACTGTCCTCCATGTTATTCTCTCCCTCACAGACTGTACTCCATGTTGTTCTCTCCCTCACACACTGTTCTCCATATTATTCTCTCCCTCACACACTGTCCTCCATGTCATTCTCTCCCTCACAGACTGACCTCCATGTTATTCACTCCTTCACACACTGTCCCCCATGTTATTTTCTCCCTCACAAACTGTCATCCATGTTATTCTCTCCCTCACACACTTTACTCCATGTTATTCTCTCCCTCAAAGACTGTCCTCCATGTTATTCACTCCTTCACACACTGCCCCCATGTTATTTTCTCCCTCACAGACTGTCATCCATGTTATTCTCTCCCTCGCAGACTGTCCTTCATGTTATTCTCTCCCTCACACACTGTCCTTCATGTTATCCTCTCCCTCAAACACTGTCCTCCATGTTATTCTCTGCCTCACAGACTGTCCTCCATGTTATTTTCTCTCTCACAGACTAACCTTCATGTTATTCTCTGCCTCACAGACTGTCCTCCATGTTATTCTCTCCCTCACAGACTGTCCTTCATGATATTCTCTCCCTCACAGACTATCCTCCATGTCTTTCTCTCCCTCTCAGAATGTCCTCCATGTTATTCTCTCCCTCACAGACTGTCCTTTATGTTATTTTCTCCCTCACAGACAGTACTCCATGTTATGCTCTCCCTCACACACTGTCCTCCATGTGATTATGTCCCTCTCAGACTGTCCTCCATGTTATTCTCTCTCTCTCACAGACTGTCCTCCATGTTATTCTCTCCCTCACAGACTGTCCTCCATGTTATTTTCTCCCTCACAGACAGTACTCCATGTTATGCTCTCCCTTACAGACTTACCTTCATGTTATTCTCTCTCTCACAGACTGTCCTTCATGTTATTCTCTCCCTCACACACTGTCCTTCATGTTACTCTCTCCCTCACATACTGTCCTCCATGTTACTCCCTCCCTAGCAGACTGTCCTTCATGTTATTCTCTCCCTCACACACTGTCCATCATGTTATTCTCTCCCTAACAGACTGTCCTTCATGGTATTCTCTCCCTCACACACTGTCCTTCAGGTTATTCTCTCCCTCACAGACTGTCCTTCATGTAATTCTCTCCCTCACAGACTGTCCTCCACGTAATTCTCTCCCTCACAGACTGTACTCCATGTTGTTCTCTCCCTCACACACTGTTCTCCATATTATTCTCTCCCTCACACACTGTCCTCCATGTCATTCTCTCCCTCACAGACTGACCTCCATGTTATTCACTCCTTCACACACTGTCCCCCATGTTATTTTCTCCCTCACAGACTGTCATCCATGTTATTCTCTCCCTCACACACTTTACTCCATGTTATTCTCTCCCTCAAAGACTGTCCTCCATGTTATTCACTCCTTTACACACTGCCCCCATGTTATTTTCTCCCTCACAGACTGTCATCCATGTTATTCTCTCCCTCGCACACTGTCCTTCATGTTATTCTCTCCCTCACACACTGTCCTTCATGTTATCCTCTCCCTCACACACTGTCCCTCATGTTATTCTCTCCCTCACAGACTGTCCTCCATGTTATTTTCTCTCTCACAGACTAACCTTCATGTTATTCTCTGCCTCACAGACTGTCCTCCATGTTATTCTATCCCTCACAGACTGTCCTTCATGATATTCTCTCCCTCACAGACTATCCTCCATGTTATTCTCTCCCTCTCACACTGTACTCCATGTTATTCTATCCCTCACAGACTGTCCTCCATGTTATCCTCTCCACCAGATTGTATTCCATGTTATTTTCTCCCTCACAGACTGTCCTCCATGTTATTCTCTCCCTCACACACTGTCTTGTATGTTATTCTCTCCCTCACACACTGTCCTCCATGTCATTCTCTCCCTCTCAGAATGTCCTCCATTTTATTCTCTCCCTCAAAGACTGTCCTCCATGTTATGCTCTCCCTCACAGACTGTTCTCCATGTTATTCTCTGCCTCACAGACTGTCCTTCATGTTATCCTCTCCCTCACACACTGTCCTTCATGTTATTGTCTCCCTCACAGACTGTCCTCCATGTTATTCTCTCTCTCACAGACTGACCTTCATGTTATTCTCTCTCTCACAGACTGTCCTCCATGTCATTTTTTCCTCACAGACTGACCTCCATGTTATTCACTCCTTCACACACTGTCCCCCATGTTATTTTTTCCCTCAAAGACTGTCATCCATGTTATTCTCTCCCTCACACACTGTACTCCATGTTATTCTCTCCCTCAAAGACTGTCCTCCATGTTATTCACTCCTTCACACACTGTCCCCCATGTTATTTTCTCCCTCACAGACCGTCATCCATGTTATTCTCTTCCTCGCAGACTGTCCTTCATGTTATTCTCTCCCTCACAGACTGTCCTCCATGTTATTTTCTCTCTCACAGACTAACCTTCATGTTATTCTCTGCCTCACAGACTGTCCTCCATGTTATGCTCTCCCTCACAGACTGTCCTTCATGATATTCTCTCCCTCACAGACTATCCTCCATGTTATTCTCTCCCTCTCACACTGTACTCCATGTTATTCTATCCCTCACAGACTGTCCTCCATGTTATCCTCTCCCCCAGATTGTATTCCATGTTATTTTCTCCCTCACAGACTGTCCTCCATGTTATTCTCTCCCTCACACACTGTCTTGTATGTTATTCTCTCCCTCACACACTGTCCTCCATGTCATTCTCTCCCTCTCAGAATGTCCTCCATTGTATTCTCTCCCTCAAAGACTGTCCTCCATGTTATGCTCTCCCTCACAGACTGTTCTCCATGTTATTCTCTCCCTCACAGACTGTCCTACATGTTATCCTCTCCCTCACACACTGTCCTTCATGTTATTGTCTCCCTCACAGACTGTCCTCCATGTTATTCTCTCTCTCGCAGACTGACCTTCATGTTATTCTCTCTCTCACAGACTGTCCTCCATGTCATTTTTTCCTCACAGACTGACCTCCATGTTATTCACTCCTTCACACACTGTCCCCCATGTTATTTTCTCCCTCAAAGACTGTCATCCATGTTACTCTCTCCCTCACACACTGTACTCCATGTTATACTCTCCCTCAAAGACTGTCCTCCATGTTATTCACTCCTTCACACACTGTCCCCCATGTTATTTTCTCCCTCACAGACTGTCATCCATGTTATTCTCTCCTTCGCAGACTGTCCTTCATGTTATTCTCTCCCTCACATACTGTCCTTCATGTTATCCTCTCCCTCACACACTGTCCTTCATGTTATTATCTCCCTCACAGACTGTCCTCCATGTTATTCTCTCCCTCACAGACTGTACTCCATGTTGTTCTCTCCCTCACACACTGTCCTCCATATTATTCTCTCCCTCACACACTGTCCTCCATGTCGTTCTCTCCCTCACAGACTGACCTCCATGTTATTCACTCCTTCACACACTGTCCCCCATGTTATTTACTCCCTCACAGACTGTCATCCATGTTATTCTCCCTCACAAACTTAACTCCATGTTATTCTCTCCCTCAAAGACTGTCCTCCATGTTATTCACTCCTTCACACACTGTCCCCCATGTTATTTTCTCCCTCACAGACTGTCATCCATGTTATTCTCTCCCTCACAGACTGTCCTCCATGTTATCCTCTCCCCCAGATTGTATTCCGTGTTATTTTCTCCCTCACAGACTGTCCTCCATGTTATTCTCTCCCTCACACACTGTCTTGTATGTTATTCTCTCCCTCACACACTGTCCTCCATGTCATTCTTTCCATCTCAGAATGTCCTCCATTTTATTCTCTCCCTCAAAGACTGTCCTCCATGTTATGCTCTCCCTCACAGACTGTTCTCTATGGTATTATCTCCCTCAGACTGTCCTTCATGTTATCCTCTCCCTCACACACTGTCCTTCATGTTATTGTCTCCCTCACAGACTGTCCTCCATGTTATTCTCTCTCTCACAGACTGACCTTCATGTTATTCACTCTCTCACAGACTGTCCTCCATGTCATTTTTTCCTCACAGACTGACCTCCATGTTATTCACTCCTTCACACACTGTCCCCCATGTTATTTTCTCCCTCAAAGACTGTCATCCATGTTATTCTCTCCCTCACACACTGTACTCCATGTTATTCTCTCCCTCAAAGACTGTCCTCCATGTTATTCACTCCTTCACACACTGTCCCCCATGTTTTTTTCTCTCTCACAGACTGTCATCCATGTTATTCTCTCCCTCGCAGACTGTCCTTCATGTTATTCTCTCCCTCACACACTGTCCTTCATGTTATCCTCTCCCTCACACACTGTCCTTCATGTTATCCTCTCCCTCACAGACTGTCCTCCATGTTATTCTCTCTCTCACAGACTAACCTTCATGTTATTCTCTGCCTCACAGACTGTCCTCCATGTTATTCTCTCCCTCACAGACTGTCCTTCATGATATTCTCTCCCTCACAGACTGTCCTTCATGTTATTCTCTCCATCACACACTGTCCTCCATGTTATTCTCTCCCTCACAGACTATCCTCCATGTTATTCTCTCCCTCTCACACTGTCCTCCATGTTATTCTCTCCCTCACAGACTGTCCTCCATGTTATCCTCTCCCCCAGATTGTATTCCATGTTATTTTCTCCCTCACAGACTGTCCTCCATGTTATTCTCTCCCTCACACACTGTCTTGTATGTTATTCTCTCCCTCACAGACTGTCCTCCATGTCATTCTCTCCCTCTCAGAATGTCCTCCATTTTATTCTCTCCCTCAAAGACTGTCCTCCATGTTATGCTCTCCGTCACAGACTGTTCTCCATGTTATTCTCTCCCTCACAGACTGTCCTTCATGTTATCCTCTCCCTCATACACTGTCCTTCATGTTATTCTCTCCCTCACAGACTGTCCTCCATGTTATTCTCTCTCTCACAGACTGACCTTCATGTTATTCTCTCTCTCACAGACTGTCCTCCATGTGATTTTTTCCCTCACAGAATGACCTCCATATTATTCTCTTCCTCACACAATGTCGATCATGCTATTTTCACCCTCACAGGCTGTCCTGCATGTTATTCTCTCCCTCACAGACTGTCATCCATGTTATTCTCTCTCTCACAGACTGACCTCCTTGTTATTCTCTCCCTCACAGACTGTCCTCCATGTTATTCTCTCCCTCACAAAATGTCCTCCATGTTATTCTCTCCCTCTCACACTATCCTCCATGTTATTCTCTCCCTCACAGACTGTCCTCCATGTCATTCTCTCCCTCACAGACTGTCTTCCATATTATTCTCTTATTCACAGACTGTCCTCCATGTTATTATGTCCTTCACAGACTGTCATCCATGTTATTCTCTCCCTCGCAGACTGTCCTTCATGTTATTCTCTCCCTCACACACTGTCCTTCATGTTATCCTCTCCCTCACACACTGTCCTTCATGTTATCCTCTCCCTCACAGACTGTCCTCCATGTTATTCTCTCTCACACACTAACCTTCATGTTATTCTCTGCCTCACAGACTGTCCTCCATGTTATTCTCTCCCTCACAGACTGTCCTTCATGATATTCTCTCCCTCACAGACTGTCCTTCATGTTATTCTCTCCATCACACACTGTCCTCCATGTTATTCTCTCCCTCACAGACTATCCTCCATGTTATTCTCTCCCTCTCACACTGTCCTCCATGTTATTCTCTCCCTCACAGACTGTCCTCCATGTTATCCTCTCACCCAGATTGTATTCCATGTTATTTTCTCCCTCACAGACTGTCCTCCATGTTATTCTCTCCCTCACACCCTGTCTTGTATGTTATTCTCTCCCTCACAGACTGTCCTCCATGTCATTCTCTCCCTCTCAGAATGTCCTCCATATTATTCTCTCCCTCAAAGACTGTCCTCCATGTTATGCTCTCCGTCACAGACTGTTCTCCATGTTATTCTCTCCCTCACAGACTGTCCTTCATGTTATCCTCTCCCTCATACACTGTCCTTCATGTTATTCTCTCCCTCACAGACTGTCCTCCATGTTATTCTCTCTCTCACAGACTGACCTTCATGTTATTCTCTCTCTCACAGACTGTCCTCCATGTGATTTTTTCCCTCACAGAATGACCTCCATATTATTCTCTTCCTCACACAATGTCGATCATGCTATTTTCACCTCACAGGCTGTCCTGCATGTTATTCTCTCCCTCACAGACTGTCATCCATGTTATTCTCTCTCTCACAGACTGACCTCCTTGTTATTCTCTCCCTCACAGACTGTCCTCCATGTTATTCTCTCCCTCACAAACTGTCCTCCATGTTATTCTCTCCCTCACAGACTGTCCTCCATGTCATTCTCTCCCTCACAGACTGTCTTCCATATTATTCTCTTCTTCACAGACTGTCCTCCATGTTATTATGTCCTTCACAGACTGTCCTCCATGTTATTTTCTCCCTCAAAGACTGTCCTCCATGTTGTTTTCTCCCTCGCAGACTGTCTTTCATGTTATTCTCTCCCTCACACACTGTCCTTCAGGTTATTCTCTCCCTCACAGACTGTCCTCCATGTCATTCTCTCCCTCACAGACTGTCTTACATATTATTCTCTTATTCACAGACTGTCCTCCATGTTATTATGTCCTTCAAAGACTGTCATCCATGTTATTCTCTCCCTCGCAGACTGTCCTTCATGTTATTCTCTCCCTCACACACTGTCCTTCATGTTATCCTCTCCCTCACACACTGTCCTTCATGTTATCCTCTCCCTCACAGACTGTCCTCCATGTTATTCTCTCTCTCACAGACTAACCTTCATGTTATTCTCTGCCTCACAGACTGTCCTCCATGTTATTCTCTCCCTCACAGACTGTCCTTCATGTTATTCTCTCCATCACACACTGTCCTCCATGTTATTCTCTCCCTCACAGACTATCCTCCTTGTTATTCTCTCCCTCTCACACTGTCCTCCATGTTATTCTCTCCCTCACAGACTGTCCTCCATGTTATCCACTCACCCAGATTGTATTCCATGTTATTTTCTCCCTCACAGACTGTCCTCCATGTTATTCTCTCCCTCACACACTGTCTTGTATGTTATTCTCTCCCTCACAGACTGTCCTCCATGTCATTCTCTCCCTCTCAGAATGTCCTCCATTTTATTCTATCCCTCAAAGACTGTCCTCCATGTTATGCTCTCCGTCACAGACTGTTCTCCATGTTATTCTCTCCCTCACAGACTGTCCTTCATGTTATCCTCTCCCTCATACACTGTCCTTCATGTTATTCTCTCCCTCACAGACTGTCCTCCATGTTATTCTCTCTCTCACAGACTGACCTTCATGTTATTCTCTCTCTCACAGACTGTCCTCCATGTGATTTTTTCCCTCACAGAATGACCTCCATATTATTCTCTTCCTCACACAATGTCGATCATGCTATTTTCACCCTCACAGGCTGTCCTGCATGTTATTCTCTCCCTCACAGACTGTCATCCATGTTATTCTCTCTCTCACAGACTGACCTCCTTGTTATTCTCTCCCTCACAGACTGTCCTCCATGTTATTCTCTCCCTCACAAACTATCCTCCATGTTATTCTCTCCCTCTCACACTATCCTCCATGTTATTCTCTCCCTCACAGACTGTCCTCCATGTCATTCTCTCCCTCACAGACTGTCTTCCATATTATTCTCTTCTTCACAGACTGTCCTCCATGTTATTATGTCCTTCACAGACTGTCCTCCATGTTATTTTCTCCCTCAAAGACTGTCCTCCATGTTGTTTTCTCCCTCGCAGACTGTCCTTCATGTAATTCTCTCCCTCACAGACTGTCCTCCATGTTATTCTCTCCCTCACACACTGTCCTTCAGGTTATTATCTCCCTCACAGACTGTCCTTCATGTAATTCTCTCCCTCACAGACTGTCCTCCATGTTATTCTCTCCCTCACAGACTGTACTCCATGTTGTTCTCTCCCTCACACACTGTCCCCCATATTATTCTCTCCCTAACACACTGTCCTCCATGTCATTCTCTCCCTCACAGACTGACCTCCATGTTATACACTCCTTCACACACTGTCCCCCATGTTATTTTCTCCCTCACAGACTGTCATCCATGTTATTCTCTCCCTCACACACTTTACTCCATGTTATTCTCTCCCTCAAAGACTGTCCTCCATGTTATTCTCTCCTTCACACACTGTCCCCCATGTTATTTTCGCCCTCACAGACTGTCATCCATGTTATTCTCTCCCTCGCAGACTGTCCTTCATGTTATTCTCTCCCTCACACACTGTCCTTCATGTTATCCTCTCCCTCACACACTGTCCTTCATGTTATTCTCTCCCTCACAGACTAACCTTCATGTTATTCTCTGCCTCACAGACTGTCCTCCATGTTATTCTCTCTCTCACAGACTAACCTTCATGTTATTCTCTGCCTCACAGACTGTCCTCCATGTTATTCTCTCCCTCACAGACTGTCCTTCATGATATTCTCTCCCTCACAGACTGTCCTTCATGTTATTCTCTCCATCACACACTGTCCTCCATGTTATTCTCTCCCTCACAGACTATCCTCCTTGTTATTCTCTCCCTCTCACACTGTCCTCCATGTTATTCTCTCCCTCACAGACTGTCCTCCATGTTATCCACTCACCCAGATTGTATTCCATGTTATTTTCTCCCTCACAGACTGTCCTCCATGTTATTCTCTCCCTCACACACTGTCTTGTATGTTATTCTCTCCCTCACAGACTGTCCTCCATGTCATTCTCTCCCTCTCAGAATGTCCTCCATTTTATTCTCTCCCTCAAAGACTGTCCTCCATGTTATGCTCTCCGTCACAGACTGTTCTCCATGTTATTCTCTCCCTCACAGACTGTCCTTCATGTTATCCTCTCCCTCATACACTGTCCTTCATGTTATTCTCTCCCTCACAGACTGTCCTCCATGTTATTCTCTCTCTCACAGACTGACCTTCATGTTATTCTCTCTCTCACAGACTGTCCTCCATGTGATTTTTTCCCTCACAGAATGACCTCCATATTATTCTCTTCCTCACACAATGTCGATCATGCTATTTTCACCCTCACAGGCTGTCCTGCATGTTATTCTCTCCCTCACAGACTGTCATCCATGTTATTCTCTCTCTCACAGACTGACCTCCTTGTTATTCTCTCCCTCACAGACTGTCCTCCATGTTATTCTCTCCCTCACAAACTGTCCTCCATGTTATTCTCTCCCTCTCACACTATCCTCCATGTTATTCTCTCCCTCACAGACTGTCCTCCATGTCATTCTCTCCCTCACAGACTGTCTTCCATATTATTCTCTTCTTCACAGACTGTCCTCCATGTTATTATGTCCTTCACAGACTGTCCTCCATGTTATTTTCTCCCTCAAAGACTGTCCTCCATGTTGTTTTCTCCCTCGCAGACTGTCTTTCATGTTATTCTCTCCCTCACACACTGTCCTTCAGGTTATTATCTCCCTCACAGACTGTCCTTCATGTAATTTTCTCCCTCACAGACTGTCCTCCATGTTATTCTCTCCCTCACAGACTGTACTCCATGTTGTTCTCTCCCTCACACACTGTCCTCCATATTATTCTCTCCCTAACACACTGTCCTCCATGTCATTCTCTCCCTCACAGACTGACCTCCATGTTATACACTCCTTCACACACTGTCCCCCATGTTATTTTCTCCCTCACAGACTGTCATCCATGTTATTCTCTCCCTCACACACTTTACTCCATGTTATTCTCTCCCTCAAAGACTGTCCTCCATGTTATTCTCTCCTTCACACACTGTCCCCCATGTTATTTTCGCCCTCACAGACTGTCATCCATGTTATTCTCTCCCTCGCAGACTGTCCTTCATGTTATTCTCTCCCTCACACACTGTCCTTCATGTTATCCTCTCCCTCACACACTGTCCTTCATGTTATTCTCTCCCTCACAGACTGTCCTCCATGTTATTTTCTCTCTCACAGACTAACCTTCATGTTATTCTCTGCCTCACAGACTGTCCTCCATGTTACTCTCTCCCTCACAGACTGTCCTTCATGATATTCTCTCCCTCACAGACTATCCTCCATGTTATTCTCTCCCTCTCACACTGTACTCCATGTTATTCTCTCCCTCACAGACTGTCCTCCATGTTATCCTCTCCCCCAGATTGTATTCCATGTTATTTTCTCCCTCACAGACTGTCCTCCATGTTATTCTCTCCCTCACACACTGTCTTGTATGTTATTCTCTCCCTCACAGACTGTCCTCCATGTCATTCTCTCCCTCTCAGAATGTCCTCCATTTTATTCTCTCCCTCACAGACTGTCCTTCATGTTATCCTCTCCCTCACACACTGTACTTCATGTTATTGTCTCCCTCACAGACTGTCCTCCATGTTATTCTCTCTCTCACAGACTGACCTTCATGTTATTCTCTCTCTCACAGACTGTCCTCCATGTCATTTTTTCCCTCACAGACTGACCTCCATGTTATTCACTCCTTCACACACTGTCCCCCATGTTATTTTCTCCCTCACAGACTGTCATCCATGTTATTCTCTCCCTCACACACTATACTCCATGTTATTCTCTCCCTCAAAGACTGTCCTCCATGTTATTCACTCCTTCACACACTGTCCCCCATGTTATTTTCTCCCTCACAGACTGTCATCCATGTTATTCTCTCCCTCGCAGACTGTCCTTCATGTTATTCTCTCCCTCACACACTGCCCTTCATGTTATCCTCTCCCTCACACACTGTCCTTCATAATATTCTCTCCCTCACAGACTGTCCTCCATGTTATTCTCTCTCTCACAGACTAACCTTCATGTTATTCTCTGCCTCACAGACTGTCCTCCATGTTATTCTCTCCCTCACAGACTGCCCTTCATGATATTCTCTCCCTCACAGACTGTCCTTCATGTTATTCTCTCCATCACACACTGTCCTCCATGTTATTCTCTCCCTCACAGACTATCCTCCATGTTATTCTCTCCCTCTCACACTGTCCTCCATGTTATTCTCTCCCTCACAGACTGTCCTCCATGTTATCCTCTCCCCCAGATTGTATTCCATGATATTTTCTCCCTCACAGACTGTCCTCCATGTTATTCTCTCCCTCACACACTGTCTTGTATGTTATTCTCTCCCTCACAGACTGTCCTCCATGTCATTCTCTCCCTCTCAGAATGTCCTCCATGTTATTCTCTCCCTCAAAGACTGTCCTCCATGTTATGCTCTCCCTCACAGACTGTTCTCCATGTTGTTCTCTCCCTCACAGACTGTCCTTCATGTTATCGTCTCCCTCACACACTGTCCTTCATGTTATTCTCTCCCTCACAGACTGTCCTCCATGTTATTCTCTCTCTCACAGACTGACCTTCATGTTATTCTCTCTCTCACAGACTGTCCTCCATGTCATTTTTTCCCTCACAGAATGACCTCCGTATTATTCTCTCCCTCACACACTGTACTCCATGCTATTTTCACCCTCACAGACTGTCCTCCATGTTATTCTCTCCCTCACAGACAGTCATCCATGTTATTCTCTCTCACAGACTGACCCCCTTGTTATTCTCTCCCTCACAGACTGTCCTCCATGTTATTCTCTCCCTCACAAACTGTCCTCCATGTTATTCTCTCCCTCTCACACTATCCTCCATGTTATTCTCTCCCTCACAGTCTGTCCTCCATGTCATTCTCTCCCTCACAGACTGTCCTCCATGTTCTCTTCTTCACAGACTGTCCTCCACGTTATTATGTCCTTCACAGACTGTCCTCCATGTTATTTTCTCCATCAAAGACTGTCCTCCATGTTATTTTCTCCCTCGCAGACTGTCCTTCATGTTATTCTCTACCTCACACACTGTTTTTCATGGTATTCTCTCCCTCAAAGACTGTCCTCCATGTCATTCTCTCCCTCCCAGACTGTCCTCCATGATATTCTCTCCCTCACAGACTGTCCTCCATGTTATTTTCTCCCTCACAGACTGTCCTCCATGTTATTTTCTCCCTCACAGACTGTCCTCCATGTTATTCTCGCGCTCAAAGACTGTCCTCTATGTTATTCTCTCCTTCACAGACTGTCCTCCATGTTATTTCCTCCCTCACAGACTGTCCTCCATGTTATTCTCTCCCTCACACACTGTCCTGTATGTTATTCTTTCCCTCACAGACTGCCCTCCATGTCATTCTCTCCCTCACAGACTGTCCTCCATGTTACTTTCTCCCTCACAGACTGTCCCCCATGTTATTCTCTCCCTCACAGACTGACCTTCATATTATTCTTTCCCTCTCAGACTGTCCTCCATTTTATTCTCTCCCTCTCGGACTGTCCTTCATGTTATTTTCTCCCTCACAGACTGTCCTCCATGTTATTCTCTCCTTCACATACTGTCCTCCATGTTATTATGTCCTTCACAGACTGTCCTCCATGTTATTTTCTCCCTCAAAGACTGTCCTCCATGTTATTTTCTCCCTCGCAGTCTATCCTCCATGCTATTCTCTCACTCACACAATTTCCTCCATGTTATTCTCTCCCTCACAGACTGTCCTTTATATCATTCTCTCCCTCACACACTGTCCTACATGCTATTTTCTCCCTCCCAGACTGTCCTCCATGTTATTCTCTCCCTCACAGACTGTCCTTTATGTTATTTTCTCCCTCACAGACTGTCTTCCATGTTATTCTCGCCCTCAAAGACTGTCCTCCATGTTATTCTCTCCTTCACAGACTGTCCTCCATGTTATTTCCTCCCTCACAGACTGTCCTTCATGGTATTCTCTCCCTCACACACTGTCCTGTATGTTATTCTCTCCCTCACAGACTGCCCTCCATGTCATTCTCTCCCTCACAGACTGTCCTCCATGTTACTCTCTCCCTCACAGACTGTCCTTCATGTTATTTTCTCCCTCACAGACTGTCCCCCATGTTATTCTCTCCCTCACAGTCTGACCTTCATATTATTCTTTCCCTCACAGACTCTCCTCCATGTTATTCTCTCCCTCTCGGACTGTCCTTCATGTTATTTTCTCCCTCACAGACTGTCCTCCATGTTATTCTCTCCTTCACATACTGCCCTCCATGTTATTCTCTCCCTCACAGACTGTCCTTTATGTTTTTTCACCCTCACAGACTGTCCTCCATGTTATTCTCTCCCTCACAGACTGTCCTCCATGTTATTATGTCCTTCACAGACTGTCCTCCATGTTATTTTCCCCCTCAAAGACTGTCCTCCATGTTATTTTCTCCCTCACAGACTGTCCTCCATGTTATTCTCTCCTTCACAGACTGTCCTCCATGTTATTTCCTCCCTCACAGACTGTCCTCCATGTTATTCTCTCCCTCACACACTGTCCTGTATGTTATTCTCTCCCTCACAGACTGTCCTTCATGTTATTCTCTCCCTCACAGACTGACCTCCATGTTATTCTCTCCCTCACAGACTGTCCTCCATGTTATTCTCTCCTTCACAGTCTGTCCTCCATGTTATTTTCTCCCTCATAGACTGTCCTTCATGTTATTCTCTCCCTCACAGACTGACCTCCATGTTATTCTCTCCCTCACAGACTGTCCTTCATGTTATTCTCTTCCTCAAACACTGTCCTTCTTGTTATTTTCTCCCTCGCAGACTGTCCATGTTATTGTCGCCCTCACAGACTGACCTCCATGTTATACTCTCCCTCACAGTCTATCCTGCATGCTATTCTCTCCCTCATACAATTTCCTCCATGTTATTCTCTCCCTCACAGACTGTCCTTTATGTTATTCTCTCCCTCACACACTGTCCTACATGCTATTTTCTCCCTCACAGACTGTCCTCCATGTTATTCTCTCCCTCACAGACTGTGCTTTATGTTTTTTCACCCTCACAGACTGTCCTCCATGTTATTCTCTCCCTCACTGACTGTCCTTCATGTTTTTCTCTCCCTCACACACTGTCCTTCATGTTATTCTCTCCCTCACAGACTGTTCATATTCTTCTCACCCTCACAGACTGATCTCCATGTAATTCTCTCCCTCTCAGACTATCCTCCATGTTATTCTCTCCCTCACAGACTGTCCTCCATGTTATTCTCTCCCTCACTCACTGTCCTTCATGTTATTCTCTCCCTCACAGACTGTCCTTCATGTTGCTCTCACCCTCACAGACTTCCTCACTGTTTTGGAAGTGCATCTGAACAGCAAGGTGGATTGCTGTTGAGGGGAGATAGAGGAAAAAAAAAAAAATCTATAAATCTTCAGCACAGCGAGTGTGAGCGAGCTGAGTGTGACCTGAGCGTAAGTGTGAACGGCGGTAAGTGTGTGACTTGTGATTCAGTGACTTTGGAATCAGGGAGTTTCCAAGGGAGGAATTGCTTCTGTTTTTTGTTTTTTTTTTGTTTAATTAATACTTTGTATTTATTTTTAATTAACGTTTCTGTGTGGTGCAATCCCCATTAGGAAATGTGCTCCACAATTGTTAATGCCATCCAGTGTACATCTTGCCACATGTATGCAGTCCTTGACCAGCCGGTCGAGGGTGCATACTGCTGTGCGAGATGTGAGCACATTGTGCATTTGGAAACCCAGATACTGGATCTAAATGTGCAGCTGGCAACACTGAGATCCATAGACAATATGGAGAGGAGTCTTCTGCTCACAGAGCAGACGCTCAATGGGATAGATGAGGAGGGGGATGGTAGGATGGAGCTGCAGGACAGTGTGGCAGTTAGCTGGGTGACAGATAGAAGGCGGGGTAGAGGGAAGAGTGCCAGGGAGGCTAGTCCTGATCTGGCACACCCCAATAAGTTTGCTAAGTTGGCAGATGAGGGGGGTGCCAGTACAGGGGTAGCACTGCTGCAGCCAGGCATGTCCTCTGAAAGCCGGAGGAGTGACTGCTCCAGTAAGGAGGGAAATAGGAGAGCAGGGCAGGCCAGACAGGTGCTGGTAGTGGGGGACTCAATTATTAGGGGAACAGATAGGGCAATCTGTCACAAAGACAGGGATCATCGGACGGTGTGCTGCCTACCTGGCGCTCGAGTCCGACACATCGCTGATCGGGTGGACAGATTACTGGGAGGGGCTGGTGAGGACCCAGCGGTCATGGTGCACATTGGCACAAATGACAAAGTTAGAGGTAGGTGGAAGGTCCTTAAAGATGATTTCAGGGAATTAGGCTGCAAGCTGAAAGCAAGGACCTCCAACGTGGTATTTTCCGAAATACTGCCTGTACCACGTGCCACGCCAGAGAGGCAACGGGAGATTAGGGAGGTTAATAAGTGGCTCAAGAATTGGTGTAGGAAGGAGGGGTTTGGGTTCCTGCAGAACTGGGCCGACTTCTCAGTTGGCTACAGGCTCTATGCTAGGGACGGGCTGCACCTCAATGGGGAAGGTGCAGCTGTGCTGGGGGAGAAAATGGTTAGAAGGTTGGAGGAGTGTTTAAACTAGGGATTGGGGGGGGAGGGTATTCATTTTATAGGAGGGGAAGATAGTGCAGATAGAGACCTGGGCACAAATAAGGAAGTTGGGGGTGGCGGTGGCATGGGGGGTGGGGTTAGAACAGTTAGTAATTTAAGAAAGAATAGAGGTACAGAGAGTAACATTAAGTGCATGTATACTAATGCCAGAAGCCTCGCCAACAAAATGGATGAATTAGAACTAATGTTGTTGGAGCATAATTATGACATGGTGGGGATATCTGAGACGTGGCTGGATGAGAGCCATGACTGGGCTGTTAACTTGCAGGGTTATAGCCTGTTCAGAAATGACCGTACAGATAAGCGAGGGGGAGGGGTGTGTCTATATGTAAAATCGTTCTTAAAACCCATCCTGCGTGATAATATAGGTGAATTTAATGAAAATGTAGAGTCCCTGTGGGTGGAGATAAGGGGAGGGGGAAAAAATAATAAATTACTGATAGGGGTTTGTTATAAATCTCCAAAACTAATGGAAGCAATGGAGAATATCCTCGTAAAGCAAATAGATGAAGCTGCGACTCAAGGAGAAGTCATTATTATGGGGGACTTCAACTACCCTGAAATAGATTGGGGAACAGAAACCTGCAGTTCCAGCAAAGGTAATCGGTTTTTGACAACTATGAGAGACAATTACCTTTCACAACTGGTTCAGGACCCAACAAGGAGGGGGGCACTGCTAGACCTAATATTAACCAACAGGCCAGACCGCATATCAAATATAAGGGTTGGGGGTCACTTGGGGAATAGTGATCACAAAATAATAAGTTTTCATGTAACCTTTAATAAGATGGGTAGTAGGGGGGTGACAAGGACACTAAACTTCAGGAGGGCAAATTTCCAACGGATGAGAGAGGATCTTGGTGCAATTAACTGGGACGATATCCTGAGACACAAAAATACACAAAGAAAATGGGAGACATTTATTAGCATCCTGGATAGGACCTGTGCACAGTATATACCGTATGGGAATAAACATACTAGAAATAGGAGGAAACCAATATGGCTAAATAGAGCTGTAAGGGGCGCAATAAGGGACAAAAAGAAAGCATTTAGAGAATTAAAGGAAGTAGGTAGTGAGGAGGCATTAAATAAATACAGAAAATTAAATACATTCTGTAAAAAGCAAATCAAGGCAGCAAAGATTGAGACAGAGAGACTCATTGCCAGAGAGAGTAAAAATAATCCCAAAATATTCTTTAACTATATAAATAGTAAGAAACTAAAAAATGACAGTGTTGGCCCCCTTAAAAATAGTCTGGGTGAAATGGTGGATGAGGATGAGGAAAAAGCCAATATGCTAAATGACTTTTTTTCATCAGTATTTACGAAAGAAAATCCCATGGCAGACAAAATGACTAGTGATAAAAATTCCCCATTAAATGTCACCTGCTTAACCCAGCAGGAAGTACAGCGGCGTCTAAAAATAACTAAAATTGACAAATCTCCGGGCCTGGATGGGATACATCCCCGAGTACTGCAGGAACTAAGTACAGTCATTGATAGACCATTATTTTTAATCTTTAAAGACTCCATAATAACAGGGTCTGTACCACAGGACTGGCGTATAGCAAATGTGGTGCCAATATTCAAAAAAGGGGCAAAAACTGAACTCGGTAATTATAGGCCAGTAAGCTTAACCTCTACTGTGGGTAAAATCCTGGAGGGCATTCTAAGGGATGCTATGCTGGAGTATCTGAAGAGGAATAACCTCATGACCCAGTATCAGCACGGGTTTACTAGGGACCGTTCATGTCAGACTAATTTGATCAGCTTCTATGAAGAGGTAAGTTCCGGACTGGACCAAGGGAACCCAGTGGACGTAGTATATATGGACTTTTCCAAAGCTTTTGATACGGTGCCACACAAAAGGTTGTTACATAAAATGAGAGTAATGGGGATAGGGGAAAATATGTGTAAGTGGGTTGAGAGCTGGCTCAGGGATAGGAAACAAAGGGTGGTTATTAATGGAGCACACTCGGACTGGGTCACGGTTAGCAGTGGGGTACCACAGGGGTCAGTATTGGGCCCTCTTCTTTTTAACATATTTATTAATGACCTTGTAGGGGGCATTCAGAGTAGAATTTCAATATTTGCAGATGACACTAAACTTTGCAGGGTAATCAATACAGGGGAGGACAATTTTATATTACAGGATGATTTATGTAAACTAGAAGCTTGGGCTGATAAATGGAAAATGAGCTTTAATGGGGATAAATGTAAGGTCATGCACTTGGGTAGAAGTAATAAGATGTATAACTATGTGCTTAATTCTAAAACTCTGGGCAAAACCGTCAATGAAAAAGACCTGGGTGTATGGGTGGATGACAAACTCATATTCAGTGGTCAGTGTCAGGCAGCTGCTACAAAGGCAAATAAAATAATGGGATGTATTAAAAGAGGCATAGATGCTCATGAGGAGAACATAATTTTACCTCTATACAAGTCACTAGTTCGACCACACTTAGAATACTGTGCACAGTTCTGGTCTCCGGTGTATAAGAAAGACATAGCTGAACTGGAGTGGGTGCAGAGAAGAGCGACCAAGGTTATTAGAGGACTGGGGGGTCTGCAATACCAAGATAGGTTATTACACTTGGGGCTATTTAGTTTGGAAAAACGAAGACTAAGGGGTGATCTTATTTTAATGTATAAATATATGAGGGGACAGTACAAAGACCTTTCTGATGATCTTTTTAATCATAGACCTGAGACAGGGACAAGGGGGCATCCTCTACGTCTGGAGGAAAGAAGGTTTAAGCATAATAATAGACGCGGATTCTTTACTGTAAGAGCAGTGAGACTATGGAACTCTCTGCCGTATGATGTTGTAATGAGTGATTCATTACTTAAATTTAAGAGGGGACTGGATACCTTTCTGGAAAAGTATAATGTTACAGGGTATATACACTAGATTCCTTGATAAGGCGTTGATCCAGGGAACTAGTCTGATTGCTGTATGTGGAGTCGGGAAGGAATTTTTTTCCCCATGGTGGAGTTAATCTTTGCCACATGGTTTTTTTTTGCCTTCCTCTGGATCAACATGTTAGGGCATGTTAGGTTAGGCTATGGGTTGAACTAGATGGACTTACAGTCTTCCTTCAACCTTAATAACTATGTAACTATGTAACTATGTTATGCTATCCCTCACTGACTGTGCTCCATGTTATTCTCTCCCTCACAGACTGTACCCTATGTTATTCTCTCCCTCACACACTGTCCCCCATGTTATTCTCTCCCTCACAGACTGACCTTCATGTTATTCTCTCCCTCACAGACTGTCCTTCATGTTATTCTCTTCCTCACAGACTGACCTCCATGTTATTCTCTCCTTCACAGTCTGTCCTCCATGTTATTTTCTCCCTCATAGACTGTCCTCCATGTTATTATCTCCCTCACAGACTGTCCTTCATGTTATTCTCTTCCTCACACACTGTCCTTCATGTTATTTTCTCCCTCACAGACTGTCTATGTTATTGTCGCCCTCACAGACTGTCTATGTTATTGTCGCCCTCACAGACTGACCTCCATGTTATACTCTCCCTCACAGTCTATCCTGCATGCTATTCTCTCCCTCACACAATTTCCTCCATGTTATTCTCTCCCTCACAGACTGTCCTTTATGTTATTCTCTCCCTCACACACTGTCCTACATGCTATTTTCTCCCTCACAGACTGTCCTCCATGTTATTCTCTCCCTCACAGACTGTCCTTTATGTTTTTTCACCCTCACAGACTGTCCTCCATGTTATTCTCTCCCTCACAGACTGTCCTTCATGTTTTTCTCTCCCTCACACACTGTCCTTCATGTTATTCTCTCGCTCACAGACTGTCCATATTCTTCTCGCCCTCACAGACTGATCTCCATGTAATTCTCTCCCTCTCAGATTATCCTCCATGTTATTCTCTCCCTCACAGACTGTCCTCCATGTTATTCTCTCCCTCACTCACTGTCCTTCATGTTATTCTCTCCCTCACAGACTGTCCTTCATGTTGCTCTCACCCTCACAGACTTCCTCATTGTTATGCTCTCCCTCACTGACTTTGCTCCATGTTATTCTCTCCCTCACAGACTGTCCGCCATGTTATTCTCTCCCACACACACTGTCATTCATGTTTTTCTATTTCTAACAGACTGTCCATGTTATTCTTGCCCTCACAGACTGACCTCCATGTTATTCTCTCCCTCGCAGACTGTCCTCCATGTTATTCTCTCCTTCACGGACTGTCCTCCATTTTGTTTTCTCCCTCACTTACCGTCCTTCATGTTATTCTTGCTCTCACAGACTGGCCTCCATATTATTCTCTCACTCACAGACTGTTCTCCATGTTATTCTCTCCCTCACATTCTATCCTCCATGCTATTCTCTCCCTCACACAATTTCCTCCATGTTATTCTCTCCCTCACTTACCATCCTTCTTGTTATTCTTGCTCTCACAGACGGTCCTCCATATTATTCTCTCACTCACAGACTGTCCTCCATGTTATTCTCTCCCTTACAGACTGTACTCCATGTTATTCTTTCCCTCTCACACTGTCCTCCATGTTATTCTCTCCCTCACAGACTGTCCTCCATGTTATTTTCTCCCTCACACACTGTCCTTCATGTTATTCTCGTTCTAGTATATGTATGTAGTTTATTTATGAACGCTTTTTTTCCAAGGCCGGCCGGGCGCTACCAATCAGCGACGTGGGATTTCGGTTACATACAAACAGACCCTTAGACAATTACATATATACAGTAGATGTGTTACTGTGTAGGTGATGTCGTACACAAAATAACTAGTTAAGGTGAAACGTTATACAGTATGTCCAATTTTTCCCACAAAAAAAGCAATCATCAATACTTACTGTGATCTTATAGTGCACAATATACATGTTATTGAATACAGCATCCTCATCCTATATAATTTTGATATAATATCTTACACTTGTCATTCCAGTGGGTGTAGTGACAAGATGATGGAGGAATTGCCAGGACTGGAGCCACCGCGAGAGATAATAGCTTAGCAAGAGTGGTGGTATGGCTCTAAAAAAATAAATGCCATACCCATATTATGACCAGCTCCAGTTTTTGGCCCCAGTCCTAGATCTTCACTCATAATTTGAAACCTTTTTAAATTTGTTTGTAGTTATTATGATTTTGCCTACTAATATTGTTTTTACTCTATAATCTCTGACTTTACAGATCTGACTTTTCCAAAAGTAGAAATACCTCCAGCTCAGAGGTGCAAGGAGGCCAGAGCTGAAGGAAAGAAGTGGAGCTTACAGAGAGCACAAGGACACTACAGCTCCTCAACACCTCCCTCCATGCACCTATAAGCCAGCAACTCTACCCCCGAAGGAAGTCCCCATCTTTGGCGGACACAATTTGGGAGAAGCTGTGAATGATGATGTGGAGGAGGATTTTTGTTTGAGCCTGGCCTAGTAATTTAGGCATGCTCCCTTTTCTTTGAGGTTGCAGACCAGGGCTGCCCTCCAAATTGTTTGGTCAACCACTCAACCTAATTCCCCAATGTCTGTTTATGAATTCCTAGAAAGCTGGCAGCTTTCAGAGGCAAACAAAAACTGGCAATTGGACCCACAAGAACGTAACTCAGCAGACCCATCATCATGGCAGTCCCCACATCAAGCGTCAGTCCCCATGACTAAAGGTACCTTCACACGAAACGACTTTGTAACGATATCGCTAGCGATCCGTGACGTTGCAGCGTCCTCGCTAGCGATATCGTTTAGTTTGACACGCAGCAGCGATCAGGATCCTGCTGTGATGTCGCTGGTCGCTGAATAAAGTCCAGAACTTTATTTGGTCGTCCGATCGCCGTGTATCGTTGTGTTTGAAAGCAAAAGCAACGATACCAGCGAAGTTTTACACTGGTAACCAGGGTAAACATCAGGTTACCAAGCACAGGGCCGCGCTTAGTAACCCGATGTTTACCCTGGTTACCAGCGTAAAAGTAAAAAAACAAACAGTACATACTCACCTGCGCGTCCCCCAGCGTCTGCTTCCTGACACTTACTGAGCGCCGAACCCTAAAGTGAAAGTGAAAGCACAGCACAGCGGTGACGTCACCGCTGTGCTGTTAGGGCCGGAGCTCAGTCAGTGTCAGGAAGCAGACGCCGGGGGACGCGCAGGTGAGTATGTACTGTTTGTTTTTTTTACTTTTACGCTGGTAACCAGGGTAAACATCGGGTTACTAAGCGCGGCCCTGCGCTTAGCAACCCGATGTTTACCCTGGTTACCCTGGGACCTCGGCATCGTTGGTCGCTGGAGAGCGGTCTGTGTGACAGCTCTCCAGCGATCAAACAGCGACGCTGCAGCGATCGGCATTGTTGTCGCTATCGCTGCAGCGTCGCTTCGTGTGAAGGTACCTTTAGGCTTATCGCTGAAACACGTAGATTTTTCCTATGTGCATCATCTGTACAGTTACCTAAACTGGTTGCTCTCAATTTTAAATGGTATAAATAAAAAGTTGTTTTTATCCCTCTATTGGGATCATTTTTTCATCGCTGGAAAACTTTCCTTCATTTTTTTCTTTTATTTAGAATGGGGTAAATGGGGGTGATTCCAATTTTTTTTTTTTTTAAGATCTTTAAAACATTTTTTTCTTACTTTACACTTGCTTCGATAGTTTCCATGGGAGGCATGATTGCTGCCACATCTGTTCTCAATCAAGAAATCACTTAAATAGGACTTACCTGACAAAGTGAAGTACACCAAAATACCTCAAAAGCTAGATATCATGCTGCGATCCAAAGAATTTCTGGAGCAAATGAGAAACAAAGTAATTGAGACCTCTGTCTGGAAAAGTATATAAAGACATTTCAAAGCCTTGGGAAACCAGCGAACCACAATGAGAGCCCTTATCCACAAATGGCAAAAACATGTGACAGTGGTGAGCCTTCCCAGTAGCGGCCAGCCAACCAAAATTACCCCAAAAAGTGCAGCGATGACTCATTCAATAAGTCACAAAAGACCCCACAACAACATCCAAAGAATTGCAAGTCTCAATTGCCTCACTTAAAGGGAAGGTGCCATAAAAAAAAATTTTTTTACAGCAATTGTAAAAATGTAAAGAATTAATGTTTAAATTTTCTTAAAAAATATTTTCATTTGTTTATAATTTAGTAAAATATGAAAAATAATTTGAAAAGTTTTGGAATTTCCACTTTTAAACACTAGGGGGAGCAGCTGCTGAAATTTCAGAAAAACCTAGTGTACAACTAGCTCACATTACTGCACTGCAGTAATTTTGGGCGGAGTCTGCTGATTTGTGTGATGTCACTCCTCCTTCCCTTCTATGTGTTTGCTAAGGGATAACAGGATGATATTCAGGAACCCAGTGAGCAGCCATTTTGTTGGTGACTGCAGAGTAAGGCTGCCGTCACACTAGCAGTATTTGGTCAGTATTTTACCTCAGTATGTGTAAGCCAAAACCAGGAGTGGAACAAATAGAGGAAAAGTATAATAGAAACATATGCACCACTTCTGCAGTTATCACCCACTCCTGGTTTTTGCTTACAAATACTGAGGTAAAATACTGACCAAATACTGAATGTGTGACGGCAGCCTTGTACTGACAAGTAGACAGTCACCGAGGATGGCAGGCAGCAAGGATTCTGGGAGATATGTGGTGGAGGGAGCAGGGTGACAGCAGCACAGAGTATTTCAGGAGAGCAGTGTGCTGGTCTATGGGGGGCACCATGTTCAGTGCGCGGAGCAGCCAGGGATTGTACATAGATCGCTGTCTTTTATACACATGGATGGACTGTCTGCTCCACAGAAATCCAGGAAACATTTCTGTGGATTGATGGCCTGTTCTGATCCAGACTTTGCATGCAGACCCCATTCCCCTCCTCAGATCCTGTCTTCTCCATCCTGTTCTGGCGATGTGTGAAAGTGAGACGTCAGGCGAAGTACGGGGTGACGCTGGGAAGGAAATGTAGCCATATAGTAACGATAAAAATGAGACCCCTCTCTTCAGCTGCCTCACCAGCCCTGACTGCACCTAACTGAAGGTCATGCTGCCCCCTCTATTACCCCAGACCCGCGTGCAGGTGCTCAGCCAGAACCACCATAGAATGGGTCCACTTTCTGAAGATAATACTGTCATAGTGTTCTCACATAATACCGCTATATAGATCACACATAATACCGCCATATACATCACACACAATACTATCAAATAGATCACACAATACTGTCATACAGTTCTCACATACCACCATATAGATCACACATAATACCGCCATATAATTCTCACCTAGTACTTCCACATAGATCACACATAATCCCACAATATAGTTCTCATATACCACCGTCATACAGTTTTTACATCATTCCACAACACTGAGCAAACATAATATTGCCATATAGATAATACCGTCACATAGATCACACAATACTTGGCGGCATAATGTGTGATATTATATATATATTATAATATCCCGGCATAATGTGTGGTCTTTATGGGAGTATATGTGATATATATATCGATCGGCATTATACGTGATCCATATGGTATTGTGCTGCTCTAGGGAGGTGAGAGATGTATGGTGGAAGGAGCAGGGTGACAGGAGCACAGTATTTCAGGACAGCAGTGTACTGGTCTGTGGGTGGGAGGGTGTGCTCACACTCACACGCTCGCAACTGTATACTTATAGCCTTTACTGGCTATTAAAATGGGGGACACCCCCCAAAAAAAGACGTGGGGCCCCCTTATAATTAATAACCATCAAATATTATGCAGACAGCTGCGGGCTGACATTAACAGCCTAGGAAGGGGCCATGGATACTGTCCCCCCCCCCCAGGCTAAAAACATCAGCTCTCAGCCGCCTTTTACATGCGCCTTTTCTGGCGCTTTGCCTGGCAATTTCCACTTACCCTGTAGCGGTAGCAAGTGGGGTTCATATTTGTGGGGTTAATGTCACCTCCATATTGTCCGGTGACATCAAGCCCACGGCTTAGTAATGGAGAGGCGTCTATAAGGCACCCATCCATTACTAATCCTATAGTTGTATTGTAAATAAAGACTGGGCCAGAATAAAGTCCTTTATTCATCTTTTTTAAACCATACCGAACGCATAATCCTCGACTCCCTTATCTCCCACAACAAAAATAATAAACCACATTGAGGAAAGACACGCAGGGGGGAGAGGAGTGCATAGGAGAGGATTAGATACTGACTGCTGAGCCGTGTATCTAATCCTGGCCTGTGATACCGACAGCTGAGCCGTGTATCTAATCCTGTCCTGTGTGATACCGACAGCTGAGCCGTGTATCTAATCCTGTCCTGTGATACCGACTGCTGAGCCGTGTATCTAATCCTGTCCTGTGATACCGAATGCTGAGCCGTGTATCTAATCCTGTCCTGTGTGATACCGACTACTGAGCCGTGTATCTAATCCTGTCCTGTGATACCGACTACTGAGCCGTGTATCTAATCCTGTCCTGTGTGATACCGACTGCTGAGCCGTGTATCTAATCCTGTCCTGTGTGAAACCGACTGCTGAGCCGTGTATCTAATCCTGTCCTGTGTGATACCGACTGCTGAGCCGTGTATCTAATCCTGTCCTGTGATACCGACTACTGAGCCGTGTATCTAATCCTGTCCTGTGTGATACCGACTGCTGAGCCGTGTATCTAATCCTGTCCTGTGTGATACTGACTGCTGAGGACACAGTACACGGGACAGGATTAGCTACCCAGGACAGAGGTAGCAGTAGTAGGTGTATATAGAGGCAGATAGTGGTATACAGAGGTAGGCAGGCAGTGGTATACAGAGGTAGGCAGGCAGTGGTATACAGAGTCAGGCAGTGGTATACAGAGGCAGGCAGTGGTATACAGAGGCAGGCAGTGGTATACAGAGGCAGGCAGGCAGTGGTATACAGAGGCAGGCAGGCAGTGGTATACAGAGGCAGGCAGGCAGTGGTATACAGAGGCAGGCAGTGGTATACAGAGGCAGGCAGACAGTGGTATACAGAGGCAGGCAGGCAGTGGTATACAGAGGCAGGCAGGCAGTGGTATACTGAGGCAGGCAGACAGTGGTATACAGAGGCAGGCAGGCAGTGATATACAGAGGCAGGCAGAGAGTGGTATACAGAGGCAGGCAGTGGTATACAGAGGCAGGCAGGCAGTGGTATACAGAGGCAGGCAGACAGTGGTATACAGAGGCAGGCAGGCAGTGGTATACAGAGGCAGGCAGGCAGTGGTATACAGAGGCAGGCAGTGGTATACAGAGGCAGGCAGTGGTATACAGAGGCAGGCAGTGGTATACAGAGGCAGGCAGGCAGTGCTAGGTGGTATATAGGGGCTGGTAGCAGTGGTAGATGCATAAGAAAATAAAAACGCTGTACTTACCTTCTTTCCTCTACCAGGAAGTGCTGAGTCATGTTCAGGGCAGAGCAGTGTGACGATCTCCCTGCTCTGCTCTGAACAGGTCGGCAGTGATTGCAGCCTGTAATGTAATACTAAGTACAGGCTGCAATCACAGCTCCTCGCTGCAGATACTTACCCTGGACCCTCGGCAGCAGCTTCTCCCAGCAGCAGCTTCTGCCATTGCACGCACTGAGCTGTGTGTGCGATGGCAGAGGGAAATAAACAAAATGGCCACGATCTCCTCTCACAGCTGTGACGTGGCAGCTCAGTGGGCGTGGCCAAGTCACAGCTGAGAGGCAGGAGGAGCGGTCGGAGCCCGACCGTTGGCTCCTATGTACATGGCTGCCGTAAGTGAGGTGTGCAAGTGTCGTGCCCAGACACTTACACCCACACTAATGAAAATGGCGGCCTCCAATGGTGAATGTAAAAGTGAATAAATAAAAAAGTATGAAAGAGGTACATTTACTTTTGTATTAAAAATAATTGATTGTATAATCAATAATTATTAATACAAAAACTAAAATCACGGCACCCTCCCTTTAAGGTCAGTGTTCATGACTCTGGCATAAGAAAGAAACTGTGCAAAAAAAAGAGTTCCAATACAAAAACCACTGCTAAGCATTAAGAACATAAAGGTTCATCTAAAGTTTTGTTAGAAAACATCTTGATGATCCACAAGACTATTGGGAGTATACATCATGGACTGACGAGAAAAAGTTGACCTTTTTGTCCCATTACATCTGGTATACAGAAGTAACACAGCATTTTAGAAAAGGAACATCATACCAACAGTAAACTATGGTGGTGGTAGTGTGGTGGAGAGTGTCTGTTTGCTGATTCAGGACTTGGAAGACTTGATGTGGTATATGGAACTATGAATTCTACTGTCTACCAAAAAATCTTGAAGTAGAATGTCTGGTCATCTGTTCGTGACCTCAAGCTAAAGCACACTTTGGTTATGCAGCAGGACAATGATCCAAAACACACCAGCAAGTTCACCTCTAAATGACTTAAGAAAAACTAAATTAAGTCTTTGGAGTGGCTTAATCAAAGCTCTGAACTTAATCTGATTGAGATGTTGTGGCATGACCTTAAAAAATGTGGTTCATGCTCAGAAAACCTATGTGGATGATTTACAATAATTATGCAAAGATGAGTGTGTCAGAATTCCTCCATAATGTTGTAAAAGACTCATTGCCAGTTATCACAAATGTTTGAATGCAGTTGTTGCCCCTAAGGGTGGCCAAACCAGTTATTAGGTTTAGGGGGCAATCACTTTTTCTCACAGAGCCCTGTAGGCTTAGATTTCTTTTTCCATTAATAACAAACACCTTCATTTAAAAACTACATTTTATGTTTACTTGTGTTATCTTTGTCTAATATTTAAATTTGTTTGGTGGTTTTAAACATTTAAGTGGACAAACATGGAAAAAAATAGGAAATCAGGAAGGGGGCAAACACTTTTTCTCACAACTGTATGCCTATTGGCCTGTTTGCTTTTTGTGCCTTAATAAATGTTAATTTTGTTTGTTCAAATCTGTTTGTTTTCTTATGTGACACAGAATCCAAAAAGAAAATTAAATGTAATGTTCAAAAATATGTGCATTTGAAAATAATCTATTGGTAATTAAATTTATTAAATAGATCTGGAGAAAGGGTGATTTTAAATATATAAATATAGCTATGGCGTGGAGGACTTGCCCTAGGAACTAGTGTTGTGTTTTCACACATATTTTAGTCTAACACGTTTTGGCATGGTTTAACATTGTCACACATTTTAGTATTTTCAATTTAAAAAATGGTGTAGATTCCACCTAATTTTTTCGTAGCCAGCTGAGGGAAAACAGACAGCGGGGGGCTGGAGTTATTATTCTGGGAAGGGGCCAATAGCCATAGATCTTCTCAGCTAATTAATAACAGCTTACTCCTGTTTGCATAGCCTTTACTGGTTATTAAAAAAGGGTGGGTCCCTTAAAAAATTACGTTGTGTCCCCCTATTTTAAATAATCAGCAAATGCTAAATACACAGCTGATGTTTATAGTCTGGGAAGGGGTTAATAAACATGGAGCTTCCCAGACTATTGATATCAGCTCACAGCTGTCAAATTAGCCTTTATTTGTTATTAACAAGGGGTGACCTTCCCAAAAATGATGCTATTGTTATTAATAACCAGCAACTGCTAGGCAGCTGCAAGCTAAAATTAGTAGATTAGGAAGGGGCTATGCATATTGACCTCCTCCCAGACTAAAAACATCAGCCCTCAGCTGCCCCAAGTATGGTGCATCAATTAGAAGTGCCAATTCTGGTGCTTAGCCTCCAAGAGGGGTTATAATACTGGGGTTTATGTCAGCTTTGTAATGTCAGCTGACATCAAGTCCATGGCTTAGTAATGGAAAGGAGTCTAGTAGACAGACCCATTACTAACCCCATAGTCAAATGTAATAAAGACAAACACAGAGTAAGGTCTTTTATTTGAAACTAGATGGTGGCCTAATTCTAACGTATCGGGCATTCTAGAATATGTAGGTAGTATATAGCACAGGCTACGTACTATATTGCACAGTGACGTAGTGTATAACACAACCGATGTAGTATGTAACATAGCTACGTAGTATATAACATAGCCATGTAGTGTATTGCACAGGCATGTTGTATATTGGTCAGCCAAGTAGTATATAGCAGAGCCACATAGTATATAGCATAGCCACGTAGTATATTGTAGAGGCACGTAGTATGTTGCATAGCCATGTAGTATATAACAGAGCCATGTTGTATATTGCACAGTCGGCGTAGTATATTACAGAACCGACACAGCCACATGGTATATTGCACAGCTACGTAGTATATAACACAGAGCACATAGTATAATGCACAGCCACGTAGTATATAATGGAGCCACGTAGTATATTGCACAGTCGACGTAGTATATAACAGAACCGACACAGCCACATGGTATATTGCACAGCTACGTAGTATATAACACAGAGCACGTAGTATAATGCACAGCCACGTAGTATATAATGGAGCCACGTAGTATATTGCACAGTCGACATAGTATATAACAGAACCAACACAGCCACACAGTATATTGCACAGCCACGTAGTATATAACAGAGCCACGTTGTATATTGCACAGTCGGCGTAGTATATTACAGAACCGACACAGCCACATGGTATATTGCACAGCTACGTAGTATATAACACAGAGCACGTAGTATAATGCACAGCCACGTAGTGTATAATGGAGCCACAGGGTATATTGCACAGTCGACGTAGTATATAACAGAACCGACACAGCCACATAGTATATTGCACAGCTACGTAGTATATAACACAGAGCACGTATTATATTGCACAGCCACGTAGTATAATGCACAGTCACGTTGTATATTGCCCAGCTACATAGTATATAGCACAGAGATGTAGTATATAACAGAGCCCAGGCAGTATGTAATACAGTCCACATAGTATACAGCAATGTGGGCAATATATGCGTGTTTAAAAAAGACTTAAAATAAAAAAATCCTGGCGCCGGTGTGTGGTGCACGCGGCAGCTTCCGGTTCCAGGGTTGGTATGACCGTGACGTCATGGCAGGTCCTTCTCGCATAGCATCCTTGGCACCGGAACCTGCCGCTTGCACTGCCGAGGACAGCAGCAACGTCGGAAGGTGAGAATAACCTTTTTTTTTATTATTATTATTTTTAACATTAGATCTTTTTACTGTTGATACTGCATATGCAGCATCAATAGTAAAAAGTTGGTAACACAGGGTTAATAGCAGCGTTAACGGAGTACGTTACACCGCGGTCCGTTAACGCTGGCATTAACCCTGTGTGAGCGCTCAGCGCTGACTGCAGGGCAGTAAAGCAGCGGCCATTTCGCTGCCAGACTATGGCCGTCGCTGATTGGACGTGGCAATGGTCGTGGCCGTTTTGCCACTACCAATCAGCGACTTGGATTTCCATGACAGACAGAGGCTGCGACCAATGAATATCTGTGACAGACAGTCAGAAGGACAGAAAGGTGGAAGTGACCCTTAGACAATTATATAGTAGATAAAATCTCTTTGACCCTCTTTTACCCAATTATTATTATTCCAAAAAAATAATAAACCAAAAAAATCCTCTATGGCCAAAACATAATGTATTGAATTGAAATAATACTGCTTACTGTATAGTTCTCTATAATCCAAACAAATGCTGGGAACTGTCTACAGACTGCTGAGTAAAATACATGTAATGATAACCTACCATAGTAACTAGCATCGAACACACATCAGCGTTACCATAACATAGTTTTTGACTAAAAATGTTGCATTTTTTAACAAAAGATTGATTCCTTCTATCTGGTTGTTGTGATGCCATTTTCCTGGTGATGGGTTGAAAGTGCATGGAGTTGTCAAAATGCAAGACCTTAATTTTAACCACAATGCTTAAGAACATGAGTATGGTCACTTAATTAAAAAAAAACTGACTAACAAAAGTTTTGCACTCTTCACTAGTGTTGAGCATTCCGATACCGCAAGTATCGGGTATCGGCCGATATTTGCGGGTATCGGAATTCCGATACTGAGATCCGAAACTTTTGTGGTATCGGGTATCGGTACCGAAACAACATTAATGTAATAATGTGTAAAAGAGAGAATTAAAATAAAAAAATATTGCTATACTCACCTCTCCGACGCAGCCTGGACCTCACCGAGGGAACCAGCAGCGTTCTTTGCTTAAAATTCGCGCGTTCACGTAAGGAAGTAAAGTCCCGGCTTGTGATTGGTCGCGTGCCGCCCATGTGGCCACGACGCGACCAATCACAGCAAGCCGTGACGTAATTTCAGGTCCTTCAGGATTTTAAAATTACGTTCTGGCTTGTGATTGGTCGCGTCGCGGTCACATGGGCGACGCGACCAATCACAAGCCGTGACGTCACGGGAGGCTGGACACGCGCGCATTTTAAAATGCGCGCGTGTCCTGCCTCCCGTGACGTCCCGGCTTGTGATTGGTCGCGTCGCCCATGTGGCCGCGACGCGACCAATCACAGCAAGCCGTGACGTAATTTCAGGTCCTTCAGGATTTTAAAATTACGTTCTGGCTTGTGATTGGTCGCGTCGCGGTCACATGGGCGACGCGACCAATCACAAGCCGTGACGTCACGGGAGGCTGGACACGCGCGCATTTTAAAATCCCATTGACTTGTATTGGTATCGGGTATCGGTATCGGATTGGATCCGATACTTTGCCGGTATCGGCCGATACTTTCCGATACCAATACTTTCAAGTATCGGACGGTATCGCTCAACACTACTCTTCACTAATCACAACATCAAGAGTAATTCATTGTTCACAATGCCATAACTTAGTATTTTTAGCATAACCTCTTTCTTTAACCCCTTCATGACCTTGGGATCTTCTGATTTTCCGTGTTCGTTTTTCACTCCTCTCCTTCCCAGAGCCATAACTTTTTTATTTTTCCATCAATATGGCCATGTGAGGGCTTATTTTTTTTTTCACTTTTGAACGACATGATTGGTTTTATCATGTCGTGTACTCGAAAACGGGAAAAAAATTCCAAGTGCGGTGAAATTGCAAAAAAAGTGCAATGCCACACTGGTTTTTTGTTTGGAGTTTTTGCTTGGTTCCCTAAATGCTAAAACGGACCAGCCATTTTGATTCTCCAGGTCAATACGAGTTCATAGACACCAAATATGCCTAGGTTCTTTTTTATCTAATTGGTGAAAAAAAATTCCAAACTTTGCTAAAAGAAATAAATAAAAAAAATCGTGCCATTTTCCGATACCCGTAACGTCTCCATTTCGTGATCTCAGGTCGGGTGGGGGCTTACTTTTTGCGTGCCGAGATGACGTTTTTAATGATACCACATTTGTGCAGATCCGTTCTTTTGATCTCCCATTATTGCATTTTAATTCAATGTTGCGGTGACCAAAAAAACGTAATTCTGGCGTTTCGAATATTATTCTCGCTACGCCATTTAGCGATCAGGTTAATCCTTTTTTTATTGATAGATCGGGCGATTCTGAACGTGGCGATACCAAATATATGTAGGTTTGATTTTTTTTATTGTTTTATTGTTTATTTTATTATTTCGCTGTCCCAGTAACAGGAGCTCTGTGGAACGCTCGCTCTGTCTGTAACAAGTAGGGTTGAGCGACTTTCATTTTTTTAAGATCGAGTCGGGTTTTGCGAAACCCGACTTTGTCCAGAGTCGAGTCGAGTGCAGTCGGCCGATTATCGCTAAAAGTCGGGGATCGACCGAAACACGAAACCCAATGCAAGTCAATGGGGAAGCATAGTCGACAGTGAGTGCAGGCCAGGAAAACACCTACAGTGCCCATTTTAATGCCAAAAACATCCATTCTTGTTTCTGAAGCTTGTCAATCTTAATTAACTTTATAATAATAGTTGGGCATTGGAAATTGGGGGTCATTTGGCCAAAGTTGTGGGGGGTAGGGCTGGTTCAAGGTTTTAGTGGGCCCAGGAAACGTGGACTACGTCACGGCGGTGGAGCAGTGAGAGGTAAGTATGTCAAGTTTGCAAGTGCTGTGATCCTAAGCAAGCAGGGGGGGCCCACTCGTTGGCATTGGCACTGGCACAGGGCCCCTCAAAGTACAGCGGTGTGTTTGCACGGCGGGGGCGCCTCCCACCAGCATCGACACTTTTGCGTACTCTGAGGGGCCCTGTGCCAGTGACGTCGCCAACGAGTATGCCCCCCCACCTGATGAAGGAACCTGCACTTTCATCTGCACCTTCCTCTTTGTCCCTGTGTAAGGTGGTATAACATGCGGGAAGGGGAACCTTACTTTCAGCAGGGTCAGATTCTGGCTGTGTAGAGTGCAAGGGGAATGTAGTGGTCTAGGTCAGTGTACCAGCAGACTCATCTAGCAGTGGCTGGGCAATGGGCAGGATGAGGAGGAAACACAGATATAGGGCCAAAGAATAAAGTAGGCTAAATGCAGTTCAAAATTGGTAACAGGACTAAACAGGCGGCATTGCTTTGTTCAGTGGAGTAGCAAACCCAGGAGCAGCAGACACTGTTTTAAGGGCCCAACCACACTAGTAGGCCAAATGCAGTTTAATATCTGCTACTATAGGCCAAAAGCCTAAAGACTGAAGCTCAGCATTATACAGTGGAGGACAACACCAGGGAGCGGCAGACCCCGTTAGTAGGCCGTAACCACCAAGCTTTTTAAAAAACAGCACTTAATGAGAGCCAGAAGGTTGAAGCTCAGCATTATTCAGTTGAGGTCAACACCAGGGAGCGGTAGACACCGTTAGTAGGCCGTAACCACCAATTTTTAAAAAACAGCACTTAATGAGAGCCAGAAGGTTGAAGCTCAGCTTTATACAGTTGAGGACAAACACCAGGGAGCGGCAGACACCGTTAGTAGGCCGCAACCAAAGTTGAAGGCCAAATGCTGTTTAATATCTGATACTATAGGCCGAAAGCCAGAAGGTTGAAGCTCAGCTTTATACAGTTGAGGACAAACAACAGGGAGCGGCAAACAGAGGTATTAGGCCCCAAACACCTATTTTTTAAAAAAAAGCACTTAATGAGAGCCAGAAGGTTGAAGCTCAGCTTTATACAGTTGAGGACAAACACCTGGGAGCGGCAGACACCGTTAGTAGGCCCCAACCACCAATTTAAAAAAAAAAAAAATGAGAGCCAGAAGGTTGAAGCTCAGATTTATTCAGTTGAGGAGAACACCAGTGAGCGGCAAACAGAGGTATTAGGCCCCAAACACCAATTTTTTTTAAAAAAAAGCACTTAATGAGAGCCAGAAAGTTGAAGCTCAGATTTAGACAGTGGAGGACAATTTGAATTAGGGACTGCAGACAGACTTAGTAGGCTGTCCCCTGTGGACCATGCATCCACCACATTAACCCATTGCGCCGTAATGGACACGTAACCTTCCGTGGCCATGCCTACAGGTCCATGCGTCTGTTGTCAGGTGCACCTTTGTACTCACAGATTGCCAGAGTGCATGGACAATGCGGTCTTTTACATGCTGGTGGAGGGTTGGGATGGCTTTTCTCGCAAAAGAAGTGTCGACTGGTTAGCTTGTAGCGTGGTACAGCGTAGTCCATCATGGCTTTATTAATATTAAATAAAATATATAAATAGGCTCTATGAACTTTTAAATAGGTACCAGGGGTACACGGGCAGCATTGGTGTGGTCAGCGGAGGAGGATTGCAAGGAGGGACCGCAGACAGGCTAATGAAGGCCCACAGACAGGCTAATGAAGGCCCGCAGACAGGCTAATGAAGGCCTAAAATAACAAAAATTTGGCTCAAGGCAGTTTTAAATCAGTTACATGGATACACAGGCAGCATTGTGATCAGTGGAGGAGTATTGCAAGGAGGGACCGCAGACAGGCTAACGAAGGCCTAAAATAACCAAAAATAGGCTCATGGCAGTTTTAAATCGGTTACATGGATACACAGGCAGCATTGTGGTCAGTGGAGGAGTATTGCAAGGAGGGACCGCAGACAGGCTAACGAAGGCCCGCAGACAGGCTAATGAAGGCCTAAATTAACAAAAAATAGGCTCAAGGCAGTTTTCAATCGGTTACATGGATACACAGGCAGCATTGTGGTCAGCGGAGGAGGAGGATTGCAAGGAGGGACCGCAGACAGGCTAACGAAGGCCTAAAATAACAAAAATTAGGCTCAAGGCAGATTTAAATCGGTTACATGGATACACAGGCAGCATTGTGGTCAATGGAGGAGTATTGCAAGGAGGGACCGCAGACAGGCTAACGAAGGCCTAAAATAACAAAAATTAGGCTCAAGGCAATTTTAAATCGGTTACATGGATACACAGGCAGCATTGTGGTCAGCGGAGGAGGAGGATTGCAAGGAGGGACCGCAGACAGGCTAACGCAGGCCTAAAATAAAAAAAATTAGGCTCAAGGCAGTTTTAAATCAGTTACATGGATACACAGGCAGCATTGTGGTCAGCGGAGGAGGAGGATTGCAAGGAGGGACCGCAGACAGGCTAACGAAGGCCTAAAATAACAAAAATTAGGCTCAAGGCAGTTTTAAATCGGTTACATGGATACACAGGCAGCATTGTGGTCAGTGGAGGAGTATTGCAAGGAGGGACCGCAGACAGGCTAACGAAGGCCTAAAATAACAAAAAATAGGCTCATGGCAGTTTTAAATCGGTTACATGGATACACAGGCAGCATTGTGGTCAGTGGAGGAGTATTGCAAGGAGGGACCGCAGACAGGCTAACAAAGGCCTAAAATAACAAAAAATAGGCTCATGGCAGTTTTAAATCGGTTACATGGATACACAGGCAGCATTGTGGTCAGCGGAGGAGGATTGCAAGGAGTGTCTGACACAGTTAGTACTCACAAAAAATAAATAGATGTTAATGTCTCACAAAACAACAACAAAAAAAGTGTGGCATACTTAGGTACAGGGGTGGGCTCATCTGCTGAGTTTCTGACAAAGTAATTTGGCAGTAAGTATTTACTGGTGTCAATATAGGTCACTGACCCAGACTACTTTAACTAGCATCATAGATGTCAACAAATTGGTATTGTCAGTGCCAGGCATTGAATGATGTCAGCGCATAGACTAAACATTGGTGGAACTGTGCGAGATAATTTTGCACGAGGTAGAGCACAGTTTGAGCTGGGGGGGGAAACTCTCTTGTGGCCGGCGGTACCGTCCCAGGGCCCCTCATGTTACAACGGTGTGTCTGACGTTGGGTGCGCACCACCACCGCCAGAGACACTTCATTGTACTATGAGGGACCCAGTGGCAGTGCCGTCGACCAAAAGCGGGCATACCCACCTCTTCAGACAAACAGCACTGTAACGGGTGCTTGCGCCAAGTGGGGAGACCACGGCCCCGTGGGGGAAATTTTCCCATTGAGGGAGGTGTAAACATGTCGTATGCTGGACAAACAGCTGCTGCAAATTAAGAGATTGGAACACTCAGTAAGACCAGTCCACAAGCGACCTTTTTATAGGAAAGCTAGGTGTCAGCCGGGAAAGGTGGGGCAAAATAATTTGAAATCCAGGAGTGGTTCATTTTAAAGAAGGTGAGATCATCCACATTTTGGGTAGCCAGATGAGTCCTTTTTTCGGTTAATATTGAACCAGCAGCACTGAATACTCTTTCTGATAGCACACTAGCTGCTGGGCAAGCAAGCTTCTACAATGCATATTCTGCCAATTCAGGCCAGGTGTCTAATTTGGATGCCCAGTAATCAAATGGGAATGACGGTTGAGGGAGAACATCGATAAGGGATGAAAAATAGTTAGTAACCATACTGGACAAATGTTGTCTCCTGTCACTTTGAATAGCTGCTTGCAGTACCTGTCCTGTCTGCGGTCATTGCGAAATCACTCCACAACCTGGTCAGAAAACCCCTCTGTCCAACGCCACTTCTGATCTGTGCACCTCTAACACCTCTGCCCTGTAGCCCCCTGCAGCTTGTGTGAGAACCATCACCGGCGCTGTGTGCTGGGAATGCCTGAATCAAACGGTCTACAAGAGTAGCTTGTTTGGTTGCTAATATTTGTTCGAGGTTCTCATGTGGCATAATATTTTGCAATTTGCCTTTATAGCGAGGGTCAAGGATGCAGGTCAACCAGTAATCGTCATCGATCATCATTTAAATAATGCGTGGGTCCTTTTTGAGGATACGTAAGGCATAATCCGCCATGTGGGCCAAAGTTCCAGTTGGCAAATCTGCGGTTGTGCTGGTTTGAGGGGCAGTTACAGGCAAATCTACGTCACTTGCCTCCCTTAAAAAAACAGAACCCGGCCTTGCAACGCCGCTAATTTCTGTTGGCCCAGGAGAAGCTTCCTCATTAAAAAAGTACTCATCCCCATCATCCTCCTTGTCCTCCTCCTCCTCTTCGCCCGCTACCGTGTCCTCTACACGGCCCTGACCAGACAATGGCTGACTGTCATCAAGGCTTTCCTCTTCCGCGGCTGCAGACGCCTGCTCCTTTATGTGCATCAAACTTTGCATCAGCAGACGCATTAGGGGGGTGCTCATGCTTATTATGGCGTTGTCTGCACTAACCAGCCATGTGCATTCCTCAAAACACTGAAGGACTTGACACAGGTCTTGTAGCTTCGACCACTGCACACCTGACAACTCCATGTCTGCCATCCAACTGCCTGCCCGTGTATCCTCCCACAAATACATAACAGCACGCCTCTGTTCGCACAGTCTCTGAAGCATGTGCAGTGTGGAGTTCCACCTTGTTGCAACGTCGATGATTAGGCGATGCTGGAGAAGGTTCAAAGACCGCTGATAGTTCTGCATACGGTTGGAGTGTACGGGCGAACGGCGGATATGCGAGCAAAGTCTGCGCACTTTGAGGAGCAGGTCGGGTAACCCCGGATAACTTTTCAGGAAGCACTGCACCACCAGGTTTAAGGTGTGAGCCAGGCAAGGAATGTATTTCAGTTGGGAAAGGGCTATGGCAGCCATGAAATTCCTTCCGTTATCACTCACTACCTTGCCTGCCTCAAGATGTACAGTGCCCAGCCATGACTGAGTTTCTTTCTGCAAGAACTCGGACAGAACTTCCGCGGTGTGTCTGTTGTCGCCCAAACACTTCATTGCCAATACAGCCTGCTGACGCTTGCCACTAGCTGTCCCATAATGGCACACCTGGTGTGCAACAGTGGCAGCTGCGGATGGAGTGGATGTGCGACTGCGGTCTGTGGACGAGCTCTCGCTTCTGCAGGAGGAGGAGGAAGAGGAGGAGGGGGGGCGAATGCCTACAGCCAACTCTTTCCTTGACCGTGGGCTAGGCAGAACTGTCCCAATATTGCTATCCCCTGTGGACCCTGCATCCACCACATTCACCCAGTGTGCCGTGATGGACACGTAACGTCCCTGGCCATGCCTACTGGTCCATGCATCTGTTGTCAGGTGCACCTTTGTAGTCACAGACTGCCTGAGTGCATGGACGATGCGGTCTTTAACATGCTGTTGGAGGGCTGGGATGGCTTTTCTAGAAAAGAAGTGTCGACTGGGTAGCTCACAGCGTGGTACAGCGTAGTCCATCAGCGCTTTAAAAGCTTCGCTTTCAACTAACCGGTAGGGCATCATCTCTAATGAGATTAGTCTAGCAATGTAAGCGTTCAAACTCTGTGTACGCGGATGCGAGGATGAGTACTTCCTTTTCCTAACAAGAGTCTCATGTAGGGTGAGCTGGACTGGAGAGCTGGAGATCGTGGAACTAGCGGTGGTGCCGGTGGACATGGGTGACTGAGAGAGGGTTGGAGATGGTATTCTTGCCGGTGCCCTACATGCAGTGTTTCCTACTGCAAACCTGGTGATTCCCTGACTGCTTTGGCCTGGCTACGAAAGCTGCACAGATACTGCAGGTGGTGCGAGAAATGGTGGGTTTACAGTGAGGGAAGGGATGTAGCATTGCTGACTAGCTTCATTGGCCGAGGGTGCTGCAACCTTTAGGGACGTTTGGTAGTTAGTCCAGGCTTGCAAATGCATGGTGGATAAGTGTCTATGCATGCAACTTGTATTTAGACTTTTAAGATTCTGACCTCTGCTTAAGGTAGTTGAACATTTTTGACAGATGACTTTGCGCTGATCATTTGGATGTTGTTTAAAAAAATGCCAGACTGCACTCTTTCTACTATCGGATACCTTTTCAGGCATTGCAGACTGAGCTTCTTTAACCAGATGGCCACGCTGTCCTCCAACTGGTTTTGGTTTTGCCACGCGTTTTTGGCCAGATACGGGCCCGGCAGATGGAACCTGTTGTGATGTTGATGCCTGCTGCGGCTCCTCCTCCTCCGCTTCAGAACTACTGCCGCCTGCACCCTGTTCCCCCAATGGCTGCCAATCGGGGTCAACAACTGGGTCTTCTATGACCTCCTCTTCTATGTCGTGTGCAACTTCGTCTGTGTCACCGTGTAAGCCGGTGGTATTGCGTTCGTGACGGGGCACCATAGTCTCCGCTGGGTTTGATTCTGCCTCAGTACACTGCGAGGGCAATGTTCTGGTCTGAGTCAAAGGAACAGCATAGTAATCTGGCTGTGGCTGTGCATCTGTGCACTCCATGTCCGATTCAACTTCGAATGGGCATGGCCTGTTAACTGTTTCACTGTCTAACCCAGGAACGGTATGTGTAAAGAGCTCCATGGAGTAACCTGTTCTGTCGACTGACGCATCCTTCACTGTTGTTTTGGGTGAAGGACACAAGGAAGCGACTTGTTCCTGTCTGGGAGCATCCACTGACGATGCACTGCTCTGACATTTGGCACTTTCCGAGGAGGAGGCGAAAGAGCTAGAGGCAGAGTCAGCAATGAAAGCCAATACTTGTTCCTCCTGCTCCGGCTTCAAAAGTGGTTTTCCTACTCCCAGAAAAGAGAGCGTTCGAGGCCTTGTGTAGCCAGACAATGAACCTGGCTCAACAACTCGAGACTTAGGTGCTGTACTGCTTTTACCACGACCACCTGATGCTCCACCACCACTACCATCATTACCAGTTGACAATGACCGCCCACGGCCACAACCTCTTCCACTAGACTTCCTCATTGTTTGCAAAATGTAACCAAAGTAACGGTATTTGTTACTGTAAAGCAACTTATAAGGTGAAATCAAACTTCTGTTGGATTTATATATACCTTTATAGGTGCCTGACACTGAAAGGAAAATCAGGCCCAATGTTACACTCTAGGTTTTCTGTGCCCCAATAATTTGAGACAGATGGCACACACAGGACCAGCACTCAAGCAGAAATGCCAATCTTAATCTCCCACTATTTTTTTTTTGTATGGGAGAATTTAAAAAAAAACAAAAAAAAAAAAAACAATATTACACACTAGGTTTTCGGTGGCACACAATGAGAGACAGATGCCACACACAGGACTGGTACAGAGGCAGACTTGTCAATCTTTATCTCCCAGACTCCCACTATTATTTTTTTTTTACAGGGAGAATTTACCCCCCCCAATAAAAATGGCCCAGTATTACACAGTGGTTTTCGGTGGCACACAATGAGAGACAGATGCCAAACACAGGACTGGCACAGAGGCAGACTTGCCAATCTTTATCTACCACTAATATTTTTTTTTTACAGGGAGAATTTACCCCCCAAAAAATGGCCCAGTATTACACAGTGGTTTTCGGTGGCACACAATGAGAGACAGATGCCACACATAGCAATGGCACAGAGGCAGACTTGCCAATCTTTATCTCCCACTAATAATTTTTTTTTACAGGGAGAATTTACCCCCCCAAAAAAATGGCCCAGTATTACACAGTGGTTTTCGATGGCACACAATGAGAGACAGATGCCACACACAGCAATGACACAGAGGCAGACTTGCCAATCTTTATCTCCCACTAATTATTTTTTTTTTTTACAGGGAGAATTTACCCCAAAAAAATAAATGGCCAAGTATTACACATTGGTTTTCGGTGGCACACAATGAGAGACAGATGCCACACACAGGACTGGCACAGAGGCAGACTTGCCAATCTTTATCTCCCACTAATATTTTTTTTTATACAGGGGGAATTTACCCCCCCCCAAAAAAATGGCCCAGTACTACACAGTGGTTTTCGGTGGCACACAATGAGAGACAGATGCCACACACAGCAATGGCACAGAGGCAGACTTGCCAATCTTTATCTCCCACTAATTATTTTTTTTTTACAGGGAGAATTTACCCCCCCCCAAAAAAAAATGGCCCAGTATTACACAGTGGTTTTTGGTGGCACACAATGAGAGACAGATGCCACACACAGCAATGGCACAGAGGCAAACTTGCCAATCTTTATCTCCCACTAATTATTTTTTTTTACAGGGAGAATTTACCCCCCCCAAAAAAAAAAAATGGCCCAGTATTGCACAGTGGTTTTCGGTGGCACACAATGAGAGACAGATGCCACACACAGCAATGGCACAGAGGCAGACTTGCCAATCTTTATCTCCCACTAATATTTTTTTTTTTACAGGGAGAATTTACCCCCCCCAAAAAAAAATGGCCCAGTATTACACAGTGGTTTTCGGTGGCACACAATGAGAGACAGATGCCACACACAGCAATGGCACAGTGGCAAACTTGCCAATCTTTATCTCCCACTAATATTTTTTTTTTTTACAGGGAGAATTTACCCAAAAAAATAAATGGCCAAGTATTACACAGTGGTTTTCGGTGGCACACAATGAGAGACAGATGCCACACACAGCAATGGCACAGAGGCAGACTTGCCAACCTTTATCTCCCACTAATTTTTTTTTTTACAGGGAGAATTTACCCCCAAAAAATAAATGGCCAAGTATTACACAGTGGTTTTCGGTGGCACACAATGAGAGACAGATGCCACACACAGGACTGGCACAGAGGCAGACTTGCCAATATTTATCTCACACTATTTTTTTTTTTTACAGGGAGAATTTACCCCCCCCCCAAAAAAAATGGCCAAGTATTACACAGTGGTTTTCGGTGGCACACAATGAGAGACAGATGCCACACACAGCAATGGCACAGAGGCGGACTTGCCAACCTTTATCTCCCATTAATTTTTTTTTTTTACAGGGAGAATTTACCCCCAAAAAATAAATGGCCAAGTATTACACAGTGGTTTTCGGTGGCACACAATGAGAGACAGATGCCACACACAGGACTGGCACAGAGGCAGACTTGCCAATCTTTATCTCCCACTAATTTTTTTTTTTTTTTACAGGGAGAATTTACCCCCCCCAAAAAAGTGGCCAAGTATTACACAGTGGTTTTCGGTGGCACACAATGAGAGACAGATGCCACACACAGCAATGGCACAGAGGCAGACTTGCCAATCTTTATCTCCCACTAATTATTTTTTTTTTAGAGGGAGAATTTTGTTTTTAGAGGGAGAATTTATCCCCACAAAAAAAACTGGCCCAGCATTACACAGTGGTTTTCGGTGGCACACAATGAGAGACAGATGCCACACACAGGACTGGCACAGAGGCAGACTTGCCAATCTTTATCTCCCACTAATTATTTTTTTTTTACAGGGAGAATTTACCCCCCCCAAAAAAATGGCCCAGTATTACACAGTGGTTTTTGGTGGCACACAATGAGAGACAGATGCCACACACAGCAATGGCACAGAGGCAAACTTGCCAATCTTTATCTCCCACTAATTATTTTTTTTTACAGGGAGAATTTACCCCCCCCCCAAAAAAAATGGCCCAGTATTACACAGTGGTTTTCGGTGGCACACAATGAGAGACAGATGCCACACACAGCAATGGCACAGAGGCAGACTTGCCAATCTTTATCTCCCACTAATATTTTTTTTTTTACAGGGAGAATTTACCCCCCCCCCAAAAAAAAATGGCCCAGTATTACACAGTGGTTTTCGGTGGCACACAATGAGAGACAGATGCCACACACAGCAATGGCACAGTGGCAAACTTGCCAATCTTTATCTCCCACTAATATTTTTTTTTTTACAGGGAGAATTTACCCAAAAAAATAAATGGCCAAGTATTACACAGTGGTTTTCGGTGGCACACAATGAGAGACAGATGCCACACACAGCAATGGCACAGAGGCAGACTTGCCAACCTTTATCTCCCACTAATTTTTTTTTTTTTTACAGGGAGAATTTACCCCCAAAAAATAAATGGCCAAGTATTACACAGTGGTTTTCGGTGGCACACAATGAGAGACAGATGCCACACACAGGACTGGCACAGAGGCAGACTTGCCAATCTTTATCTCCCACTATTTTTTTTTTTTTTTTACAGGGAGAATTTACCCCCCCCCAAAAAAATGGCCAAGTATTACACAGTGGTTTTCGGTGGCACACAATGAGAGACAGATGCCACACACAGCAATGGCACAGAGGCAGACTTGCCAATCTTTATCTCCCACTAATTATTTTTTTTTTAGAGGGAGAATTTATCCCCACAAAAAAAACTGGCCCAGCATTACACAGTGGTTTTCGGTGGCACACAATGAGAGACAGATGCCACACACAGGACTGGCACAGAGGCAGACTTGCCAATCTTTATCTCCCTGCAGTAATCTCAGGAAAGTATGACAGGCAGCTATAAAAAGGACTGCTGCACACAAAAGTGGGGCAAACACACAAGATAGCTGTGCAGAAAGGAAGGAACAACAGGATTTGTGCTTTGAAAAAAGCAGTTGGTTTGCACAGCGGCGTACACACAAAACAACGCAGCTATCAGGGAGCCTTCTAGGGCAGCCCAATGAGCTACAGCACTGAGGCAAAAAAAATGTAGCTTCCACTGTCCCTGCAAACAAAAGGTGGTGTTGGACAGTGGAAATCGCTACAGCACAAGCGGTTTGTGGCTTTATGTACCCTGCCTATCACTATCCCTGCTTCTGAAGAAGCGGCAGCAACCTCTCCCTACGCTCAGATCAGCAGCAGTAAGATGGCGGTCGGCGGGATCGCCCCTTTATAGCCCCTGTGACGCAGCAGAAAGCAAGCCAATCACTGCAATGCCCTTCTCTAAGATGGTGGGGACTGAGATCTATGTCATCACGCTGCCCACACTCTGCGTCCACCTTCATTGGCTGAGAAATGGCGCTTTTAGCGTCATTGACACACGACTTTGGCGCGAAAGTCGCGTACCGCATGGCAGACCCCACACAGGGATCGGGTCGGTTTCATGAGATGCCGACTTTGCCAAAAGTCGGCGACTTATGAAAATGAACGATCCGTTTCGCTCAATCCTAGTAACAAGCTTTCCTACATCCATGATCTTTTTGTTACTACCAAACTTTCCTTCCTCGTCATCATCGAAACCTGGCTCACCCCTTCTGACACAGCCTCCCCTGCTGCACTCTCTTACGGTGGCTTCCACCTTTCTCACACACCCCGCCCCAGCAGCAAGCATTGCAGAGGAGTTGGTTTTCTCCTGTCAGATAACTGCTCCTTCACCCCAATCCCACTGCTACCCTCTGTTACCCTCCCTTCCTTTGAGGTGCACTCTGTGCGCATCTACTCCCCCTCCAACCTCCAACTGGCTGCCATTTACCGCCCCCCAGGGCCAGCCACCACCTTCTTTGACCACTTCACCACCTGGCTACTTCATTTCCTTTCTGCGGACGTCCCCACTATCGTCATGGGAGATTTCAACATCCCCATTGACACTTCCCTCTCAGCTGCCACTAAACTTCTATCTCTCACTTCCTCCTTCGGCCTCACTCAATGGTCTTCTGCAGCCACTCACAAAGATGGTCACACACTGGACCTCATCTTCACCCGCCTCTGCTTCCTATCTAACCTCTCTAACTCACCTCTTCCACTCTCTGACCACAACCTTCTCACATTTCTCATCTGTCTCCACTCCATGTCTACAATCCCCACCCCACAAACTTTCACACCCTCGCAGAAATCTTAAACATCTTGACCTACATTCATTCTCTGAATCCCTCCTCCCTCTCACAGACATAAGTTCCATAGACAATGCGGATGATGCTGCCGCTCTATATAACACCACAATAGCTGTAGCTTTGGAATCTGCTGCCCCACTTACACATACCAAAGCTTGCAAAATCAACAGACAGCCCTGGCACACCAGCCTGACCAAAGAACTGAGGCGAGCTTCCAGGGCTGCTGAGCGCAGATGGAAAAGATCCCACTCCAACGAGCACTTCATCGCATTCAAACAGTCCCTCACTACTTTCAAGACCACAGCTAAACAAACCTACTTCTCATCTCTCATATCCTCTCTGTCTCACAACCCTGAACAGTTATTCAACACCTTCAATTCTCTCCTCCGTCCCCCAGCACCTCCTCCCTGTCCACTTTTCTCCACTGAAGACTTTGCCTCATTTTTCAAGCAGAAGATTGATAGCATCAGAGACAGTTTTGGTCAACAACCCCTAGAGCCCTTCCTCCCGACTTCCCAGCCCTCCATCTCCAAAACCAACTTCTCCACCATTACAGAAGATCAACTCTCCACTCTACTCTCAAGATCGCATCTCACCACCTGTGCACTTGACCCGCTCCCATCCCACCTCATCCCAAACCTCACCACAGTCTTCATTCCAACCCTAACCCATCTCTTCAACCTATCACTAACAACTGGTGTTTTCCCCTCAAGCTGTAAACATGCCTCCATCACACCTATCCTCAAAAAGCCCTCTCTTGACCCATCCTCTGTATCTAGCTATTGCCCTATATCACTTCTCCCTTATGCCTCCAAACTACTGGAACAACACGTCTACCTTGAACTGTCCTCCCATCTCTCTTCTTGCTCCCTCTTTGACCGCTTACAATCTGGCTTCCGGTCACACCATTCCACTGAAACTGCCCTAACTAAGGTCACCAATGACCTCTTAACTGCCAAATCAAGCGACACTACTCTGTCCTCCTCCTCCTCGACCTGTCAGCTGCCTTTGACACAGTGGACCATTCCCTATTATTACAGACCCTCTAATCCCTTGGCATCACAGACGTGGCCCTATCCTGGATCTCATCATACCTAACAGACCGGACATTCAGCGTCTCCCACTCACACACCACCTCCTCACCTCGCCCCCTATCTGTTGGAGTCCCGCAAGGTTTAGTCCTTGGGCCCCTGCTCTTCTTCATTTACACCTTTGGCCTGGGACAGCTCATTGAATCTCATGGCTTTCAGTATCACCTCTATGCTGATGACACACAGATCTACATCTCTGGACCAGATATCACCTCCCTACTAACCAGAATCCCTCAATGTCTGTCCACTATTTCATCCTTCTTCTCTGCTAGATTTCTGAAACTTAACATGGACAAAACAGAATTCATCATCTTTCCCCCATCTCACGCGACCCCCCCAACGAACCTAACCATTACAGTAAATGGCTGCCCACTCTCCCCAGTCCTACAAGCTCGCTGCCTCGGGGTAATCCTTGATGCTGATCTCTCCTTCAAACCACATATCCAAGCCCTTTCCACTTCCTGCCGACTTCAACTCAAAAATATTTCACGAATCCGTTCATTCCTCAACCAAGAATCTGCAAAAACCCTAGTCCATGCCCTCATCATCTCTCGCCTTGACTACTGCAACCTCCTGCTCTGTGGCCTCCCCTCTAACACTCTCGCACCCCTCCAATCTATTCTAAACTCTGCTGCCCAACTAATCCACCAGTCCCACTGCTATTCCCCGGCCTCTCCCCTCTGTCAATCCCTTCACTGGCTCCCCATTGCCCAGAGACTCCAGTACAAAACCCTAACCGTGACGTACAAAGCCTTCCACAAACTGTCTCCTCCATACATCTGTGACCTCGTCTCCCGGTACTTACCTACATCCAACCTCCGATCCTCACAAGATCTCCTTCTCTACTCCCCTCTTATCTCCTCTTCCCACAATCGTATACAAGATTTCTCTCGCGTATCACCCCTACTCTGGAACCTTCTACCACAACACATCAGACTCTCGCCTACCATCGAAACCTTCAAAAAGAACCTGAAGACCCACCTCTTCCGACAAGCCTACAACCTGCAGTTACCACCGATCGACCAAACTGCTGCATGACCAGCTCTATCCTCACCTACTGTATTCTCACCCATCCCTTGTAGATTGTGAACCTTCGCGGGCAGGGTCCTCACTCCTCCTGTACCAGTTATGACTTGTATTAAGATTATTGTACTTGTTTTTATTATGTATACCCCTCCTCACATGTAAAGCGCCATGGAATAAATGGCGCTATAACAATAAATAATAATAATAATAATAATAATAATAATAATAAGGCGAAAGGGGGAAGATTTAAACTTTTATTTTATTTTTTTTTCACACTTTTTTATTTTTTTTTTTAATTTTGCCATACTTCAATAGCCTCCATGGAAGGCTAGAAGCTGGCACAACTCGATCAGCTCAGCTACATAGCAGCAATCATCAGATCGCTGCTATGTAGCTGAATTGCAGGCTTGCTATGAACGCCGACCACAGGGTGGCACTCACAGCAGGCTGGCATTAGTAACCATAGAGGTCTCAAGGACCTCTATGGTTATTATCCTGATGCATCGCTGACCCCCGATCATGTGACGGGGTCAGCAGTGTGCTCATTTCCAGCCCAATGGCTGGAAGCGCCAGTTAAATGCCGCTGTCAGCATTTGACAGTGGCATTTAACTAGTTATTAGCGGCGGGTTAATTACTGCATTACACTAACGCATCATTGAAGCCATTAGGGTATTCAGGACATTCTGAGGGATCTCAAAAGAACTCAATAGTGTTTAAATCAGGTGATTGGCTTGGTCATTGCAACAGTCACACATTTTTCTTTCCTAACCAATGTTTTACTACATTGGATGTCTGCCAATGGCAGATGCAAAAAAGCATCACCAAAGCATGACATTGCCACCACCATGTTTCACTGTAGGTCTTTGGTACCTTAGTTCATTACCTTTCCCTATTTGGCAGTATATATAGGGCTTGCCATCACTACTAAACAGATTGAACTTGGATTCATCCGACCACAACACCTTAGACCAATCTGTCTCTTTTCATTGGCTGTATTCTTTGCCAAACTCAAATCGGACCTTCCGGTTCTTTGTGGAGATGAAAGGCTTCTTGACCGAAACTAATGTATTCAACCCTACTGCTCTTAGCCGTCGCACCACACTTTGGCATCTCACTTTGACCCCATATTCTTAGTTCATTTCGTGCAAAATCTGTACAGCACTTTTATGGACATCAGATACTGACTTTTTCTTAATTAATGTGATCAACATTGGAGGACATTTTCTGTGGTCATCCACTTCAAGGTTTGTCAGCTGTTCTATAACCTTCTTTTTCTTGTTTTCCTTTATTATACATGACACTTGACTCTGAGAGCAGTTGAATTCCATAGCTACCTATTTTTGGCTTTTACCTGTCTTTACTCTCAGAATAATATGCTTTCTGACATCTGGTGATTATTTTGGATTTGTCTTTGTCATATTTTAATTGAAATAACATACAATAAATGTTTTAAAAGAATTCAACAAAATATGCAAAACATTTGGCCCAGAAAATGTTGAAAACTAACACATAAAGGGATAAAATTATGTCAAACACGATTTTCATCCTTATAGCTGATAACCATTTGGTTTACTAAAATAACCAGAAAAATGGCATCACAACTACCAGACATAATTAATCACACTTTAAAAAAAAAGCTATTTTTTTTCTTCCCTGTATCCAACAGTACGTCACAATATTATAGCAATAATATTTTGCTATCGGTATGCGTCACATATAGTACAACATAAGACATAACATAATTATGGTACATGATAAGCATAATTATGACATTTGCAGACATGTCAGACTCTCAAATTGTTCTAAACCTAATTTGTGTACATTGTACTGATATCTTGTATATGATAATTGCATTTTGATAATTTGAGGGTTAAGGCACACCTAATCCAAAGTATTAAATATGATATATACATATATACTATGTTAATCATTAGTATTTAGAGATAATTTCACTTACTTGACGTAAAGTTAAAAAAAAGCAGGCTTGACAAAATAACATGATGAAGTTTGTACAGATTCCTCACTCACACAAACTTGCTGCAGATCCATCCATTCCACTCTATTCAAAGCAAGTTCACACTGCCCCACAGGAGAACAGGTGAATCCCCCATTGGTCCCCTATGCAGAAGTGGACCCTTGAACTACTTGAATGAGCAGTTTTTGGCAAACTTGATTCACTATGTACAGACAAAAACAGCATCTCATTCATTTAAGAAACTATTCTGTAATTTATATAGAAGCATGGATACATTTGCAAATGAGGGTAATGTAATAGTTGCATCTAGCTAGACAGTGGACTCTCCGTATTATGGTTTTTGGTGACCCATTTTAAGTTTAGTCCAGCGCAGTTTTAAAGGTGCTTTCTTGAACTGAGGTCTAAAAATTACATTACAGTATCCTGAAACAGCGGCCATTAAACCTGCTTGACATAACATGAAATGATGTGGCTTTTAAAAGAGTTCCTCTCTCTAGAAGCATATAATTTGTTGTGTTTTTATATAAACATATATAATTTACTCATATTTATTTTTCCCATAAAGTTGCACCAATCCTGGTAGTGTCACTTCCAGTGCTATTGGCTTGTAGATTAGCTCATTTCAATCTGCCTATGCATTATTCATGACAAAATGAGCTTAGCTACGGAATTGAGCCAGTTAGGGAGTCCCTTCTCACACATCACTGATAATGTCAAAACAAAGTAATCTCTGTTTTATTTTGCAAAGTTCTAACAATTACATGCCAGTGACTGCACATCATTAGATCTTATCTATGTAGGATTGTTGCTTCCAACCAGTGGAACCAAGTTCAAGTCCTTTTCCTCTCTGAAGAGACCATTTGTACATTTAAATTCTCAAAGGAGCATTGCATGGCCTATAAGTCTCCTTACACCAACTTACTGCTATACCCAAGGAGAGGCTTTAGGCCTTAGACCCCTGTCTGAGCCCTCTCAGTCAGTCAAGTCAAACGTCCTGCTTTGCACTCGTGAGGTGCAAAAACTCCTAAACATGTCTGCAAATAAAGTTGGGTTCTAACTCTAACTCATGTGACAAGGCCCTTTCAGGGGTGGAAATTGATCTTTAGGATTGTTTCTTCCAAAAGATGTCATATTGAAAATATGTATTAACCCCTTCCCGACCTTCCCTACCATGATGTAGGCGTCATGAAAACCCGTGCCAATCCGACCCATGACGCCTATGTGGCGTCATGGAAAGATCGCATCCCTGCAGATCGGGTGAAAGGGTTAACTCCTTAAGGGTTAGGGTTACGGGTAGGGTTAGGGTTAGGGTTATGGCATGTGCACACAGTGTGGATTTGGCTGCGGATCCGCAGCGGATTGGCCGCGGATCCGCAGCGGATTGGCCGCGGATCCGCAGCGGATTGGCCGCGGATCCGCAGCGGATTGGCAGCGGATCCGCAGCGGATTGGCCGCGGATCCGCAGCGGATTGGCAGCGGATCCGCAGCGGATTGGCAGCGGATCCGCAGCGGATTGGCCGCGGATCCGCAGCGGATTGGCCACTGCGAATTCGAAGCAGTTTTCCATCAGGTTTACAGTACCATGTACACCTATGGAAAACCAAATCCGCTGTGCCCATGGTGCGGAAAATTCCGTGCAGAAACGCTGCGTTGTATTTTCCGCAGCATGTCAATTCTTTGTGCGGATTCCGCAGCGTTTTACACCTGTTCCTCAATAGGAATCCGCAGGTAAAATCCGCACAAAAAAACACTGGAAATCTGCTGTAAATCCGCAGGTAAAACGCAGTGCCTTTTACCTGCAGATTTTTCAAAAATCGTGCGGAAAAATCTCACACGAATCCGCAACGTGGGCACATAGCCTTAGGGTTAGGGTTGGAATTAGAGTTAGGGTTGGAATTAGGGCTAGGGTTTGAAATAGGGTTAAGATTAGGCTTGTGGTTAGGGTTACGGATAGGGTTAGGGGTGTGTTGGGGTTACAGTTGTGGTTAGGGTTGGGATTAGGGTTACGGTTGGGATTAGGGTTAGGATTAGGGTTAGGGTTGGAATTAGGGTTACGGGTGTGTTGCGGTTAGGGTTGTGGTTAGGGGTGTGTTGGGGTTAGGGTTGTGATTAGGGTTATGGCTACAGTTGGGATTAGGATTAGGGGTGTGTTGGGGTTAGTGTTGAAGTTAGAATTGAGGGGTTTCCACTGTTTAGGCACATCAGGGGTCTCCAAACGCAACATGGCGCCACCATTGACTTCAGCCAATCTTGCGTTCAAAAAGTCAAATGGTGCTCCCGCCCTTCCAAGCCCCGACGTGCGCCCAAACAGTGGTTTACCCCCACATTTGGGGTACCAGTGTACTCAGGACAAACTGGGCAACAACTGTCGGGGTCCAACTTCTCCTGTTACCCTTGCAAAAATAAAAAAATTACTTGCTAAAACATAATTTTTGAAGAAAGAACAATTATTTTTTATTTTCACGGCCCTGCGTTATAAACTTCTGTGAAGCACTTGGGGGTTGAAAGTGCTCACCACACATCTAGATAAGTTCCTTCGGGGGTCTAGTTTCCAAAATGGGGTCACTTGTGGGGTGTTTCTACTGTTTAGGCACATCAGGGGCTTTGCAAACGTAACATGATGCCCGCAGACCATTCCATCAAAGTCTGCATTCCAAAACGTCACTACTTCCTTTCCGAGCCCCGGCATGTGCCCAAACAGTGGTTTACCCCCACATATGGGGTATCAGCTTACTCACAACACACTCGGCAAGAAATATTGGGGTCCAAATTCTCCTGTTACCCTTGTGAAAATAAAAAATTGCTTGCTAAAACATCTTTTTTAAAGAAAGAAAAATGATTTTTTATTTTCACGGCTCTGCGTTGTAAACTTCTGTGAAGCACTTGGGGGTTGAACGTGCTCACCACACATCTAGATAAGTTCCTTGGGGGGTCTAGTTTCCAAAATGGGGTCACTTGTGGGGGGTTTCTACTGTTTAGGCATATCAGGGGCTCTGCAAACGTAACATGATGCCCGCAGACCATTCCATCAAAGTCTGCATTCCAAAACGTCACTACTTCCCTTCCGAGCCCCGGCATGTGCCCAAACAGTGGTTTACCCCCACATATGGGGTATCAGCGTACTCAGGAGAAACTGGACAACAACTTTTGCAATCCAATTTCTCCTGTTACTCTTGCAAAAATAAAAAATTCTGGGCTAAAAAAATATTTTTGAGGAAAGGAAACACATTTATTATTTTCACGGCTCTGCGTTATAAACTTCTGTGAAGCACTTGGGGGTTCAAAGTGCTCACCACACATCTAGATAAGTTCCCTTGGGGGTCTAGTTTCCAAAATGGAGTCACTTGTGGGGAGTTCCTACTGTTTAGGCACATCAGGGGCTCTGCAAATGCAACCTGATGCCCGCAGAGCATTCCATCAAAGTCTGCATTTCAAAACGTCACTACTTCCCTTCCGAACCCTGACGTGTGCCAAAACAGTGGTTTACCCCCACATATGGGGTATCAGCGTACTCAGGAGAAACTGGACAACAACTTTTGGGGTCCAATTTCTCCTGTTACTCTTGGGAAAATAAAAAATTGTGGGCTAAAAAATCATTTTTGAGAAAAGAAAAATTATTTTTTATTTTCATGGCTCTGCGTTATAAACTTCTGTGAAGCTTTTGGGGGTTCAAAGTGCTCACCACACATCTAGATTAGTTCCTTGGGAGGTCTAGTTTCCAAATTGGGGTCAATTGTGCGGGAGCTCCAATGTTTAGGCACACAGGGGCTCTCCAAACGCGACATGGTGTCCGCTAATGATTGGAGCTAATTTTCCATTCAAAAAGCCAAATGGCGTGCCTTCCCTTCCGAGCCCTGCCGTGCGCCCAAACAGTGGTCTACCCCCACATGTGGGGTATCATCGTACTCAGAACAAACTGGACAACAACATTTGGGGTCCAATTTCTCCTATTACCCTTGGGAAAATAAAAAATTGTGGCTAAAAAATCATTTTTGAGAAAAGAAAAATTATTTTTTATTTTCATGGCTCTGCGTTATAAACTTCTGTGAAGCTTTTGGGGGTTCAAAGTGCTCACCACACATCTAGATTAGTTCCTTGGGAGGTCTAGTTTCCAAAATGGGGTCACTTGTAGGGGAGCTCCAATGTTTAGGCACACAGGGGCTCTCCAAACGCGACATGGTGTCCGCTAACGATTGGAGCTAATTTTCCATTCAAAAAGTCAAATGGCACGCCTCCCCTTCCGAGCCTTGCCGTGCACCCAAACAGTGGTTTACCCCCACATATGAGGTATCGGCATACTCAGGAGAAATTGCCCAACAAATTTTAGGATCCATTTTATCCTGTTGCCCATGTGAAAATGAAAGAATTGAGGCTAAAAGAAATTTTGTGTGAAAAAAAGTACTTTTTCATTTTTGCGGATCAATTTGTGAAGCACCTGGGGGTTTAAAGTGCTCACTATGCCTCTAGATGAGTTCCTTTGGGGGTCTAGTTTCCAAAATGGGATCACTTGTGGAGGAGCTCCGATGTTTAGGCACACAGGGGCTTTCCAAATGCGACATGGTGTCCGCTAACGATGGAGATAATTTTTCATTCAAAAAGTCAAATGGCGCTCCTTCCCTTCCGAGCCTTACCATGTGCCCAAACAGTGGTTTACCCCCACATGTGAGGTATTGGTGTACTCAGGAGAAATTGCCCAACAAAATTTAGGATCCATTTTATCCTGTTGCCCATGTGAAAATGAAAAAAATTGAGGCTAAAATAATTTTTTGGTGAAAAAAAGTACTTTTTCATTTTTACGGATCAATTTGTGAAGCACCTGGGGGTTTAAAGTGCTCACTATGCTTCTAGATAAGTTCCTTGGGGGGTCTAGTTTCCAAAATGGGGTCACTTGTGGGGGAGCTCCAATGTTTATGCACACGGGGGCTCTCCAAACGCAACATGGTGTCCGCTAAAGATTGGAGCCAATTTTTCATTCAAAAAGTCAAATGGCGCTCATTCCCTTCCGAGCCCTGCCGTGCGCCCAAACAGTGGTTTACCCCCACATATGAGGTATCAGCGTACTCAGGACAAATTGTACAACAACGTCCGTGGTCCAGTTTCTCCTTTTACCCTTGGGAAAATAAAAAAATTGTTGCTAAAAGATCATTTTTGTGACTAAAAAGTTAAATGTTCATTTTTTACTTCCATGTTGCTTCTGCTGCTGTGAAACACCTGAAGGGTTAATAAACTTCTTGAATGTGGTTTTGAGCACCTTGAGGGGTGCAGTTTTTAGAATGGTGTCACTTTTGGGTATTTTCAGCCATATAGAACCCTCAAAATGACTTCAAATGTGAGGTGATGTAAAGTAGACATGTGGGAAACGTTATTTATTAACTATTTTGTGTCACATAACTCTCTGGTTTAACAGAATAAAAATTCAAAATGTGAAAATTGCGAAATTTTCAAAATTTTCGCCAAATTTCCGTTTTTTTCACAAATAAACTCAGAAATTATCGACCTAAATTTACCACTAACATGAAGCCCAATATGTCACGAAAAAACAGTCTCAGAATCGCTAGGATCCGTTTGAAGCGTTCCTGAGTTATTAGCTCATAAAGGGACACTGGTCAGAATTGCAAAAAACGGCAAGGTCATTAAGGCCAAAATAGGCTGGGTCATGAAGGGGTTAAGGAAAACATAGTCTAATTAAAAACGTAAACATTTACCTATGCGTACAGTTTTATATGTGTAGTATGTACTTGCATTTTCTGCAGATTGGTGGGGGCAGGGTTCTGGGACCCTCACAATTACACCAGAAACTATTCAGAAGTATGCATTTCAGCAAGCAGAATCACCCTACTCCAAATGGGGAGAAAAAAGACCAAACAATGATGTGTACACCTGACTTAAAAGTGGATCTTAAAAATACATGCAATTTTTATTAAAAACCTCAAACATACAAAAATACATTAAACCATCTAAAAACAAGTGTAGGACAAAATGAATACACAACACATGATACAGGAGAACTAATACGTGGAGCTCCACTAGTATATAGATGAGCAGGGCATGAAAAATGTTTGCATGAAAGTCATGAAATTGCATGTAATCGCACTGACCCTAAGAATAAAAATACTTATCAATTTTACCACACATGGAATTACATAACCCACCCCAAAAAATTTCAGAATTGCTGGTTTCATTTTGCCTTCCAAAAATTGGAATAGATAGCAATCAAAAAATTTCATGTGTCTGAAAATGGTACCAATAAAAACATCAACTCATCGAGCAAAAAACAAGCCCTCACATGACTCTGTGGGACAAAATATGGAAAAATTATAGTTCTTAAAAGATAGTGTGATAGAAAAATAAGGTTTGTGCAATAAAAGCATCTTTTAGTGTGCAACAGCAGCCAAACATAAAAACCCAACATAAATCTGGTATCACTGTAACCTCACCAACCTGAAGAATAAAGTGTCCTAATCACTTATACTGTATGAGGAACGGCATACACAAATAAATAAAACCAACTCTTCACCTGTTGTTTTGTTCATTCTGCCTCCCAAAGATCACAGTAAGGCTTGGAGGACATTTATCCTGTGCTCTGCACTGAGCGCTTCCGCCAGGGTTTCCATGTAAATCTCTGAAATACGTCATTCAGATGGAACCCCCAGCAGAAGATTCCCTATAATGAGGCAGATGGAGGCACTGTGAATGCCATAGGACCTGTGATCTTGTTGTGTCTGTCTTTTTAGGATTGCATAAAAGTGCAGTCAGCCACAGTTTTGTGCACTTATGAAAACAAGCCCAATGCTCAAAAGAGGCTATGCGGACTCCAGAGTAACTCTGCTTCCACATTATAGTGAATGGATCCCTCGGGGGTTTCATCTGAATCATGTCACTTGGAGATTTAGATGAAAACCCCAAAGTAAATGCTCAGCATAGAGCATCCGATAAATATTATCACAATCATTATGCAAAATGTTCTTAATAAAAGCTTCAACTCAATCCACAAAAAAGCAAGCCCCCACTCAGGTCTGTCATCGGTTAACGGAAATATAGAGAATTCCACGTTATTGGTAACACAAAGACTCTTTAAAAGCTAAATGGCTCCTCTTCCCTCAAAAAAATAAAACAAATGCTGCACTCCCAAATCCAAATTACCCCCGCACACCTAGCTTATGGGTGCATGTCTCCAGAAGCATGAGCTGGTGACTGCAACGTACCGGTCACTACAACATACTGGTCACTACAATGGCAGTTTGAAATTTTTACTGAGCAATATTCACTGCTACTACTTAATGGAAGACACCCCTGGAGTCAAGATTGTCACCACACATGTAGATAAATACCCAAAGGTGGGGGTCACACTTGTGACTGTGATGCGAGAAACCACATTGTATTTCTATGCAGACGCACTCTCCGGTCCCGAGTGCCAGCGACAGTGCCGAGTATTGATGTGAAAGACTCGCGCAAGTTTCTCGCATCACACTTACAAGTGTGACCCCGGCCAAAGGGATCACATAATGTCACATAATTATCATAATGGGGTCACTTCAATGAGGATTCTGCTCTTCTAGCAATTAGAGTCTCTGTATATCAACAAACTATTCTAGGAAAATCTGCAATCCTGGAGGCAAATAGCACTCCGTCTCTCCCGAGTTTCTTCATATGGCTAAGCAGTACTGTACAGCTACGTACAGGGTATTGCCACATTCAGAAGAAATTGTGGGACAAATCATGGTGCCATTTTTACCAACCTCTTGAGTGAAAATGTAAAATCTGAGACTAAAACAAAATTTTGGTAGTAAAAATGTAGTTATTGTTTCTGCACTGTCAATGGTATAAAATTCTGTGACACACCCGTGCTGTCAAAATGATCACTTCACCCACAGATGAATTGGTTGAGGGGTCTTCTGTTCTGGCAACTCTGGCTCTCCCTGTGGGTTATTGCGCCCGCAAACCATAACAGTAATATCTGCACTATAGTATTTCGCTCCTTCCCTTCTAAGCTTTGCAGTGTGCCTGAAAAATATTTCCTAAATACATGTAGGGTATTGGCGCACTGAGGAAAAAATGGACCTCAGTTTTGTTGTAAAATAATTTCCTATGAGCCCTTAGAAAAAATAAAAAAATTGGGGCTAAAACAACATTTTAGTAGTAAAAATGTAATTTATTCTTTCTTCACTGCTCAATAGTATCAAATTATGTAAGGCACACATGGTGTCAATGTGCTGACTGTACACATAGAATTCATTGGGGAGAGTAGTTTGCAAAATAAGTTCACATTTGTTTTTTTTTGTTATGCTGGCACCTCGAGGGCTCTGCCAATGTGACATGGTACCCTCAAACCATTCCAGCAAAATTTGGACTCTAATTTGGCGCCTCTTCCCTTCTGAGCTTTGCACTGTGCCTTAAAAGTAGTATTCCGCCACATATGTGGTATCAGTGTATTCAGGAGAAATTGCACAACAAATTGTATGGTGACATTTTTCCTGTTATCTTTGTGAAAATGAACAAAATGTGGCTAAAAAAACATGTTTGTAGGGAAAATGAGACCATTTTTATTTTCACGGCTCAACGTTATAACCTTCTTTGACCTTCTTTGAAGCATCTGGGGGTTAAAGGTGCTCACCACACATCTAAATACATTCTTTGAGGGATCTAGTTTCCAAAATTGGGTCACTTGTGGTGGGTTTCTGTTATTTAGGAACATCAAGAGGTTTGCAAACACCACATGGTGTCCTCTAATTACTTAAGCAAATTTTGAATTGGCTCTCCTTCCCTTCTGAGCTCTGCTGTGTGCCCAAACAGTGGTTTTCCCCCACCACATATGCAGTGTTGGCATGCTCAGGATAAATTGCACAACTAATTTTGGGGTTCCTTTTTTTCCTGATACCCTTGTGAAAATAAAAAAAATATGTATTGCCTAAAGTAAATTTTTTTGTGAAAAAAGTTAAATGTTCATTTTTTTCACATTCCAACAATTTCAGTGAAGCACTTGAAGGGTGGATAAACGTTTTGAATGTGATTTTCAGCACTTTGAGGGATGCCATTTTTAGAATGCTGTTTTCTGGTATTTTTGTATCATATACACCCCTCAAAGTCACTTCAAATGTGAGGTGGTCCCTAAAATATGGTTTTGTAAATTTTGTTGGAAAAATGAGAAATCGCTGGTAAACTTTTAACCCTTATAACTTCCTAACAAAATTTTTTAAAAAAATCGTGGTGATGTAAAGTATACATGTTGGAAATGTTACTTATTAACATTTTTGTGTGGCATGGTGCTCTGTTTCAAGGGCATAAGAATTCAAAGTTTGAAAATTGCTACATTTTCCACATTTTTGCAAAATTTCATTTTTTTCACAAATAAACACAAGTTATATCAAATAAATTGTATGACTATCATGAACTACAATATGTGAAAAAGAAAATGAACTCAGAATCAGTAGGATTTGTTGAAACATTCCAGAGTTATTACATCATAAATTGACAATGTTCAGAATTGTAAATAATGGCTTGGTCATTAATATGCAAACCACCGTGGGGGTAAAGGTGTTAAAGGGATTATACTAAGAGCAAAGTTTATTTAAATCGATACATCTTATAATAATAATAACTTCAACATTTGCATGTGTTTATAAAAATGTTCCTGTGCTGAGATAACACTGGTCTACAAAAAAAAAAAAATTCTGGCATGGACTTTAACCGCTTAATCCCATATGACGTACTATCCCGTCAAGGTGACCTGGGACTTAATTCCCAGTGACGGGATAGTACGTCATAGCCGATCGACCGCGCTCACGGGGGGAGCGCGGCCGATCACAGCCGGGTGTCAGCTGCCTATCACAGCTGACATCCGGCACTATGTGCCAGGAGCGGTCACGGACCGCCCCCGGCACATTAACCCCCGGCACACCACGATCAAACATGATCGCGGTGTACCGGAGGTACAGGGAAGCATCGCGCAGGGAGGGGGCTCCCTGCGGGCTTCCCTGAGACGATCGGTACAAGGGAATGTACTCACCTTGTACCGAGCGTCTCCTCCCTGCAGGCCCCGGATCCAAAATGGCCACGGGGCTGCATCCGGGTCCTGCAGGGAGTACTTCTGGGTCCGGAGCAGGCTGCAGATGAAAGCTGCAGCCTGCAGCGATGTGAGTGAGAGCGCCGATCTGATAGAGTGCTGTGCACACTATCAGATCGGTGATCTGTGATGTCTCCCCCTGGGACAAAGTAAAAAAGTTAAAAAAAAAAATTTCCACATGTGTAAAAAAAAAAAAAAAAAAATTCCTAAATAAAGAAGACAAAAAAAAATATTATTCCCATAAATACATTTCTTTATCTAAAAAAAACAAACAAAACAATAAAAGTACACATATTTAGTATCGCCGCGTCCGTAACGACCCAACCTATAAAACTGTCCCACTAGTTAACCCCTTCAGTGAACACCGTAAGAAAAAAAAAAACGAGCCAAAAAACAACGCTTTATTATCATACCGCCGAACAAAAAGTGAAATAACACGCAATCAAAAAGATGGATATAAATAACCATGGAACCGCTGAAAACGTCATCTTGTCCCACAAAAAACAAGCTGCCACACAGCATCATAAGCAAAAAAATAAAAAAGTTATAGTCCTCAGAATAAAGGGATGCCAAAATAATTATTTTTTCTATAAAATAGTTTTTATCGTATAAAAGTGCCAAAACATAAAAAAATTATATAAATGAGATATCGCTGTAATCATACTGACCGGTCGAATAAAACTGCTTTATCAATTTTACCAAACGTGGAACGGTATAAACGCCTCCCCCAAAAGAAATTCATGAATAGCTGGTTTTTGGTCATTCTGCCTCACAAAAATCGGAATAAAAAGTGATCAAAAACTGTCACATGTCCGAAAATGCCACCAATAAAAACGTCAACTGGTCGCGCAAAAAACAAGACCTCGCATGACTCTGTGGACCAAAATACGGAAAAATTATAGGTCTCAAAATATGGAGACGCAAAAACTTTTTTGCTATAAAAAGCGTCTTTTAGTGTGTGACAGCTGCCAATCATAAAAATCCGATATAAAAAATGCTATAAAAGTAAATCAAACCCCCCTTCATCACCCCCTTAGTTAGGAAAAAATAATGTATTTATTTCCATTTTCCCATTAGGGCTAGGGTTAGGGCTAGGGTTAGGGTTAGGGCTAGGGTTAGGGCTAGGGTTAGGTCTAGTGTTAGGGTTAGGGTTGGGGCTAGGGTTGGAGCTAAAGTTAGGGTGGGGCTAAAGATAAGGATAGGGTTGGGGCTAAAGTTAGGGTTGGGGATAAAGTTAGGGTTGGGGCTAAAGTTAGGGTTAGGGTTTGGATTACATTTACGGTTGGGATTAGGGTTGAGATTAGAATTAGGGGTGTGTCAGGGTTAGGGGTGTGGTTAGGGTTACAGTTGGGATTAGGGCTAGGGGTGTGTTTGGATTAGTTTCAGGTAGAATTGGGGAGTTTCCACTGTTTAGGCACATCAGGGGCTCTCCAAACGCGACATGGCGTCCGATCTCAATTCCAGACAATTCTGCGTTGAAAAACTAAAACAGTGCTCCTTCCCTTTCCGAGCTCTCCCGTGCGCCCAAACAGGGGTTTACCCCAACATATGGGGCATCAGCGTACTCGGGACAAATTGGACAACTTTTGGGGTCCAAGTTCTCTTGTTATCTCTGGGAAAATAAAAATTTGGGGGCCTAAAAATCATTTTTGTGGGAAAAAAAAGGATTTTTTATTTTCACAGCACTGCGTTGTAAACTGTAGTGAACCACTTGGGGGTTCAAAGTTCTCACAACACATCTAGATAAGTTCCTTGGGAGGTCTAGTTTCCAATATGGGGTCACTTATGGGGGGTTTATACTGTTTGGGTACATCAGGGGCTCTGCAAATGCAACGTGACGCCTGCAGACCAATCCATCTAAGTCTGCATTCCAAATGGCACTCTTTCCCTTCCGAGCTCTGCCATGCACCCAAACAGTGGTCCCCCCCACACATGGGGTATCAGCGTACTCAGGACAAATTGGACAACAACTGTTGGGGTCCAATTTATCCTGTTACCCTTGTGAAAATACAAAACTGGGGGCTAAAAAATCATTTTTCTGCAAAAAAAAAGTTATTTTCACGGCTCTGCGTTATAAACTGTAGTGAAACACTTGGGGGTTCAAAGCTCTCAAAACACATCAAGATCAGTTCCTTAGGGGGTCTACTTTCCAAAATGGTGTCACTTGTGGGAGGTTTTAATGTTTAGGCACATCAGGGGCTCTCCAAACGCGACATGGTGTCCCATCTCAATTCCAGTCAATTTTGCATTGAAAAGTCAAATGGCGCTCCTTCCCTTCCGAGCTCTGCTATGCGCCCAAACAGTGGTTTACCCCCACATATGGGGTATCGTTGTACTCAGGACAAATTGAACAACAACTTTTGTGGTCTAATTTCTTCTTTTACCATTGGGAAAATAAAAAATTGGGGGCGAAAAGATCATTTTTGTGAAAAAATATGATTTTTTATTTTTACGGCTCTGCATTACAAGCTTCTGTGAAGCACTTGTTGGGTCAAAGTGCTCACCACACATCTAGATAAGTTCCTTAAGGGGTCTACTTTCCAAAATGGTGTCACTTGTGGGGGGTTTCAATGTTTAGGCATAGCAGGGGCTCTCCAAACGCAACATGGTGTCCCATCTCAATTCCAGTCAATTTTGCATTGAAAAGTCAAATGGCGCTCCTTCGCTTCCGAGCTCTGTCATGTGCCCAAAAAGTGGTTTACCCCCACATATGGGGTATCGGCGTACTCAGGACAAATTGTACAACATCTTTTGGGGTCCATTTTCTCCTGTTACCCTTGGTAAAATAAAACAAATTGGAGCTGAAGTAAATTTTGTGTAAAAAAAAGTTAAATGTTCATTTTTATTTAAACATTCCAAAAATTCCTGTGAAACACCTGAAGAGTTAATACACTTCTTGAATGTGGTTTTGAGCACCTTGAGGGGTGCAGTTTTTAGAATGGTATCACACTTGGTTATTTTCTATCATATAGACCCCTCAAAATAACTTCAAATGAGATGTGGTCCCTAAAAAAAATGGTGTTGTAAAAATGAGAAATTGCTGGTCAACTTTTAACCCTTATAACTCCCTAACAAAAAAAAATTTTGGTTCCAAAATTGTGCTGATGTAAAGTAGACATGTGGGAAATGTTACTTATTAAGTATTTTGTGTGACATATCTCTGTGATTTAAGGGCATAAAAATTCAAAGTTGGAAAATTGTGAAATTTTCAAAATTTTTGCCAAATTTCCATTTTTTTCACAAATAAACACAAGTTATATCGAATAAATTTTATGACTACCATGAAGTACAATATCTCATGAGAAAACAGTGTCAGAATCTCCAAGATCTGTTGAAGCGTTCCAGAGTTATAACCTCATAAAGGGACAGTGGTCAGAATTGTAAAAATTGGCCCGGTCATTAATGTGCAAACCACCCTCGGGGCTTAAGGGGTTAAGAACAGTTTTAGACTAATTTGAGGGTGCTGAATTCAAATCTGATCTTATAATTTCTCTACCACATCAAGTTTTTGCGCTATAGGTATGTAGCCCATTTTCATGAATACCATGATAAATATAAGTAGTGTATGAAAAGTGCCGGTTTATTCGGTTCACTAAGGTAAATTAAGTTTTCATTTAGTCTCCCAATAAATGTGAGAATATCTTTGTTTTCTTTGAACATGCATAATTCCTATTTGTTATGATAATACCCTTGTTTTCTGTGCTACTGGCACAGTAGAGCTACAGCAGAGCATTGGGTGAAAATTTAATGGCCTCAGCGACAGAGTTTGGCACCTGGCGATAAGAATGTCATCCATGATCCTCTGGTGGATAGGAAGGACATTGTCTTTCCTCCCTTACATATAAAACTTGGATTGATGAAGCAGTTCGTCTAAGCTCTCAATCACAGTGGAGAATGCTTTAACTATATGTGTTCAACTTTTCCTGGTCTTAGTGAAGAGAAGAAAAAGGCTGGAATATTTGATGGACCTCAAATAAGAACACTTATGAGAGACCCAAATTTTATCACATCAATGAATGAGACAGAAGAATGAGCTTGGAATGCATTTTGTAATGTGGTGCAGAATTTTCTAGGGAATAAGAAAGCAGACAACTATGAAGAGATTGTGGAAGAGCTACTAATGAGTCTGCGAAATCTTGGATGTAGAATGAGTATCAAGATTCACTATTTACACAGCCATTTGGACTTTTTTCCAGAGAACCTTGGGGATGTGAGCGAGGAACAAGGGGAGCGTTTTCATCAGGACATTAAAACAATGGAAGAACGGTATCAAGGCCGGTGGGAGTCACATATGATGGCTGACTATTGCTGGAGCTTGATGATAGACAATCCAGAAGCTGTACATCACAGATCAGCCAAGAAAAGAAAATTCAAATAACTGCCATTTGTTATTCATCTGTGTGCCATATATATGTGTTTTTATATTTTGTAGTTTAATTCTGTAATTATATTTGATTTGCTGTACATAGACTTTGTAATCTTTGTTATTACTTGATTAAAAATATACAAAGTGTAGTACCGAAAATCATGTGCTTTTATCATAAAACATTAGGAGTAATTTTCATAAAAAATTTAAAATATCTCGAAATCCTGATGTGATAGCCAAAAACGGAGTTTATATTCGTAGTCAGCAGCCAAAATTGACTTAAAATATGTTTTAAAACCTTTTGCCAGAAAAATTGCGTTGACCAGTGTAATCTTTTACATGTGCCCCTGCTATCTACTGTGTAATGGTCATTTCTGAACGTGCATGGAACATGAATACACCACACCTCTCGTGCAGGGGAGGAAGTAGTAAAGTATACATACTTTGCAGCACGGAATCACAAATAAGTCTTTCTTAAAGGTAAACCTTTTTTTAAAACATGCAGAGAAATCTTGTCTTTCACAGAAAGAATTAGCTGTGATTCCATGCAGTCCTGTCTGTTTACTCTTTTGCTGTGGGAAACCACATCAATATAATGCACAGCTCAAGGATAGTCACAGCTTTATATGCAGATCATTCAAGCAGACTAAAAAAAATGGGCTTCAAACTCTGTTCACACTAGGGAGTCTGTTGTTCAGTCTTAGGGTATGTGCACACGCTGCGGACTGGTGTGCGGATTTTTCCGCACTGATTTTGATAAATCCACAAGGCAAAAACACTGCATTTTTCCTGCGGATTTATCGCGGATTGTCTGCGGATTTACCGTGGTTTTTGTGCGGATTCTACTGTGGTTTTACACCTGCGTTTTTTTAATATGGAGCAGGTGTAAAACCGCTGCGGAATCCGCACAAAGAATTGACATGCTGCGGAAAATAAACCGCTGCGTTTTCGCGCATTTTTTTCCGCAGCATGTGCACAGCGGTTTATATTTTCCATAGGTTAACATGGTACTGTACACCGCATGGAAAACTGCTGCGGATCCGCAGCGTCAAAAACGCTGCGAATCTGCAGTAAAAACTGCAACATGTGCACATGGCCTTAGACCTTTCTGTTGCTCAGCCTGAGTTTGGGCGTCGTCGGTGGTTTGTTCACTGACGTTCAGCTTGGCAGGAGTTAACTTTTTGATTAGTGGCTGAGGCTGTTTGGAACGACTTCTCCCTTTAAAGGGACTTTGTCACCTGAATTTGGAGGGAACAATTTTCAGCCATAGGGGTCGGGTTTTTGGGTGTTTGATTCACCCTTTCCTTACCCACTGGCTGCATGCTGGCTGCAATATTGGATTGAAGTTCATTCTCTGTCCTCCATAGTACACGCCTGCGTAAGGCAAGATTGCCTTGTGCAGGCAGGTACTACGGAGGACAGAGAATGAACTTCAATCCAATATTGCAGCCAGCATACAGCCAGCGGGTAAGGAAAGGGTGAATCAAACACCCGAAAACCCCACCCCTATGGCTGAAAATTGTTCCCTCCAAATTCAGGTGACAGAGTCCCTTTAAGTATGGCTCAGAACATTCCTGGATGCAGACTATAGCATTTGCTTGCCTCTTGCATACCGGTCCTGTTTTGGAGTAGCTGTTGATACTCTAAACCTAACTTGGAGTCTGGTGAAGTATACTTTGTTGTTTGTTAACTTAACTTTTTGTATGGTGTTTTCCCCTGCACGCATATTGTGTCGTCCTGATATTTTGCATTGTGGTGCAGTTTTCTTTATCCCTGTCAAACTTTAACTGTGGTTTCTCTTATGGTTCACCTCCTGAGGTGGGGGATGGGGGTCAGCTCAAGGCTGGCCAGGATTTAAGGACAGGTTGGTGACTCGGGCCTTCCTACCATCAATGGTACCCCTGAGTTAACGATAGACAGGGCACCCCTAGCCTGAGAGGCCGGTCAGGGGCCCATGTTCCTTATCTCCTGTTTTCCCATTGCTCCCCGTGACATTATACTGGGATCTAACTGTGCAGCTGGCAAAACTGAGATCCATTGACAGTATGGAAAGCAGTTGCCTGCTCACTGAGCAGACGCTCAATGGGATAGATGAGGGCGTGATAGGATGGAGCTGCAGGACAGTGAAACAGCAAGCTGGGTGACAGTTAGAAAGCGGGGTAGAGGGAAGAGTGCCAGGGAGGCTAGTCCTGATCTGGCACACCCCAATAAGTTTGCTAAGTTGGCAAATGACGGGGGTGCCAGTACAGGGGTAGCACTGCTGCAGCAAGGCATGTCCTCTGAAAGAAGGAGGAGTGACTGCTACAGTAAGGAGGGAAATAGGAGAGCAGGGCAGGCCAGACAGGTGCTGGTAGTGGGAGATTCAATTATTAGGGGAACAGTTAGGGCAATCTGTCACAAAGACAGGGATCGTCGAACGTTGTGCTGCCTACCTGGCGCTCGAGTCCGACACATCACTGATTGGGTTGACAGATTACTGGGAGGGGCTAGTGAGGACCCAGCGGTCATGATGCACATTGGCACAAATTTCAAAGATAGAGGTAGGTGGAAGGTCCTTAAAGATGATTTCAGTGAATTAGGCTGCTAGCTTAATGCAAGGACCTCCAAGGTGGTATTTTCCCAAATACTGCCTATACCATGTGCCATGCCAGAGAGGCAACAGGAGATTAGGGAGGTTAATAAGTGGCTCTAGAATTGGTGTAGGAAGGAGGGGTTGGGTTCCTGGAGAACTGGGCCAACTTCTCAGTTGGCTACAGGTTCTACGCTAGGGATGGGCTGCACCTCAATGATGAAGGTGCAGCTGTGCTGGGGAGAAAATGGCTAGAAGGTTGGAGGAGTTTTAAAACTAGGGATTGGGGGGAGGTATTCATTTTATAGGAGGGGAAGATTGTGCAGATAGAGACCAGGGCAAAAAAAATGAAATAGGGGGTAAGGGTGGCATAGGGGGTGAGGTTAGAACAGTTAATAATTTAAGAAAGAATAGTACAGAGATATAAAGTGTATGTATACTAATGCCAGAAGCCTCGCCAACAAAATAGAGGAATTAGAATTAATTTTGTTGGAAGATAATTATGACATGATGGGGATATCTGAGACATTGCTGGACGAGAGGCATGACTGGGCTTACAGGGCTACAGTCTGTTCAGAAATGACCGTACAGATAAGTGAAGGGGAGGTGTGTGTCTATATGTAAAATCATCCTTAAAACCCATCCTGCGTGATAATATATGTGAATCTAATGAAAATGTAGAGTCCCTGTGGGTGGAGATAAGGGGAGGGGAAAAAATAATAAATTACTGATAGGGGTTTGTTATAAGTCCCCCCAAATAATGGAAGCAATGGATAATATCCTTGTAAAGTTAATACTGTAGATGTAGCTGCAACTCAAGGAGAAGTCATTATTATGGGGGACTTCAACTACCCTGAAATACATTGGGGAACAGAAACCTGCAGTTCCAGCAAAAGTAATAGGTTTTTGACAACTATGAGAGACAACTACCTTTCACAACTGGTTCTTTAACTATATAAATAGTAATAAACTAAAAAATGATAGTGTTGGCCCCCTTAAAAATAGTCTGGATGAAATGGTGGATGAAGATGAGGAAAAAGCCAATATGCTAAATGACTGTTTTTCAACAGTGTTTACACAAGAAAATCCCATCTCAGACAATATGATCAGTGATAAAAAAAAAAAAAAAAAAAAAAAATTCCCATTGAATGTCACCTGCTTAACCCAGCAGAAAGTATGATGGCGTCTAAAAATCACTAAAATTGTCAAATCTCCAGGACAAGATGGGATACACCCCCCGAGTACTGCAGGAACTAAGTACAGTCATTGATAGACCATTATTTTTCACCCCTTAGTGACGGAGCCAAATTTTTTAAATATGACCAGTGTCACTTTATGTGGTAATAACTCTGCAACGCTTCAACAAATCCCAGTGATTTTGAGACTGTTTTTTCGTGACACATTATGCTTTATGATAATGGTAAATTTAGGTCAATATTAGTGATGAGCGAACGTGCTCGCCACTATTCGTTATTCGCCCGAGTATCGGGTACTCGCTGAGCAGCAAGTGTGATAGAAATATATATATTATGTAGATCTCACTTGCTTGTATACTCCTCTATAATCATATATACTCATATACTCACAGCTAATATATACATTATAATCAATGGCTTAAAATGGCTGAACAACAAAAGCAGAACAACGCTAGATGTATTAAGTGATGATCAGATGTATCAACTTTGTCCTAGATGCAGAAAGATGCAGAGAGCTACATTTTAGTTGCTTAATCAGCATTCATATGTGCATTAATCACAATATTCCATATATGTTTAGATAACCAATAACAGAGGAGCTAGACAATATGGTAATTAACTAACCACCCCTAACCACTCCTTTCTATATGCAATTAAAAAACTATGTATGTACAATAAATCATCAGTATTGATGGAATGTTTTTCTGTCACAATGGTGTACAACAGAGGTGTCAAACTGCATTCCTCGAGGGCCGCCAACAGGTCATGTTTTCAGGATTTCCTTGTATTGCACAGGTGATAATTTAATCACCTGCACAGAATGATTCCAGCACCTTGTGGAATGCTAAGGAAATCCTGAAAACATGACCTGTTGGCGGCCCTCGAAGAATGCAGTTTGACACCTCTGGTGTACAGTCCATTCTTGATGAGCGCTCAAAATACTCAGTCTTATTGGGAACAGCCGCAGCACACACAGGGATAGATTTATCCAAACCAAATTTCCATAACACAAGCATTTCCGGGATTATTCGGCGGTAACTGCAGTCTCCACCACGAGTTTTTGACGGACTTTAGAGACCCAATCACTGTGCAGGGATTGTCTGCCAGGCCATGAAACACAGCAGCCATCTTTGTTGTGGTCGTGCAGTGATTAGCTGGGCTGTACAGCATCATCCCGAGTATATGAGACCTGGCGCCGCCCTGCTCATTGCATTCTGTTCCTATTTCAGCGAGAGGAGGGAGAGCTGCTGCCGAGATAGGGTCAGAAACGTGGTTTTAGAGTTGGTGTAGGTCTGCAACTCTTACATCCACAACTCCTGAGAAACCAACAGTCCTTTTTAGGGCTAATTTGTGGGTCCCGATATTGCAGCGCTAGGCAGGCAGGGCACAGCATATCCACATCAGTGCAAGGGCTGCAGGCACTGTATGTGCGTCTATTGCTCCCATTGCATCCTTCCCAAAGCTGCATAACTGCCTGCTGCAGCTTATTTACTGTCTATATACCTTTTTTTTGCCAGTGTGGTATCTCTTTTACAGCCGTCATATATCTCTGCTCCAAGTTTTGCCATTGGAGGCCTGTGCACTTATTTTTTGGCTGTGTGATACCCAAATTCTATACAGCGCTATTTAGCCCCCCAAAAAAATTTGAAAGGCCACAGATTTGCCAGTGTGGTATTTCTGTTACAGCCGTCATATATCTCTGCTCCAAGTGTTGCCATTGGAGACCGGTGTATTTATTTTTCGGCTGTGTGATACTTAAATTCTATACAGCGCTATTTAGCCCCCCAAAAATTTGAAAAGCCACAGATTTGCCAGTGTAGTATTTCTGTTACAGCCATCATATATCTCTGCTCCAAGTTTTGGTTTTGGAGGCAGGTATACTTACTTTGTGGCTGTGTGATGCTCAAATTCTATACAGTGCTATTCAGCCTAAACATTTTTTGAAAGGCCACAGATTTGCCAGTGTGGTATTTCTGTTACAGCAGTCATATACCTCTGCTCCAAGTTTTGCCATTGGAGGCCGGTATACTTATTTTTGGCTGTGTGATACTCAAATTCTATACAGCGCTATTTAACCCCCCCAAAAAATTAGAAAGGCCACAGATTTGTCAGTGTGGTATTTCTGTTACAGCCGTCATATACCTCTGCTCCAAGTTTTGCCTTTGGAGGCCGGTGTACTTACTTTGTGGCTGTGTGATACTTAAATTCTATATAGCGCTATTCAGCCCCCCCAAAATTTGAAAGGCCACAGATTTGCCAGTGTGGTATTTCTGTTACAGCCGTCATATATCTCTGCTCCAAGTGTTGCCATTGGAGACCGGTGTATTTAATTTTTGGCTGTGTGATACTCAAATTCTCTACAGCGCTATTTTGCATAAATTAACTTTAAAAAAAAATTGAATACAGTCTGTTAGGTCAGGCTGAAGCCTGCCTAGTGTTTGGGTTTGAAAAATCGTAGATTTGCAGGCATACTGATCACATATTATTTCACTACTAATAAAGGTATTTGTGTTGAGCATTTGAAATAGTGTAGTATTACATTTAAAATGGTTAAGGCAAGGGATGGTGAAGAGGACGTGATGTTGATGGTCCATCCAGAGGATGAGGCCGTGGGCAAGGTGAAAGTGGGCAACAACAAAGACCCACTTCTTCTCGCTCGACCTTCCTGTCTCAGTTTCTTGGGGACCACAGCACACCACTATTGAAGCCAGAGCAGTGTGAAATAGTTGTTGGTTGGATAGGGGATAATGCTTCCAGTCACTTAGCCACCACCACCACCTTGTCTTCCACACAGTCAAGTCTGAGTAGCCGTGAGTGTGGCCAGGATATTCCTCACTCTGATCCTCCTTCCTCCCACCATGCCGAGTGCCCTGAGACAACTGATCCCACACTTGGACACTCTGAAGAGCTGTTCAGTTTTCCATTTCAAGATTCAGAAATCTCTGCCGGTCAACTTGAAGTGAGGAAAGATGAGATCGCATGTAGAGCCGCCCAAAGCTTTGGCCAGCCCTGGTCACACGAAGGCAATGGTGGAAAAGTGTCACAAGAGATGGACGATGATGAGACACAATTGCCAGAAAGCCAGGAGGAGGAGCAGGGTGCGGATATGGAAGATGAGGTGGTGGATGATGTAGTGACTGAACCAACCTGGCAGGAGGACATGCATAGAGAGGACAGCAGCACAAATGGAGAAGGAGGCATATCCACCCAACAGGCAGGACGAAGCAGTGTGGTGGCCAGAGACAGAAGGCGTCGTGCATCCGTTCCCCGTAATACCAACATGAGTGAAGTTGCCAATCCACCTGTGAGATCTTCCAGAGTCTGGCTATTTTTTAAAGACTCTGCCGATAACCCCAAACAGGCCATTTGCAGTACCTGCCATGCCCGCATCAGCAGTGATAGAAAAACCAACCAGCCTGACCACCACCAGCATGATCAGGCACATTCCAGCAAAGCATCTGACATTGTGGGCTGAACCCCAGGCTCTAGGACCACTGCCTGCTGCTTACACAACTGCTTCTTCCACTGTTTTGCATAGAAGCCAATCCCCAGTACACCGTGCATGTAAAGATGCCTATAGCCCTGCACCTGTTGTGGCCCACAGTCAACCAGCACCATCAGCAAGCATGTCCATTACCTTGTCCCAGCACAGAGTTCAGTTGTCTATAACCCAGTCTTTGGAACGTAAGCGGAAATACCCCACCAACGCCCCAACAGGCCACAGTCCTCAATTCAAATATTTCTCTTTTGCTTGCACTAGAAATGCTGCCTTTTAAGCTTGTTGAGACGGAAGCTTTCCGCAACCTGATGGCGGCGGCCGTCCCAAGGTACTCTGTCCCCAGTCGTCACTATTTCTTCCGGTGTGCCATACTGGCATTACACCAGCATGTGTCCCACAACATTAGCCGTGCCTTCAACAATGCTGTTACCGGGAAAGTCCACCTAACCACGGACACGTGGACAAGTGCATGTGGGCAGGGATGGTACATCTCAATGACAGCACACTGGGTTAACATAGTGGGAGCCGCGGACCCAGTCCAACCTTGGGATGGAACACATCCTCCCCACGCCGATGATTGCTGGCCCTACATCAATCAGGGTTGCCCACACAGTCTACATCTCCTGCACCTCCTCCTCCTCTTCATCCTCCATGTCTGAAATCAACACATCAGTCAGAAGCTGGAAGCACTGCAGCACTGCCTCAGCCAAGCGGCAAAAGGCTGTGCTGAAGCTAGTCTTCATAGGTGACAAACCGCACAATGCAGAAGAGGTGTGGACAGCGCTGAAAGAGCAGTCAGATGTTTGGATGACACCGCTGAACCTACAGCCGGCATGGTCGTGTGAGACAATGAAAGTAACCTGGTGGTGGCTCTGAGGCAAGGTGAGCTGACACACGTATCTTGCTTGGCCCATGTGCTTAACCTTGTGGATCAATGTTTTCTGAAAAGCTATCCGGAGCTGCCGGATCTGCTAGTGAAAGTACGCTATCTGTCTGCCCATTTTAGAAAGGCAGCTACAGCTTCAACCGCCCTTGCTGTGCTTCAGCAGCGTTTTCAGCTTCCAGCTCGCGGACTGTTGTGTGATGTCCCCACGTGCTGGAACTCTATGCTGCATAAGTTGGAAAGGATTTGTGGGCAGAAGAGGGCCGTTGTTGACTACCAACATCAACAAGGCCGTCAAATTTCAGGTCAGACTCCACACATAAGACCTCAAGAGTGGACAAGGATGTCAGACATATGTAACATCCTCCAAAACTTTGAGGACTGCACCAAGATGTGATCAGTGATGATGCCATAATTAGCATCACCATCCCGCTTCTCAGCATTCTGAAAACTCTCTGCTCACAGTCAAAGAGGATGCATTGCAGGTGGAGCACGAGGATATGGAGCATGGAAACATACAGGGGGATTACACTCAGCCCAGCCTCATGTCTTCTCAACGTGGATTGGTAGGCAATGAGGAGGAGAAGGAGGAAGAACAGGAGCTATTTTCTTGTGCTATAGATGGTACTACAAACACATCTGAGGAGGAAGAACAGGAGCTATTTTCTTGTGCTATAGATGGTACTACAAACACATCTGTATTAGCTTCTGTTCAGCGGGGATGGCCTGAGGACAGGGAGGAGGAGGATGAGGATGAGGAGGACAGCATGGTCAGTCGTCCTGTTGGTGAGGACACGGAAGTCTCACCTGTAAGCAGTCTGGCACGCATGGCTGACTTTACGTTGCGCTGAATTTGACATGACCCTCGGATTATCAAAATTTTGGGTGACACTTCTAGACCCATGCTACAAGGAGAACTTTCAATCTCTTCTGCCAGAGGCAGAGAGGTGTACTAATATGTTGCAGGACCAGAGGGCCCTTGTAGAGGAATTACTTAGAAAATTCCCATGTGAGAACGCTGGCAGCAGACATCAGAGTTTGTTGTACAACCAAGCACTCCAAGCGAGAGAGACAGAAGTACAATCCAGCTCAGGCAGGGGAACAATAGTCAAGTTCTGGGACTGTTTTCTCAGACCCTCCCATCGTGGAGGCACAGAGGCAAGGGGTGCTGTCACAAGAAGTGCAATGTTTGGGAAGATGGTGAGGGAGTACCTTGCAGATCGTACAAACGTCCGCCGCGATTCCTCTGTGCCTTTTAATTATTGGGTATCCAAGCTGGACATGTGGCATGAACCGGCCTGCCCTGCTGCTAGCGTTCTGTCAGAGAAGGTTTTTACTGCCGCTGGTGGAATTATACCAGATAAGTGAATCCGCCTGTCAACCGAAAATGCTGACAGGCTGACTCTTATCAAAATGAAAAAGGCCTGGATTGGGAAATACTTCTCTACACCACCAAGTGAAACCAGCGAAACATAACATCAAATACATTCTCTGTTTTGGGGAGGTGTATTCTCATGCACCTCTTCACAACCACACATGGGTATACGCTTCCAGATTTGGTCTGTTTGTTTTTATCCTCCTCCATATCCTCATCCTCCTCATCCAGGACCACTATATCACCAGGGTGAATGTGGTCTGTACAGTGCATTTTGACCAAGGGTGTTGTGATGGCACTATTTTATTTTTTAAAGAAAGGAAAACTCATGGGGGAATTGGGCATGGCATTCCATTGGGCCTATTTCTTAACTCGGTCTCCTTCAATCTGTCAAGTACCTGCGACTAGATCACGAGGGTCAACGTGCTCTGTACGGTGCATGTTGGCCAAGGAGTCTGTGATGGCACTCTTATTTAAAAAAAAAAGGATTTTACACTGGGGAATTGGGCATGACATTACATTGGGCCTACTTCACAACTCGGTCGCCTGTAATCTGTCCTGTACCTGCCAGTAGATAACCAGGGTGAAAGTGGTCTGTACGGGGTATTTAGGGCTAGGGGGCTGTCATGGCACTATATTAATCAGTCCAAAAAGGACCCCATATTGGGGAATTGGGCATGGCATTCCATTAGTCCTACTTCTTAACTCTGTCTCCTGCAGTGCCACTAGATCACCAGGGCAAACGTGCTTTGTACTGTTATAGGTCGGTGAAGTTTGGGTCAAGGGGGGCTGTGATGGCACTAGTCTATTTTTACAAAAGGTACCCCCCATTGGTGAAACCACATCCTTGTTGGCTGTCAGGTACCCCTGACGGCTGCCACCAATTTGTCAGGAACCCCTGACCGCTGCCACCAATTTGTCACGATTCACACCTTGACCGTCACCCCTACGTCACGGATTGGGGTGACTTTAGGCCAACAGACGGCTATCACATGTGCAGGGGGCTTATCTTAGTTATCCCTCCACTCCACAATGTGATGAAAAAGCACACACAAGGCTATTGACCTCTTAGTTTACAGCAGGGGCTTATTCTAGGTATCCCACTGCTCGTCAATCTACCACAAACTGCAGGGATTTATGTATATCCCGCTTACAGTTCCACTTAACACTTGCAGCTCTCTGGCGCCCCCCTTACTGTCAGGTCAGATTAGGTACTGCACCCTGGGTAATTAGTCGCCAGAAAGGCTGCCTGCTATGTACTGGCTATTGGGCACGCTGCAGCGACGCGATAACTACTCCCACTCAGGCAGGAACAATAATTATCAACGCCACAGTCGCTACAACAGCACCCAACGGCCTGTACACGGTATTGCTGCCACCAGCTCCGACTAAACGGGTCCGAAGCTAACCCAACACAGTAGCGAAGTTCCGTTCAGGAGACAGGGTACGTTTTAGAGCAGGAGAGCGAATCTAGTATATTAATTATTATACTCCATAAAGTTTAGGCAGTGCTTTATCAAAATATTTTACAAAGATGTTACAAAAGAGACAATTGCAAATATGTAAGAGGTAATTATATATAAAAAAACAAGGATTACATGAGAATAACACTTACATGTGTTCAAAGCATTGCAGGCAACCAGGCTAGTGGAGTTTCCATCTGTCCCCATGCATCAGTAGGTCTGGATAGACAGCAGACAGACAGCCCAGGTCAAAAACTAACTACTCAAAGCCTGCAGACACTTATAACCCACAGCCCGTGACATCACCAAAAGGGTTGAGTTAAGATCGCCCTCCTCTTTCTTCAGTCTTGGTAATTGTCACACAAGTTTTTCTAATGCTTGTATCTCTGCTCCAGAACATGTCATAGTCATAACAAACCCAGCATTCATCTCGTATTAACATTGGCATTCTAATGAGATCAAATATGTCCTATGTGTGATGCCTAATTACAGAGAAATCCCTACTTCTTTACCAGATGGAGTTAGAAGCTCATGCTTAGAGTGATGGATAGATCCACCGAGGGAGATTAGGAATATGTATTTTCCTGTTCCTATCTTAAATGGTTGGCCTAATATCTTACAATAATGGAACAAAGGACTTCCATGATTCTAGAGATTTCTAATCCAGTTCTAGCTGGCAAAGCTTTCCAATGCAGCTATGCCGGTTGTAAATTCCGTTCTTCAATAAAACTCCCCCCACATACATTGGCAAGGCAGCTCTTGGCTGAGTGAAAGGGAAGGGGGGTTTGTAGCCCACAGCCTGGGCTAACAAGAGAAACTCAACTTATTTGATATTTCTTATCATATAGTGACACCTCCCCCTTTTGGTGTGCGCTAGGGAGGCAGAACCCCACGGTATGCCTCCATGCGCACCTCAGTAGGTTCACCCTGGCGGGACAGTCCATCTACATTCCCATGCTCACTGCCCGTTTTGTGTTCAATGGTGATGAAGTCAAACTGCTGAAGGGCAAGGCTCCAGCATAGCAACCTGCCGTTGGTTCCACACATGGCGTTTATCCAGCGCAGAGGGTTGTGGTCGGTCACCACAGTGAAGGTGCGACCGTACAAGTAGGGCTGCAAGCGCTGCAGGGCCCAGACTATGGCCAGGCACTCCTTCTCGATGGTGGAGTAGGCCACTTCCCTCAGCAAAAGTTTCCGGCTCAGGTACAACACGGGGTGCTCTTGGTCCTCAGAGTCAACCTGGCTGAGCACAGCACCGAGGCCAAACTCGCTGGTGTCAGTCTCTACCAAGTCGACTGCTTTCAACACAGGGGCGTTGCACAGTGCGGTTTTCAATGCATGGAAGGCCCCCTCACAACCATCTGTCCAGTTGTCGATGTGGGGTAGCTTCTTCCTGGTGAGGTCCGTCAAAGTTTTTGCCAGGCTACTATAGTGCTGTGCGAAGCGCCTATAGTACCCTGCAGTGCCCAGGAAGGACATCACCTGTTTCTTGGTCCAGGGAGAGGGCCAGTTCACGATCGCGCCCACTTTCTCAGGCTCTGGCTTTAGGGTGTTTCCGCCTACCCGGTGCCCCAGGTAGTGAACCTCACTCATGCCCATCTGGCACTTTCCCGGCTTGATAGTCAGTCCTGCTCGTTGAATTCACCTGAGCACCTCCTCGAGATGCTGCAGGTGTTCCTCCCAGGAATGACTGAAGATGGCAATGCCATCCAAGTACGCCACTGCATACTTCTCCAGTCCCTGAAGCAGGAGGTTGACCATCCGCTGGAAAGTGGCAGGGGCATTCTTCATGCCGAAGGGCATGACCGTGGACTCGTACAGTCCAAAGGGTGTGATAAAGGTGGACTTCTCCTGCGCCTCGGGGCTCAGGGGAATCTGCCACTATCCTCGACTCAGATCCATTATTGTCAGGTATTTTGCGCCAGCTAACTTCTCAAGCAGCTCCTCGATGCGCGGCATTGGGTGCGCGTAAGAGGCTGTAATGGGGTTGAGCCCCCTGTAGTCCACGCAGAACCGGGTGGTCCGGTCCTTCTTTGGCACGAGAACTACAGGGGAGGCCCACGAGCTCTTTGACCGTCGAATCACCCCCAGCTGTAACATCTCATCGATCTCCTGGCGCATAATCTGCTGCACCTGGTCAGAGATTCGATAGGGTGTTCGCCGTAGTGGGGCGTGATTTTCGGTGTCCACCTCGTGGACAGCAAACTCAGTCCTTCCAGGCTGGTTGGAGAACACGACCCAGAAGGATTCCAGTGTGGTTTGCAACTGCAACCGCTGTGGTTCAGTTAAAAAGGCACTTACCTCAACGTCCTCGATGGACCCACCGGCCTTGGCTTGGGCCAGCATGTCCAGGAGGGTGTCTTCCTCCCCATCTTCGCGTAAGCTTCAGACCGGTAGGACGAAAGGTTCACGTTCATGATGAGCCTTCTGTTGTGAATTTGCTTTTTGCTCCCTCTAGTGGTTACTAGTTTTTTGACTCTGGTTTTTCTGTCATTCCTTTTATCCGCACCTGGGTCGTTAGTTAGGGGTGTTGCTATATAAGCTCCCTGGACCTTCAGTTCAATGCCTGGCAACGTAGTTATCAGAGCTAGTCTGCTGTGCTCTTGTCTACTGATCCTGGTTCCAGTTATATCAGCTAAGTCTGCCTTTTGCTTTTTGCTATTTGTTTTGGTTTTGTATTTTTGTCCAGCGTTTTCCAAATCTTTATCCTGACCTTAGCTGGAAGCTCTAGGGGGCTGGTGTTCTCCCCCCGGACCGTTAGACGGTTCGGGGGTTCTTGAATTTCCAGTGTGGATTTTGATAGGGTTTTTGTTGACCATATAAGTTACCTTTCTTTATTCTGCTATCAGTAGGCGGGCCTCTCTGTGCTAAACCTGGTTCATTTCTGTGTTTGTCATTTCCTCTTACCTCACCGTCATTATTTGTGGGGGGCTTCTATCCAGCTTTGGGGTCCCCTTCTCTGGAGGCAAGAAAGGTCTTTGTTTTTCCTCTGCTAGGGGTAGCTAGATTCTCCGGCTGGCGCGTGTCATCTAGAATCAACGTAGGAATGATCCCCGGCTACTTCTAGTGTTGGCGTTAGGAGTAGATATATGGTCAACCCAGTTACCACTGCCCTATGAGCTGGATTTTTGTATTCTGCAGACTTCCACGTTCCTCTGAGACCCTCGCCATTGGGGTCATAACAGTTTGCCAGGCCAGTATTAAATGTTTAATGCATTGCAGAAGAGGGATTATAAGAAAGAAGATTCTGAGTTTTTTTTTTTTTTTCTCCTTCCCCTTTACCTCAGAGTGGCTATGCTTGCTGCAGACATGAATGTCCAGACCTTGATTACAAGTGTGGACCAGCTGGCTACTCGTGTGCAGGGCATACAAGACTATGTTATCAGAAATCCTAGGTCAGAACCTAAAATACCGATTCCTGAACTGTTTTCCGGAGACAGGTTTAAGTTTAGGAATTTCGTGAATAATTGTAAATTGTTTTTGTCCCTGAGACCCTGTTCATCAGGAGATTCTGCTCAGCAAGTAAAAATTGTTATTTCGTTCTTACGGGGCGACCCTCAGGATTGGGCTTTTTCGCTGGCGCCAGGAGATCCGGCATTGGCTGATCTTGATGCGTTTTTTCTGGCGCTCGGTTTACTTTATGAGGAACCCAATCTTGAGATTCAGGCAGAAAAGGCCTTGCTGTCTATGTCTCAGGGGCAGGACGAGGCTGAAGTGTATTGCCAAAAATTTCGGAAATGGTCCGTGCTGACACATTGGAACGAGTGTGCACTGGCCGCTAATTTTAGAAATGGCCTTTCTGAAGCCATTAAGAATGTTATGGTGGGTTTTCCCATTCCCACAGGTCTGAATGATACTATGGCACTGGCTATTCAAATTGACCGGCGGTTGCGGGAGCGCAAAACCGCAAATTCTCTCATGGTGTTGTCTGAACAGACACCTAATTCGGTGCAATGTGATAGAAAAACCGCAAATTCCCTCATGGTGTTGTCTGAACAGACACCTGATTTAATGCAATGTGATAGAATCCTGACTAGAAATGAGCGGAAAATTCATAGACGCCGGAATGGCTTGTGCTACTACTGTGGTGATTCTACACATGTTATCTCAGCATGCTCTAAACGTATAGCTAAGGTTGTTAGTCCTGTCACCGTTGGTAATTTGCAACCTAAATTTATTCTGTCTGTAACTTTGATTTGCTCACTGTCATCTTATCCTGTCATGGCGTTTGTAGATTCAGGTGCTGCCCTGAGTCTCATGGATCTCTCATTTGCTAAGCGCTGTGGATTTACTCTTGAACCATTAGAAAATCCTATTCCTCTTAGGGGTATTGATGCTACACCATTGGCAGCAAATAAACCGCAGTATTGGACTCAGGTTACCATGTGCATGACTCCTGAACACCGCGAGGTGATACGTTTCCTGGTTTTACATAAAATGCATGATTTGGTCGTTTTAGGGCTGCCATGGTTACAGACCCATAATCCAGTCCTGGACTGGAAGGCTATGTCAGTCTCAAGTTGGGGCTGTCGTGGTATTCATGGGGATTCCCTGCCTGTGTCTATTGCTTCTTCTACGCCTTCGGAAGTTCCGGAGTATTTGTCTGATTATCAGGATGTCTTCAGTGAGTCTGAGTCCAGTGCACTGCCTCCTCATAGGGACTGTGACTGTGCTATAGATTTGATCCCAGGCAGTAAATTTCCTAAGGGAAGACTGTTTAATCTGTCGGTACCTGAACATACCGCTATGCGTTCATATATCAAGGAGTCTCTGGAAAAAGGACATATTCGTCCGTCTTCTTCCCCTCTTGGTGCGGGATTCTTTTTTGTGGCAAAAAAGGACGGATCTTTGAGACCTTGTATTGATTATCGGCTTTTAAATAAGATCACTGTCAAATTTCAGTATCCTTTACCGCTGTTGTCTGACTTGTTTGCCCGGATTAAGGGTGCCAAGTGGTTCACCAAGATAGACCTTCGTGGTGCGTACAACCTTGTGCGCATTAAGCAAGGTGATGAATGGAAAACCGCATTCAATACGCCCGAAGGTCATTTTGAGTACTTGGTGATGCCTTTTGGGCTCTCCAATGCGCCTTCAGTTTTTCAGTCCTTTATGCATGACATTTTCCGGAAGTATCTGGATAAATTTTTGATTGTTTATCTGGATGATATTTTGGTTTTTTCTGATAATTGGGATTCGCATGTGGAGCAGGTCAGGTTGGTCTTTAAAATTTTGCGTGAAAATTCTTTGTTTGTCAAGGGCTCAAAGTGTCTCTTTGGTGTACAGAAGGTTCCCTTTTTGGGGTTCATTTTCTCCCCTTCTGCTGTGGAGATGGACCCAGTCAAGGTCCGAGCTATTCTTGATTGGACTCAGCCCTCGTCAGTTAAGAGTCTTCAGAAGTTCTTGGGCTTCGCTAACTTCTACCGTCGTTTTATCGCTAATTTTTCTAGCATTGTGAAACCTTTGACGGATATGACCAAGAAGGGCTCCGATGTATCTAACTGGGCTCCTGCTGCCGTGGAGGCTTTCCAGGAGTTGAAACGCCGGTTTACTTCGGCGCCTGTTTTGTGCCAGCCTGACGTCTCACTTCCCTTTCAGGTTGAGGTGGATGCTTCGGAGATTGGGGCAGGGGCCGTTTTGTCGCAGAGAGGCCCTGGTTGCTCTGTTATGAAACCTTGTGCCTTTTTCTCTAGGAAGTTTTCGCCTGCCGAGCGAAATTATGATGTGGGCAATCGGGAGTTGTTGGCCATGAAATGGGCATTTGAGGAGTGGCGTCATTGGCTCGAGGGTGCTAAGCATCGTGTGGTGGTCTTGACTGATCACAAAAATCTGATGTATCTCGAGTCTGCTAAACGCCTTAATCCGAGACAGGCCCGCTGGTCATTGTTTTTCTCCCGCTTTGATTTTGTTGTCTCGTATTTACCAGGTTCAAAGAATGTGAAGGCCGATGCTCTTTCTAGGAGCTTTGTGCCTGATGCTCCTGGAGTCGCTGATCCTGTTGGTATTCTTAAAGATGGAGTTATCTTGTCAGCTATTTCTCCGGATCTGCGACGTGTGTTGCAGAGATTTCAGGCTGATAGGCCTGAGTCTTGTCCACCTGACAGACTGTTTGTCCCGGATAAGTGGACCAGCAGAGTCATTTCCGAGGTTCATTCCTCGGTGTTGGCAGGTCACCCGGGAATTTTTGGCACCAGAGATCTGGTGGCCAGGTCCTTTTGGTGGCCTTCCTTGTCAAGGGATGTGCGGTCATTTGTGCAGTCCTGTGGGACTTGTGCTCGAGCTAAGCCTTGCTGTTCTCGTGCCAGCGGTTTGCTCTTGCCCTTGCCTGTCCCGAAGAGACCTTGGACACATATCTCCATGGATTTCATTTCTGATCTTCCGCTATCTCAGGGCATGTCCGTTATCTGGGTGATATGTGATCGCTTCTCCAAGATGGTCCATTTGGTTCCTTTGCCTAAGCTGCCTTCCTCTTCCGATCTGGTTCCTGTGTTTTTCCAGAACGTGGTTCGTTTGCACGGCATCCCTGAGAATATTGTGTCAGACAGAGGATCCCAGTTCGTTTCCAGGTTCTGGCGATCCTTTTGTAGTAGGATGGGCATTGATTTGTCGTTTTCGTCTGCTTTCCATCCTCAGACTAATGGACAGACGGAGCGAACCAATCAGACTTTGGAGGCTTATTTGAGGTGTTTTGTCTCTGCTGATCAGGACGATTGGGTGACATTCTTGCCGTTGGCTGAGTTTGCCCTTAATAATCGGGCTAGTTCCGCCACCTTGGTTTCGCCTTTTTTCTGCAACTCTGGTTTCCATCCTCGCTTTTCTTCGGGTCATGTGGAGCCTTCTGACTGTCCTGGGGTGGATTCTGTGGTGGATAGGTTGCAGCAGATCTGGAATCATGTGGTGGACAACTTGAAGTTGTCACAGGAGAAGGCTCAGCGCTTTGCCAACCGCCGCCGCGGTGTGGGTCCCCGACTACGCGTTGGGGATTTGGTGTGGCTTTCTTCCCGCTTTGTTCCTATGAAGGTCTCCTCTCCCAAATTTAAACCTCGTTTTATTGGGCCTTACAAGATATTGGAAATCCTTAATCCTGTATCTTTTCGTCTGGATCTTCCTGTGTCGTTTGCTATTCACAATGTATTTCATAGGTCCTTGTTGCGGCGGTACATTGTGCCTGTAGTTCCTTCTGCTGAGCCTCCTGCTCCGGTGTTGGTTGAGGGCGAGTTGGAGTACGTGGTGGAGAAGATCTTGGATTCTCGCCTCTCCAGGCGGAGGCTTCAGTACCTGGTCAAGTGGAAGGGCTATGGTCAGGAGGATAATTCCTGGGTGGTCGCCTCTGATGTTCATGCGGCCGATTTAGTTCGTGCCTTTCATGCCGCTCATCCTGATCGCCCTGGTGGTCGTGGTGAGGGTTCGGTGACCCCTCACTAAGGGGGGGGTACTGTTGTGAATTTGCTTTTTGCTCCCTCTAGTGGTTACTAGTTTTTTGACTCTGGTTTTTCTGTCATTCCTTTTATCCGCACCTGGGTCGTTAGTTAGGGGTGTTGCTATATAAGCTCCCTGGACCTTCAGTTCAATGCCTGGCAACGTAGTTATCAGAGCTAGTCTGCTGTGCTCTTGTCTACTGATCCTGGTTCCAGTTATATCAGCTAAGTCTGCCTTTTGCTTTTTGCTATTTGTTTTGGTTTTGTATTTTTGTCCAGCGTTTTCCAAATCTTTATCCTGACCTTAGCTGGAAGCTCTAGGGGGCTGGTGTTCTCCCCCCGGACCGTTAGACGGTTCGGGGGTTCTTGAATTTCCAGTGTGGATTTTGATAGGGTTTTTGTTGACCATATAAGTTACCTTTCTTTATTCTGCTATCAGTAGGCGGGCCTCTCTGTGCTAAACCTGGTTCATTTCTGTGTTTGTCATTTCCTCTTACCTCACCGTCATTATTTGTGGGGGGCTTCTATCCAGCTTTGGGGTCCCCTTCTCTGGAGGCAAGAAAGGTCTTTGTTTTTCCTCTGCTAGGGGTAGCTAGATTCTCCGGCTGGCGCGTGTCATCTAGAATCAACGTAGGAATGATCCCCGGCTACTTCTAGTGTTGGCGTTAGGAGTAGATATATGGTCAACCCAGTTACCACTGCCCTATGAGCTGGATTTTTGTATTCTGCAGACTTCCACGTTCCTCTGAGACCCTCGCCATTGGGGTCATAACAGCCTTCATCACGTTGACGTGAAAGGTCTTTCGCCTACCCCGAGCGTGGTCAAGCGTGACCACGTAGGTTGCCGGGTTGAGCTGTTGGTGGATGACGTACGGGCCCTCCCCGGCTGCCTGAAGCTTATCCGTTGGTACGGGGACCAGCACCCACACCTTTTGACCCACGTGGTAGGTCCGCTCCCGGGCGTTCTGGTCGTACCAGTGCTTCTGATCAGCCTGAGCCTGCATCATGTTGTCATGCACCAACTGCGTCAAGGTCTGCATCTTGTCACGGAAGCGCATGACATACTCCACTATGGACACTTCAGAAGGGTTCGGCTCCTCTTCCCAGGATTCTCTTACCAACCCAAGGGGTCCCCGGACTCGCCTCCCATACAGGAGCTCGAAGGGGGAGAACCCCGTCGAGGCCTGCGGAACCTCTCGGTAAGCGAATAGCAGGTGTGGGAGGTACCGCTCCCAGTCGCACCTTGGGTCTCAACCAGCATGCGCAGCATCTGTTTGAGGGTATCATTGAAGTGTTCACACAAGCCATTGGTCTGTGGGTGATACGCACTCGATACCATGTACTTCACCTGCATTCTCTTACAGAGAGCCTCCAATAGGCAAGACATGAATTGGGTCCCTTGATTTGTCAGGAACCCCTGACCACTGCCACCAATTTGTCACGATTCACACCGTGACATTCACGCCTACGTCACGGATTGGGGTGACTTTAGGCCAAAAGACGGCTATCACATGTGCAGGGGGCTTATCTTAGTTATCCCTCCACTCCACAATGTGATGAAAAACACACACAAGGCTATTGACCTCTTAGTTTACAGCAGGGGCTTATTCTAGGTATTCCACTGCTCGCCAATCTACAACGAACTGCAGGGATTTATGTATATCCCGCTTACAGTTCCACTTAACACTTGCAGCTCTCTGGAGCCTCCCTTACTCTCAGGTCAGATTAGGTACTGCACCCTGTGTAATTAGTTGCCAGAAAGGCTACCTGCTATGTACTGGCTATTGGGCACGCTGCAGCGATACGATAACTACTCCCACTCAGGAAGGAACAATAATTATCAACGCCGCAGTCGCTACAACAGCACCCAACGGCCTGTACACGGTATTGCTGCCACCAGCTCCGATTAAACGGATCCGAAGCTAACCCAACACAGTAGCGTAATTCCCTTCAGGAGACAGGGTACGTTTTAGAGCAGGAGAACGAATCTAGTATATTAATTATTATACTCCATAAAGTTTAGGCAGTGCTTTATCAAAATATTTTACAAAGATGTTACATAAGAGACAATTGCAAATATGTACAAGGTAATTATATATATAAAAACAAGCATTACATGAGAATAACACTTACATGTGTTCAAAGCATTGCAGGCAACCAGGCTAGTGGAGTTTCCATCTGTCCCAATGCATCAGTAGGTCTGGATAGACAGCAGACAGACAGCCCAAGTCAAAAACTAGCTACTCAAAGCCTGCAGACACTTATAACCCGCAGCCCGTGACATCACCAAAAGGGTTGAGTTAAGATCGCCCTCCTCTTTCTTCAGTCTTGGTAATTGTCACACAAGTTTTTCTAATGCTTGTATCTCTGTTCCAGAACATGTCATAGTCACAACAAACCCAGCATTCATCTCGTATTAACGTTGGCATTCTAATGAGATCAAATATGTCCTATGTGTGATGCCTAATTACAGAGAAATCCCTACTTCTTTACCAGATGGAGTTAGATGCTCATGTTTAGAGTGATGGATAGATCCACCGAGGGAGATTAGGAATATGTATTTTCCTGTTCCTATCTTAAATGGTTGGCCTAATATCTTACAATAATGGAACAAAGGATTTCCATGATTCTAGAGATTTCTAATCCAGTTCTAGCTGGCAAAGCTTTCCAATGCAGCTATGCCGGTCGTAAATTCCGTTCTTCAATAAGACTCCCCCCACATACATTGGCAAGGTAGCTCTTGGCTGAGTGAAAGGGAAGGGGGGTTTGTAGCCCACAGCCTGGGCTAACAAGAGAAACTCAACTTATTTGATATTTCATATCATATCGTGACATTGGCAAACACTTCATAATCATAACATTTGTGTACCTTAAAGAGCTCACTTGAAAAGCTCCTTTCTGTGTTGCCTGGTTGCTAACATTGGACACAATACACTTCATATAAATTTGATAAAGCAATGCTGTTACTTTGCCTCAGTAGTTCATTAAAAATATAGCTTTGTCCACTATATTTGTTTCTCTCCTTAACTTTGTCTACATCAAATGTACAAATGGAGAATACACTCACCGGCCACTTTATTAGGTACACCATGCTAGTAACGGGTTGGACCCCCTTTTGCCTTCAGAACTGCCTCAATTCTTCGTGGCATAGATTCAACAAGGTGCTGGAAGCATTCCTCAGAGATTTTGGTCCATATTGACATGATGGCATCACACAGTTGCCGCAGATTTGTCGGCTGCACATCCCAAAGATGCTCCATACAAGGCAGGATGGATCCATGCTTTCATGTTGTTTACGCCAAATTCTGACCCTACCATCCGAATGTCGCAGCAGAAATCGAGACTCATCAGACCAAGCAACGTTTTTCCAATCTTCTACTGTCCAATTTCGATGAGCTTGTACAAATTGTAGCCTCAGTTTCCTGTTCTTAGCTGAAAGGAGTGGTACCCGGTGTGGTCTTCTGCTGCTGTAGCCCATCTGCCTCAAAGTTCGATGCACTGTGCGTTCAGAGATGCTCTTAGGCCTACCTTGGTTGTAACGGGTGGCGATTTGAGTCACTGTTGCCTTTCTATCAGCTCGAACCAGTCTGCCCATTCTCCTCTGACCTCTGGCATCAACAAGGCATTTCCGCCCACAGAACTGCCGCTCACTGGATTTTTTTTCTTTTTCGGACCATTCTCTGTAAACCCTAGAGATGGTTGTGCGTGAAAATCCCAGTAGATCAGCAGTTTCTGAAATACTCAGACCAGCCCTTCTGGCACCAACAACCATGCCACGTTCAAAGGCACTCAAATCACCTTTCTTCCCCATACTGATGCTCGGTTTGAACTGCAGGAGATTGTCTTGACCATGTCTACATGCCTAAATGCACTGAGTTGCCACCATGTGATTGGCTGATTAGAAATTAAGTGTTAACAAGAAGTTGGACAGGTGTACCTAATAAAGTGGCCGGTGAGTGTATACAAATGATGATTTGTAAACAAGATTGAAATACTGTATACCGAATGCATTCAGACAATCACATAGCTGCATTTCTTGTAAAACATTTATAGATGTGACAGGCAATGCTCAAAGTGACACAATCTTGATAAATGTTTGTTTATTCACTTCACAAACAGTTCTAAGCCTCTATATGTTTGCTGTTTGTCCTTGTAAAAGGTTAAGGTTTACTGAAACTATGTTCTAGGGGTTTACGGCCCCTCGTCTGATGACTCCATGTTATCTCAGTTTCATCCAACCTTGAAAAGTGGCCACTTGAAGGTGTGGGTGAAACTAGAGTTACTACATAGTGTTTGTCAGGACTCTGAACATATTTTATTACCTTTTGTGCATTACTGCCCTTTTCCAAGATGGCATCTTTGGTCTCATGTGCACTGTGTCTTCCTGCTATATAACTCCACCTCAGCCTTTAGTTTGAGCTAGAGTATTCTGCCTTGCATCCAGCTCCTGACCTCTGGTGACTCCCTGGCTATATACCTGCTCCTGTGAACCTGTGGGGTGATCCTGCTACTCTGCTCTGAGTTCCTGCTGCATACACCAGTTCCAGTAATCCTCCTTCATCTGCTTCTCGTGTTTACTTCCATCTTCATTTGCTGGACATGTAAGCTGTTTCTGCTCTGCAAGAACCTGAGACTATTACCCAGGCCTCCCTGGTTGAGCTAAGATATTATTTGAACTGCCTTATAAGCATATCTATCTGTGTTTTGGACTAAGCAAGGACTTATTTGTGTCAAGTATTCTCAAGAATAATTGTGCTTCATAGATTTTCTGGATGATTGCATTTTCCTCTGAAGTTTCCTATAGACTGCTAAGCTGCATTTAATATTTACTCCAAGTGTTGTGGACTTGAGTTTCTATCTGCACCTGTTTGAATCACCGTGTGATAATATAGACTTTACCACTTATAAAACTGTGTCCTGTAGTTGTCTTGTTCCAAGCAAAGAGTCTCCTGAGTTATCCCCTATAATTATTACAGTGTTATTCACTATATAAGACCAGAGAAACATGACTAAGACAGATGCCAAAACTGGGGTACCTGTACATGTACAGTGTGCTGATACCTGCATATTTGGGGATGCCCATGCAGTGTAGGTGTGTTGTGTTAGTGTTGCTTCTCTGATATTCCAAATGGATGATGTTTAAAAGCCTCTTGGTGATGATCTAACTATACTGTATGTAGTTAATCTTCATATATACGTAATCACTATATTTATTTAATCCTTTTATGTACTTTTTAACCTGAGTATGTTAACACATGCAAAAGTGTATGCACTCACACTATTCAATCATACTGTTCATGAAATTTGGTAGTTTGCAATAAAATTGCCTTGTATTACAAGTATTTGCCTTTTGTAAAGCCATATCTGAACGTTAGTGTTAAAAACATGTCAAATAAAACTGCAAAATTCTCCTGTAAATAATTGTGCAAAGAGGGAACCATCATATCATTAAAAAATATGAGTGAATTTTCCTGGGCCCATCCAGTATGTGGGTTCCAAGTCCTAATGGGGTGCATTTGACTATGCAGCAGGGCTCACCATCCTGCCAATGTATAAAACAAAGGAGTATGGAGCACACAATGCATATTGTGAAGTGGATTTTCATGGGCGCATCCACTATGTGGATTCCAAGGCCTAATGGGATGCATATGACTATGCAGCAGGGCTCGCCTTCCTACAAATGTATAAAACCAAGGAGTATGTGCAGCGCCCCAGAGTCCTGGTCGTTGCAGTAATGTCGCTCTTTCACCAGGGGGAGTGATATTATGTCTGATGGTACTAAAGGAGTTCACCTTGCCAGGTATCACAAGTCACACACTACACCTCACACTCCAGTCCACCAGGGGGAGCCTTGCACTCCTCACACATGGGTAAATCTGGTGGGTTGGATAGGAAGTTAGTGAGAGAGTGAGAAGCTACCTGGGTTTGACCCAGAGAGGACCTGTCAGGCAGACAGGGGGAGAAGGAGGAACATCTGAGCTGCAGACAGAGGGTCCCTGTCAAGGGTGGGATCCTGACAGAGGCCTAGCAAGAGATATAGAGCTACGGAGCTGCGCCTGCCCCTACGTGCTGCAGCATCCTAAGAAAGGACATGAAGTGAAGTGTATTGTGGAGAGTGAGAAACGAAGTCACAGCACAAGGACATAATACCGGGAGGAGTTCTGCCCAAGATCGGCAGCCTCCTTCTGAGGCGCATAGCCGGTGGCCAGACATCGAGGGAGTAATTGACTCTACGCATTACTTCAGAGACCGGCAGGACAGTCAATTCCAAGTTGGCTGCCCGACCTTAATACCTAAGAAGAAACGGTGGCAAATTGTGGGAGTCGGGGTGTCTCTAGGGTCCCTATAAACAAGCCTCAGGCTATCCCAGTCATACGGGTTGCCCTATCCATACCATCTGGGGGACAGAGAGAGAGAGAACATCAGAAACATCCACGAAAGTTGTGAGGACTATCCCGTGGTGCTCAGCAGAGAGGTACTACAACACACAGGCGCTAGTAGGAAGGCTACTGTTTTCCACCTGGTTAAGAGAGCTCTGGATTTGCCTTCGGACCAGCCGGACTCTGCCTGCCCTGTGAACAGTACTCTGGACTGTGGACCCTGAAGTCTTCAGTAAAAGGTAAAGAGACTGCAACCTTTGTGTCCTTGTTATTCATTGCGCCTTACAACATCCACCATCACCACCTTCCACATCTGGGAAGCCCTGGGGACATACTTCACCTGTGGGAAAGTCAACCATCTAGCTGCCATTCCATCACCCCAGCGGACCCCTAAGCTGCATCGGTCACCCTGACCGAATACCACAAGTGGCGTCACGAACACCAGACAAACTACACCTTTAATTGGACGCCCCTCAGAAGGGCCACGGACCGGGACAGGCCACCGTGACATCCCCAGAACCGAGAGAGATAGACCAGGTACCGAGTACCCCATTGCCCTACACCTGGGGGCGCTCCAAAATCTTGGCATCACGAACAGGATCTACTTAAGCCTGAAAATCAGGTCATGTGTGCCTAAGAACTGTGTCAGAACTGTATTGGAACTGTGATTTATTGCAAAGACTGTGTATTGCCATTTGCTGCCAGAATTCCCGCCAAAATTGCCGCCATTATAGCGCCACGAGGAGCACAGGAGAAGAAGAAGGGCGTGGAGTTGTGGGCGTGAACGAACTGAGAAGTGCGAAAAATAATGGCCACCCAGTCTAAATATTTCTGTGTCTTAAAGGCGTGTCCGTCAGCAACCGAGGTTTGCCTCCTGATTCTCCATGGCTGGTGGAAACAGCAAAAACGAAACCGATCCCCAGGGGAGGAAAGAAAGGAGCTGGAGATCAGAGGGGACCCTCGCAAAAGACTGGCCCCGCACAGACCCCCGTCACCGGAGGATTACTCCGGCATGCCACAGCTGGAGAGAATGGACCCCTGGGAGCTGTCTACTGGACCTCCGCTGCCTGTACCAGCTCTTGGGCCAACCCCAGAGGGATGGAGTGGCGTCGGAAGAGTCGCCTCAGGAGCGGGTACTCGGTACCCTGATATGCTGGGATTTTGCATCCCTCCCGCCTTTACTCCGACTGTCGCTGCGGCTGCTGGAACCCCGGAGCCTCCTCCACCAGTCCCGGGGCTATGCGAGCATAACCTTGGGCCCTTCCCATGGGGAGAATACCGGCAGTATCTGATCGCAGAGTACAAGAGGGAAGTCGAGCGGGAGGCTCGAGGCGACTTGTTGGACGACTCACTACCGAAGTGGGGTGTTGTGGTGGTATATCAACCTCACAAAGAAAAAGGGATTCATCCAGGAGATCGGGTCGTCGGTGAGAGTCCACATTCACCGGGACGAGGTGGAGTCCTGCCTGTGTGGAGACGGCGTGGACTCCGTCCTGAAACCCGGAGATGCTGTGACCTACCGCCGGTACCAAAAGGCAAACAGCTGGTGGGACCGAGATGTGCAGAAATGCACAGCCCTCTTTTCGGTATCCAGGACCCTGGAAGAAGACCTCACTGCTGAAGCGGCTGCGGCAGCCCCCGCTGTAACATGCATCGTCCATCAGACCACCCAGACCTTTATTGCAGCGCACGACCTGACCGTGCATGAGAAATGAACTCACGGAGTGTACCCGGCGCTGGGAGTGAGCTTGGACGCGAACTATCCCAAACCACAGAGGGCTACATGTCAGGTAAAGCCCTGGTGGAGGGCGCCAGAATAAACCTCGAAACCACGACTTGTAAATAGTTAACTGTTTATTCCGTCCTTTGCTGCTTAAACCCGTTTAGGGTTTACTCTTAAAGGGATCCCTTTGTTTACCCAGGATCCCTATTGTTTCAAGTTTTTCTATTTTCCTTTTAAAGAACTGCAGAATCATGAACTGCGCATGATCAAAAACTACTTGTACATAGTTTGCACCTTCTTAAAGGTGCTTTCTATTGGTTTTAAATAGGAGGCTTTTACAGAGACTGCCTCTTAACGGAAACTGCTGTTAATTATGCTGTGAAACTAACTGCTTTGCCTTACAGACCTGAAGAAAAACCTGTTGGTGCGGCAGAATTCTGGGTCAGGATTACACGTCTTGTATCCCACCCAAGACCAACGTTTGGGGGTTCGTAACGGGTCCCTCATCTCCTATCATGTCATGTTGCCTTAAGTGAGCTTGGAAAGTAATGATGTGATTATTTGCGCTACCTCTAAAAGACTTCAAGTTTCCTCTTAAAGGGAATGTTAAAAAGTGATGATGTTGCCTTAAGAAGTTAGATAGTAATAATGTTTATACATAGTAATAGTATGTAGTTAGAAAGCTAGTGATAAGAAATGTTTGAAAATGTTTAATGATGTACTTTAAATAAAATGGAGGACAAGAGAAAGTTGAAAGCTGAATTTCAATAAAGTGAACCCGTAGGGGTTAGTGAGTCCTCTAGAGAGCCATAGGTAGATGGTTGATAGACTTTGCACTTAGAGAAAGGAAATGTTAATTTATTGTTGAGATAGCACTTAGTAGATAGAATACCTGTATGGGTAATTGGTTCTTTAGATAGATAGTAACTGTTTTCAATCTGCCTTTAGCACAATGTAAATATGTTATTGTTTGTAAAGTTCAAAGTGTTCTCACCTCCCATAAAGGGAAGCATTGTTAAATTAATTTGTTTACAGCATTCCAATTTTGTATGTCTTTTGCTAACATGTATTGTTGTTTTTCTTTTCCCAGTCCCAGAGTACTGGATTTAACGGGGGAGTGCAGCGCCCCAGAGTCCTGGTCGTTGCAGTAATGTCGCTCTTCCACCAGGGGGAGTGATATTAACTCTGATGGTACTAAAGGAGTTCACCTTGCCAGGTATCACAAGTCACACACTACACCTCACACTCCAGTCCACCAGGGGGAGCCTTGCTTCTATCTATTAGGGCACTCCTCACACACGGGTAAAACTGGTGGGTTGGATAGGAAGTTAGTGAGAGAGTGAGAAGCTACCTGGGTTTGACTCAGAGAGGACCTGTCAGGCAGACAGGGGGAGAAGGAGGAACAACTGAGCGGCAGACAGAGGGTCCCTGTCAGGGGTGGGATCCTGACAGAGGCCTAGCAAGAGATAGAGAGCTACGGAGCTGCGCCTGCCCCTACGTGCGGCAGCATCCTAAGAAAGGACATGAAGTGAAGTGTATTGTGGAGAGTGAGAAACGAAGTCACAGCACAAGGAGATAATACCAGGAGGAGTTCTGCCCCAAGATCGGCAGCCTCCTTCTGAGGCTCGTAGCCGGGGGCCAGAACACAGAGGGAGTAATTGACTCTACGTACGCATTACTTCAGAGACCGGCAGGACAGTCAATTCCAAGTTGGCTGCCCAACCTTAATACCTAAGAAAACATGGTGGCAAATTGTGGGAGTCGGGGCGTCTCTAGAGTCCCTATAAACAAGCCTCAGGCTATCCCAGTCATACGGGTTTTTCTATCCATACCATCTGGGGGACAGAGCGAGAGAGAGAACATCAGAAACATCCACGAAAGTTGTGAGGACTATCCCGTGGTGCTCAGCAGAGAGGTACTACAACACACAGGCATTAGTAGGAAGGCTACTGTTTTCCACCTGGTTAAGAGAGCTCTGGATTTGCCTTCAGACCGGCCGGACTCTGCCTGCCTTGTGAACAGTACTCTGGACTGTGGACCCTGAAGTCTTCAGTAAAAGGTAAAGAGACTGCAACCTTTGTGTCCTCATTATTCATTGCGCCTTACAATATCCACCATCACCACCTTCCACATCTGGGAAGCCCTGGGGACATACTTCACCTGTGGGAAGGTCAACCATCTAGCTGCCATTCCATCACCCCAGTGCACCCCTAAGCAGCGTCGGTCACCCTGACCGAATACCACAGGTGGCATCACGAACACCAGACAAACTACACCTTTAATTGGACGCCCCTCAGAAGGGCCACAGACCGGGTCGGGCCACCGTGACATCCCCAGAACCGAGAGAGATAGACCCGGTACCGAGTACCCCATTGCCCTACACGTGGGGGCGCTCCATATGGAGCACAACATGCATATTGTGAAGTGGATTTTCCTGGGCCCATCCACTATGTGGATTCCAAGGCCTCATGGGGTGCATATGACTGACTATGTAGCAGGGCTCGCCTTCCTACCAATGTATAAAACAAAGGAGTATGGAGCATAAAATGCATATTCTGAAGTGGATTTTCCTGGGCCCATCCACTATGTGGGTTCCAAGGCTTAATGGGGTGCATATAACTATGCAGCAGGGCTCGCCTTCCTGCCAATGTATTAAACAAACGAATATGGAGCACAAAATGCATATTCTGACGTGGATTTTCATGGGCGCATCCAGTATGTGGGTTCCAAGGCCTAATGGGGTGCATATGACTTATGCAGCATGGCTCGCTTTCCTGCCAATGTATAAAACAAAGGAGTATGAAGCACAAAATACATATCGTGAAGTGTGGATTGTCCTTGTCCCTTCCACTATGTGGGTTCCAAGGCCTAATGGGGTGCATATGACTATGTAGCAGGGCTGGCCTTGCCGCCAATGTGTAAAACAAAGGAGTACGCAGTACAAAATGAATATTGTGAAGTGGATTTTCACGGGCCCATCCACTATGTGGGTTCAAAGGCTTATTGGGGTGCATATGAATTGGTAGCAGGGCAGGCCTTGAATTCAATGGAACACTTTTTCAGGAGTCCCCCCTGGACATCTTATGACAGGGGTAATTGTTGGCAGCCCATCCACTCACAGCATAGGCTATAACAGCTTAGGAGACCCACTATTTCATAATGACCCTTTAAGATTAATGCCGCCTAATTCACCCGTAATAATTGGCTCTGTGACTTTAAGAGTCCCTCCTTCGTAAATGAAACAAGATGGGTCTCCTAATGTGTCACACACCACATGGCCACCTAGGGTTGTTTAAATGTTGCAATGACATTTCCCAGTGAATGCATTTGTGGTGGTTGAAAGCAATGTTAAAGTTGAAAAACGCTTCAAAAACGCAGTGTCTGAAAAAAGCCTTAATGGGAGAGGAAATTTTAGGTCTGGGGTTAAATATTTGGCCTTACAAGGAAGTCATTAACCTGAAAAGGATGTACCTTGACTAGTGTTGAGCATTCCGATACCGCAAGTATCGGGTATCGGCCGATACTTGCGGGTATCGGAATTCCGATACCGAGATCCGATACTTTTGTGGTATCGGGTATCGGTATCGAAACAACATTAATGTGTAAAATTAAGAATTAAAATAAAAAATATTGCTATACTCACCTCTCCGACGCAGCCTGGACCTCCGCGAGGGAACCGGCAGCGTTGTTTGCTTAAAATTTGCGCGTTTACTTCCTTACTTGAAGTCCCGGCTTGTGATTGGTCGCGTCGCGGTCACATGGGCGACGCGACCAATCACAAGCCGTGACGTCACGGGAGGCTGGACACGCGCGCATTTTAAAATGCGCGCTTGTCCTGCCTCCCGTGACGTCCCGGCTTGTGATTGGTCGCGTCGCCCATGTGGCCGCGACGCGACCAATCACAGCAAGCCGTGACGTAATTTTAGGTCCTTCAGGATTTTAAAATTACGTTCTGGCTTGTGATTGGTCGCGACGCGATGCGACCAATCACAAGTCGTGACGTCACGGGAGGCAGGACAAGCGCGCATTTTAAAATGCGCGTGTGTCCAGCCTCCCGTGACGTCACGGCTTGTGATTGGTCGCATCGCCCATGTGACCACGACGCGACCAATCACAAGCCAGAACGTAATTTTAAAATCCTGAAGGACCTAAAATTATGTCACGGCTTGCTGTGATTGGTCGCGTCGCGGCCACATGGGCGACGCGACCAATCACATGCCGGGACGTCACGGGAGGCAGGACAATCGCGCATTTTAAAATGCGCGCGTGTCCAGCCTCCCGTGACGTCACGGCTTGTGATTGGTCGCGTCGCCCATGTGACCGCGACGCGACCAATCACAAGCCAGAATGTAATTTTAAAATCCTGAAGGACCTAAAATTACGTCACGGCTTGCTGTGATTGGTCGCGTCGCGGCCACATGGGCGGCACGCGACCAATCACAAGCCGGGACTTCAAGTGAGGAAGTAAACGCGCAAATTTTAACCCCTTCACCCCCAAGGGTGGTTTGCACGTTAATGACCGGGCCAATTTTTACAATTCTGACCACTGTCCCTTTATGAGGTTATAACTCTGGAACGCTTCAACGGATCTTGGCGATTCTGACATTGTTTTCTCGTGACATATTGTACTTCATGATAGTGGTAAAATTTCTTCGATATAAGTTGCGTTTATTTGTGAAAAAAATGAATATTTGGCGAAAATTTTGAAAATTTCGCAATTTTCCAACTTTTAATTTTTATGCCCTTAAATCACAGACATATGTCACGCAAAATACTTAATAAGTAACATTTCCCACATGTCTACTTTACATCAGCACAATTTTTGAACCAAAATTTTTTTTTGTGACGGAGTTATAAGGGTTAAAAGTTGACCAGCAATTTCTCATTTTTACAACACCATTTTTTTTTAGGGACCACATCTCATTTGAAGTCATTTTGAGGGGTCTATATGATAGAAAATACCCAAGTGTGACACCATTCTAAAAACTGCACCCCTCAAGGTACTCAAAACCACTTTCAAGAAGTTTATTAACCCTTCAGGTGTTTCACAGGAATTTTTGGAATGTTTAAATAAAAATGAACATTTAACTTTTTTTCACACAAAATTTATTTCAGATCCAATTTGTTTTATTTTACCAAGGGTAACAGGAGAAAATAGACCCCAAAATTTGTTGTACAATTTGTCCTGAGTATGCTGATACCCCATATGTGGGGGTAATCCACTGTTTGGGCGCATGGCAGAGCTCGGAAGGAAAGGAGCGCCATTTGACTTTTCAATGCAAAATTGACTGGAATTGAGATGGGACGCCATGTTGCATTTGGAGAGCCCCTGATGTGCCTAAACATTGAAACCCCCCACAAGTGACACCATTTTGGAAAGTAGACCCCCTAAGGAACTTATCTAGATGTGTGGTGAGCACTTTGACCCAACAAGTGCTTCACAGAAGTTTATAATGCAGAGCGGTAAAAATAAAAAATCATATTTTTTCACAAAAATGATATTTTCGCCCCCAATTTTTTATTTTCCCAAGGGTAAGAGAAGAAATTGGACCCCAAAAATTGTTGTGCAATTTGTCCTGAGTACGCTGATACCCCATATGTGGGTGTAAACCATTGTTTGGGCGCAGGGCAGAGCTCGGAAGGGAAGGAGCGCCATTTGACTTTTCAATGCAAAATTGACTGGAATTGAGATGGGACGCCATGTTGCATTTGGAGAGCCCCTGATGTGCCTAAACATTGAAACCCCCCACAAGTGACACCATTTTGGAAAGTAGACCCCCTAAGGAACTTATCTAGATGTGTGGTGAGCACTTTGACCCAACAAGTGCTTCACAGAAGTTTATAATGCAGAGCGGTAAAAATAAAAAATCATATTTTTTCACAAAAATGATATTTTCGCCCCCAATTTTTTATTTTCCCAAGGGTAAGAGAAGAAATTGGACCCCAAAAATTGTTGTGCAATTTGTCCTGAGTACGCTGATATCCCATATGTGGGTGTAAACCATTGTTTGGGCGCAGGGCAGAGCTCGGAAGGGAAGGAGCGCCATTTGACTTTTCAATGCAAAATTGACTGGAATTGAGATGGGACGCCATGTTGCATTTGGAGAGCCCCTGATATGCCTAAACATTGAAACCCCCCACAAGTGACACCATTTTGGAAAGTAGACCCCCTAAGTAACTTATCTAGATGTGTGGTGAGCACTTTGACCCAACAAGTGCTTCACAGAAGTTTATAATGCAGAGCCGTAAAAATAAAAAAGCCTATTTTTTCACAAAAATGATCTTTTCGCCCCCAATTTTTTATTTTCCCAAGGGTAATAGAAGAAATTGGACCCCAAAAATTGTTGTGCAATTTGTCCTGAGTACGCTGATACCCCATATGTGGGTGTAAACCATTGTTTGGGCGCAGGGCAGAGCTCGGAAGGGAAGGAGCGCCATTTGACTTTTCAATGCAAAATTGACTGGAATTGAGATGGGACGTCATGTTGCGTTTGGAGAGCTCCTGATGTGCCTAAACATTGAAACCCCCCACAAGTGACACCATTTTGGAAAGTAGACCCCCTAAGGAACTTATCTAGATGTGTGGTGAGCACTTTGACCCAACAAGTGCTTCACAGAAGTTTATAATGCAGAGCCGTAAAAATAAAAAATCATATTATTTCACAAAAATGATCTTTTCGCCCCCATTTTTTTTATTTCCCCAAGGGTAAGAGAAGAAATTAGAGCACAAAAGTTGTTGTGCAATTTGTCCTGAGTACGACGATACCCCATATGTGGGGGTAAACCACTGTTTGGGCGCATAGCAGAGCTCGGAAGGGAAGGAGCGCTATTTTACTTTTCAATGCAAAATTGACTGGAATTAAGATGGGATGCCATGTTGCGTTTGCAGAGCCCCCTGATGTGCCTAAACATTAAAAACCCCCACAAGTGACACCATTTTGGAAAGTAGACCCCCTAAGGAACTTATCTAGATGTGTTTTGAGAGCTTTGAACCCCCAAGTGTTTCACTACAGTTTATAACGCAGAGCCGTGAAAATAAATTCTATTTTTTTTTCACAAAAATGATTTTTTAGCCCCCAGTTTTGTATTTTCACAAGGGTAACAGGATAAATTGGACCCCAAAATTTGTTGTCCAATTTGTCCTGAGTATGCTGATACCCGATATGTGGGGGGGAACCACTGTTTGAGCACATGACAGAGCTCGGAAGGGAAGGAGCGCCATTTGGAATGCAGACTTAAATGGATTGGTCTGCAGGCGTCACGTTGCATTTGCAGAGCCCCTGATGTACCCAAACAGTACAAAACCCCCACAAGTGACCCCATATTGGAAACTAGACCCCCCAAGGAACTTATCTAGATGTGTTGTGAGAACTTTGAACCCCCAAGTGTTTCACTACAGTTTATAACGCAGAGCCGTGAAAATAAATTCTTTTTTTTTTTCACAAAAATGATTTTTTAGCCCCCAGTTTTGTATTTTCACAAGGGTAACAGGATAAATTGGACCCCAAAATTTGTTGTCCAATTTGTCCTGAGTATGCTGATACCCGATATGTGGGGGGGAACCACTGTTTGGGCGCATGACAGAGCTCGGAAGGGAAGGAGCGCCATTTGGAATGCAGACTTAAATGGATTGGTCTGCAGGCGTCACGTTGCATTTGCAGAGCCCCTGATGTACCCAAACAGTACAAACCCCCCACAAGTGACCCCATATTGGAAACTAGACCCCCCAAGGAACTTATCTAGATGTGTTGTGAGAACTTTGAACCCCCAAGTGTTTCACTACAGTTTATGACGCAGAGCCGTGAAAATAAAAATTATTTTTTTTTTCACAAAAATGATTTTTTAGCCCCCAGTTTTGTATTTTCACAAGGGTATCAGGATAAATTGGACCCACAAATTTGTTGTCTAATTTGTCCTGAGTATGCTGATACCCCATATGTGGGGGGGAACCACTGTTTGGGCGCATGACAGAGCTCGGAAGGGAAGGAGCGCCATTTGGAATGCAGACTTAAATGGATTGGTCTGCAGGCGTCACGTTGCATTTGCAGAGCACCTGATGTACGCAAACAGTACAAACCCCCCACAAGTGACCCCATATCGGAAATTAGACCCCCCAAGGAACTTATCTAGATGTGTTGTGAGAACTTTAAACCCCCAAGTGTTTCACTACAGTTTACAACGCAGAGCCGTGAAAATAAAAAATCTTTTTTTTCCCACAAAACTTATTTTTTGGCCCCCAGTTTTGTATTTTCCCAAGGGTAGCAGGAGAAATTGGACCCCAAAATATGATGTCCAATTTGTCCTGAGTACGCTGATACCCCATATGTTGGGGTAAACCCCTGTTTGGGCACACGGGAGAGCTCGGAAGGGAAGGAGCACTGTTTTCCTTTTTCAACGCAGAATTGGCTGGAATTCAGATCGGATGCCATATCCCGTTTGGAAAGCCCCTGATGTGCCCGAACAGTGGAACCCCCCCAATTATAACTGAAACCCTAATCCAAACACACCCCTTACCCTAATCCCAAACAGTAACCCTAACCACTCCTCTAACCCAGACACACCCAACCCTATTCCCAACCGTAAATGTAATCCAAACCCTAACCCTATCTTTAGCCCCAACCCTAGCCCCAACCCTTGCCCTAACCCTAGCAATAACCCTAGCCCTAACTCTAGTCCTAACTCTAGCCCTAACCCTAACCCTAATGGGAAAATGGAAATACATTTTTTAATTTTTTTATTTTTCCCTAACTAAGGGGGTGATGAAGGGGGGTTTGATTTACTTTTATAGCGGGTTTTTTAGCGGATTTTTATGATTGGCAGCCGTCACACACTGAAAGACGCTTTTCATTGCAAAAAATATTTTTTGCGTTACCACATTTTGAGAGCTGTAATTTTTCCATATTTGAGTCCACAGAGTCATGTGAGATCTTGTTTTTTGCGGGATGCGTTGACGTTTTTATTGGTAACATTTTCGGACACGTGACATTTTTTGATCGCTTTTTATTCCGATTTTTGTGAGGCAGAGTGATCAAAAACCAGCTATTCATGAATTTCTTTTTGGGGAGGCGTTTATACCGTTCCGCGTTTGGTAAAATTGATAAAGCAGTTTTATTCGTCGGGTCAGTACGATTACAGCGATATCTCATTTATATCATTTTTTTTATGTTTTGGCGCTTTTATACGATAAAAACTATTTTATAGAAAAAATAATTATTTTGGTATCGCTTTATTCTCAGGACTATAACTTTTTTATTTTTTTGCTGATGATGCTGTATGGCAGCTCGTTTTTTGCGGGACAAGATGACGTTTTCAGAGGTACCATGGTTATTTATATCAGTCTTTTTGATCGCGTGTTATTCCACTTTTTGTTCGGCGGTATGATAATAAAGCGTTGTTTTTTGCCTCGTTTTTTTTTTTTTTTCTTACGGTGTTTACTGAAGGGGTTAACTAGTGGGCCAGTTTTATAGGTCGGGTCGTTACGGACGCGGCGATACTAAATATGTGTACTTTTATTGTTTTTTTTATTTTATTTAGATAAAGAAATGTATTTATGGGAATAATATATATATTTTTTTTTCATTATTTTGGAATATTTATTTATTTATTTTTTTTACACATTTGGAAATTTTTTTTTTTAACTTTTTTACTTTGCCCCAGGGGGGGACAATACAGATCGGTGATCTGTCAGTTTGCATAGCACTCTGACAGATCACCGATCTGCGAGAAGTGCAGGCTGCTTCACAGTGCCTGCTCTGAGCAGGCTTCTGTGAAGCCACCTCCCTCCCTGCAGGACCCGGATCCGCGGCCATCTTGGATCCGGGTCTGGAGCAGGCAGGGAGGGAGGAAAGACCCTCGCAGCAACGCGATCACATCGCGTTGCTGCGGGGGGCTCAGGGAAGCCCGCAGGGAGCCCCCTCCCTGCGCGATGCTTCCCTGCACCGCCGGCACATCGCGATCATGTTTGATCGCGGTGTGCCGGGGGTTAATGTGCCGGGGGCGGTCCGTGACCGCTCCTGGCACATAGTGCCGGATGTCAGCTGCGATAGGCAGCTGACACCCGGCCGCGATCGGCCGCGCTCCCCCCGTGAGCGCGGCCGATCGCGTATGACGTACTATTCCGTCCTTGGGAAGTAGGGCCCACCCCACATGGACGGAATAGTACGTCTAATGACAGAAAGGGGTTAAGCAAACAACGCTGCCGGTTCCCTCGCGGACGTCCAGGCTGCGTCGGAGAGGTGAGTATAGCAATATTTTTTATTTTAATTCTTTATTTTACACATTAATATGGTTCCCAGGGCCTGAAGGAGAGTTTCCTCTCCTTCAGACCCTGGGAACCATCAGGAATACCGTCCGATACATGAGTCCCATTGACTTGTATTGGTATCGGGTATCGGTATCGGATTAGATCCGATACTTTGCCGGTATCGGCCGATACTTTCCGATACCGATACTTTCAAGTATCGGACGGTATCGCTCAACACTAACCTTGACATATTTGCAAGCAAAACCCGTTTTGGTTTCGTTTTCATGTGTTTTTTGTGGCACCGGGAAAAATGGCATGAATCTTGGAAAAAAATGATTACGGCTGTGAACTAGGAGTCAGGAATGCTTCCAAGGGCGATCCCAATGAGGTCTCTGTGTAATTTGAGCAGTGTTTCCATTATTTTAAGATGTTTTTAGACCTTAAAAGGACCCCCAGGGGGATCGCAGTAAAAATACTCTGGTCTCCCATAGACTTACATTGGGCTCGTTGTTCTGGCCTAGTCAATATGTTTTGTGTTTATTTATAAAAAATATCAAAAATTTGAGAAAAATGTTAAAAAATTAGCAATTTTCAAAATTTTAATGATTATCCCTTTAATCCAGATGGTCATACCACAGGAAACCATTAATAAATAACATTTCCGCACGTGTCTGCTTTACATCAGCACCAGTTGTAAAACGTTGGTTTATTTTGTTATCATTTTAGGAGGTTTAAAAATGTGGCAGCAATTTTTCATTTTTTAAAGGAAATTTACAAAATTTATTTTTTTAGGGAGCTATCCATGTTTGAATTAACTTTAGGGGTCTCATATACAGTCATATGAAAAAGTTTGGGCACCCCTATTAATCTTAAGCTTAATGTTTTATAAAAATGTTTTTTTTTTGCAACAGCTATTTCAGTTTCATATATCTAATAACTGTTGGACACAGTAATGTTTCTGCCTTGAAATGAGGTTTATTGTACTAACAGAAAATGTGCAATCTGCATTCAAACAAAATTTGACAGGTGCATAAGTATGGGCACCCTTATCATTTTCTTGTTTTAAATACTCCTACTTACTTTTTACTGATTTACTAAAGCACTTTTTTTGGTTTTGTAACCTCATTGAGCTTTGAACTTCATAGCTAGGTGTATGCAATCATGAGAAAAGCTACTTAAAGTGGCCACTTGCAAGTTGTTCTCCTGTTTGAATCTCCTCCGAAGAGTGGCATCATGGGCTCCTCAAAACAACTGTCAAATGATCTGAAAACAAAGATTATTCAACATAGTTGTTCAGGGGAAGGATACAAAAAGCTGTCTCAGAGATTTAACCTGTCAATTTCCACTGTGAGGAACATAGTAAGGAAATGGAAGAACACAGGTACAGTTCTTGAAAAGGCCAGAAGTGGCAGGCCAAGAAAAACATCAGAAAGGCAGAGAAGAAGAATCGTGAGATCAGTCAAGGACAATCCTCAGGCCACCTCCAGAGATCTGCAGCATCAACTTGCTGCAGATGGTGTCACTGTGCATCGGTCAACTATACAACGCACTTTGCACAAGGAGAAGCTGTATGGGAGAGTGATGCGAAAGAAGCCATTTCTGCAAGCACGCCACAAACAGAGTCTGAGGTATGCAAAAGCACATTTGGAGAAGCCAATTTCTTTTTGGAAGAAGGTCCTGTGGACTCATGAAACCAAGATTGAGTTGTTTGGTAATACAAAAAGGCATTATGCATGGTGGCAAAAAAACACAGTGCGTTGTATAGTTGACCAATGCACAGTGACACCATCTGCAGCAAGTTGATGCAGCAGCTCTCTGGAGGTGGTCTGAGGATTGTCCTTGACTGATCTCACCATTCTTCTCTGCCTTTCTGATGTTTTTCTTGGCCTGCCACTTCTGGCCTTAACAAGAACTGTACCTGTGTTCTTCCATTTCCTTACTATGTTCCTCACAGTGGAAATTGACAGGTTAAATCTCTGAGACAGCTTTTTGTATCCTTTCCCTGAACAGCTATGTTGAATAATCTCTGTTTTCAGATCATTTGACAGTTGTTTTGAGGAGCCCATGATGCCACTCTTCAGAGGAGATTCAAACAGGGAAACAACTTGCAAGTGGCCACTTTAAGTAGCTTTTCTCATGATTGCATACACCTAGCTATGAAGTTCAAAACTCAATGAGGTTACAAAACCCAAAAAAGTGCTTTAGTAAGTCAGTAAAAAGTAGGTAACAAGAAACAAGAACAATGATAAGGGTGCCCATACTTATGCACCTGTCAAATTTTGTTTGAATGCAGATTGCACATTTTCTGTTAGTACAATAAACCTCATTTCAAGGCAGAAACATTACTGTGTCCAACAGTTATTAGATATATGAAACTGAAATAGCTTTTGCAAAATAAACCATTTTTATAAAACATTAAGCTTAAGATTAATAGGGGTGCCCAAAATTTTTCATATGACTGTATTGGGTAACCTCCAAACGTGATACCATTTTAAAAACAGCACCCCCTGTCACATTGAAAACTGCTGTCAGGTAGTTTATTAACCCTTCAGATGCTTTAAGGAATTAATGCAAAGTAGTACAACAGAAATTAAAATGTGTATTTTTACCACCTAAATGTTGGTAACTTCTGAACAGATTACTACAGCTGTCAGACTCTAAGGCCGCGATTTGGTCGTGAATTGCCATCGCAAACATCAGGACCACACAATCATGATCTGAGGGCACCAATTGGGATAAAGAGGGAGCCCCCACACTCTGCTAACCATTTATAATGATGTAGTCACTATTGACAGCAGCATTTAAGGGTTTAAACAGATATGGTTGGAGCAAACACTGATTGTGGCTGATACAGCAAGTTGTCAGCTATAGTGTTCATCTGACAGCTGCTGGATTGTCACCTGTATGGGTTTACTATTCTCTTATATCTCAGGTCAGTTAAAAGACGTATTGACTGTAATTATTTTTAAAGATTCAATAATAACAGGGTCTGTACCATAGGACTGGCATATAGCAAAATTCAAAAAGGGGACAAAAACTGAGCTTGGAAATTATAGGCCAGTAAACTTAAAGGGAGGGTGCCATGATTTTAGTTTTTGTATTAATAATTATTGATTATACAATCAATTATTTTTAATACAAAAGTAAATGTACCTCTTTCATACTTTTTTATTTATTCACTTTTACATTCACCACTGGAGGCCGCCATTTTCATTAGTGTGGGTGTAAGTGTCTGGGCACGACACTTGCACACCTCACTTACGGCAGCCATGTACATAGGAGCCAACGGTCAGGCTCCGACCGCTCCTCCTGCCTCTCAGCTGTGACTTGGCCACGCCCACTGAGCTGCCACGTCACAGCTGTGAGAGGAGATCGCGGCCATTTTGTTTATTTCCCTCTGCCATCGCACACACAGCTCAGTGCGTGCGATGGCAGAAGCTGCTGCTGGGAGAAGCTGCTGCCGAGGGTCCAGGGTAAGTATCTGCAGCGAGGAGCTGTGATTGCAGCCTGTACTTAGTATTACATTACAGGCTGCAATCACTGCCGACCTGTTCAGAGCAGAGCAGGGAGATCGTCACACTGCTCTGCCCTGAACATGACTCAGCACTTCCTGGTAGAGGAAAGAAGGTAAGTACAGCGTTTTTATTTTCTTATGCATCTACCACTGCTACCAGCCCCTATATACCACCTAGCACTGCCTGCCTGCCTCTGTATACCACTGCCTGCCTCTGTATACCACTGCCTGCCTCTGTATACCACTGCCTGCCTCTGTATACCACTCTCTGCCTGCCTCTGTATACCACTGCCTGCCTGCCTCTGTATACCACTGTCTGCCTGCCTCTGTATACCACTGCCTGCCTGCCTCTGTATACCACTGTCTGCCTGCCTCTGTATACCACTGTCTGCCTGCCTCTGTATACCACTGCCTGCCTGCCTCTGTATACCACTGCCTGCCTCTGTATACCACTGCCTGCCTCTGTATACCACTGCCTGCCTCTGTATACCACTGCCTGCCTACCTCTGTATACCACTATCTGCCTCTATATACCACTGCTACCTGCCTCTATATACACCTACCACTGCTACCTCTGTCCTGGGTAGCTAATCCTGTCCCGTGTACTGTGTCCTCAGCAGTCAGTATCACACAGGACAGGATTAGATACACGGCTCAGCAGTCGGTATCACATAGGACAGGATTAGATACACGGCTCAGCAGTCGGTATCACACAGGACAGGATTAGATACACGGCTCAGCAGTCGGTATCACACAGGACAGGATTAGATACACGGCTCAGCAGTCGGTATCACACAGGACAGGATTAGATACACGGCTCAGCAGTCGGTATCACACAGGACAGGATTAGATACACGGCTCAGTAGTCGGTATCACACAGGACAGGATTAGATACACGGCTCAGTAGTCGGTATCACAGGACAGGATTAGATACACGGCTCAGCAGTCGGTATCACACAGGACAGGATTAGATACACGGCTCAGCAGTCGGTATCACACAGGACAGGATTAGATACACGGCTCAGTAGTCGGTATCACAGGACAGGATTAGATACACGGCTCAGCAGTCGGTATCACACAGGACAGGATTAGATACACGGCTCAGTAGTCGGTATCACAGGACAGGATTAGATACACGGCTCAGTAGTCGGTATCACACAGGACAGGATTAGATACACGGCTCAGTAGTCGGTATCACAGGACAGGATTAGATACACGGCTCAGTAGTCGGTATCACACAGGACAGGATTAGATACACGGCTCAGCAGTCGGTATCACAGGACAGGATTAGATACACGGCTCAGCAGTCGGTATCACAGGACAGGATTAGATACACGGCTCAGCTGTCGGTATCACACAGGACAGGATTAGATACACGGCTCAGCAGTCAGTATCTAATCCTCTCCTATGCACTCCTCTCCCCCCTGCGTGTCTTTCCTCAATGTGGTTTATTATTTTTGTTGTGGGAGATGAGGGAGTCGAGGATTATGCGTTCGGTATGGTTTAAAAAAGATGAATAAAGGACTTTATTCTGGCCGAGTCTTTATTTACAATACAACTATAGGATTAGTAATGGATGGGTGCCTTATAGACGCCTCTCCATTACTAAGCCGTGGGCTTGATGTCACCGGACAATATGGAGGTGACATTAACCCCACAAATATGAACCCCACTTGCTACCGCTACAGGGTAAGTGGAAATTGCCAGGCAAAGCGCCAGAAAAGGCGCATGTAAAAGGCGGCTGAGAGCTGATGTTTTTAGCCTGGGGGGGGGGGACAGTATCCATGGCCCCTTCCTAGGCTATTAATGTCAGCCCGCAGCTGTCTGCGTAATATTTGATGGTTATTAATTATAAGGGGGCCCCACGTCTTTTTTTGGGGGGTGTCCCCCATTTTAATAGCCAGTAAAGGCTATAAGTATACAGTTGCGAGCGTGTGAGTGTGAGCACACCCTCCCACCCACAGACCAGTACACTGCTGTCCTGAAATACTGTGCTCCTGTCACCCTGCTCCTTCCACCATACATCTCTCACCTCCCTAGAGCAGCACAAAACCATATGGATCACGTATAATGCCGATCGATATATATATATCACATATACTCCCATAAAGACCACACATTATGCCGGGATATTATAATATATATATAATATCACACATTATGCCGCCAAGTATTGTGTGATCTATGTGACGGTATTATATGTGATCTATATGGCAATATTATGTTTGCTCAGTGTTGTGGAATGATGTAAAAACTGTATGACGGTGGTATATGAGAACTATATTGTGGGATTATGTGTGATCTATGTGGAAGTACTAGGTGAGAATTATATGGCGGTATTATGTGTGATCTATATGGTGGTATGTGAGAACTGTATGACAGTATTGTGTGATCTATTTGATAGTATTGTGTGTGATGTATGGCGGTATTATGTGTGATCTATATAGCGGTATTATGTGAGAACACTATGGCAGTATTATCTTCAGAAAGTGGACCCATTCTATGGTGGTTCTGGCTGAGCACCTGCACGCGGGTCTGGGGTAATAGAGGGGGCAGCATGACCTTCAGTTAGGTGCAGTCAGGGCTGGTGAGGCAGCTGAAGAGAGGGGTCTCATTTTTATCGTTACTATATGGCTACATTTCCTTCCCAGCGTCACCCCGTACTTCGCGTGATGTCTCACTTTCACACATCGCCAGGACAGGATGGAGAAGACAGGATCTGAGGAGGGGAATGGGGTCTGCATGCAAAGTCTGGATCAGAACAGGCCATCAATCCACAGAAATGTTTCCTGGATTTCTGTGGAGCAGACGGTCCATCCATGTGTATAAAAGACAGCGTTCTATGTACAATCCCTGGCTGCTCCGCGCACTGAACATGGTGCCCCCCATAGACCAGCACACTGCTCTCCTGAAATACTCTGTGCTGCTGTCACCCTGCTCCCTCCACCACATATCTCCCAGAATCCTTGCTGCCTGCCATCCTCGGTGACTGTCTACTTGTCAGTACAAGGCTGCCGTCACACATTCAGTATTTGGTCAGTATTTTACCTCAGTATTTGTAAGCAAAAACCAGGAGTGGGTGATAACTGCAGAAGTGGTGCATATGTTTCTATTATACTTTTCCTCTATTTGTTCCACTCCTGGTTTTGGCTTACACATACTGAGGTAAAATACTGACCAAATACTGCTAGTGTGACGGCAGCCTTACTCTGCAGTCACCAACAAAATGGCTGCTCACTGGGTTCCTGAATATCATCCTGTTATCCCTTAGCAAACACATAGAAGGGAAGGAGGAGTGACATCACACACGTCAGCAGACTCCGCCCAAAATTACTGCAGTGCAGTAATGTGAGCTAGTTGTACACGAGGTTTTTCTGAAATTTCAGCAGCTGCTCCCCCTAGTGTTTAAAAGTGGAAATTCCAAAACTTTTCAAATTATTTTTCATATTTTACTAAATTATAAACAAATGAAAATATTTTTTAACCCCTTCATGACCCAGCCTATTTTGGCCTTAATGACCTTGCCGTTTTTTGCAATTCTGACCAGTGTCCCTTTATGAGGTAATAACTCAGGAACGCTTCAACGGATCCTAGCGATTCTGAGATTGTTTTTTCGTGACATATTGGGCTTCATATTAGTGGTAAATTTAGGTCGATAATTTCTGAGTTTATTTGTGAAAAAAACAGAAATTTGGCGAAAATTTTGAAAATTTCGCAATTTTCACATTTTGAATTTTTATTCTGTTAAACCAGAGAGTTATGTGACACAAGATAGTTAATAAATAACGTTTCCCACATGTCTACTTTACATCAGCACAATTTTGGAAACAATTTTTTTTTTTTGCTAGGAAGTTATAAGGGTTAAAATTTGACCAGTGATTTCTCATTTTTACAACAAAATTTACAAAACCATTTTTTTTAGGGACCACCTCACATTTGAAGTCATTTTGAGGGTTCTATATGGCTGAAAATACCCAAAAGTGACACCATTCTAAAAACTGCACCCCTCAAGGTGCTCAAAACCACATTCTAGAAGTTTATTAACCCTTCAGGTGTTTCACAGCAGCAGAAGCAACATGGAAGTAAAAAATGAACATTTAACTTTTTAGTCACAAAAATGATCTTTTAGCAACAATTTTTTTATTTTCCCAAGGGTAAAAGGAGAAACTGGACCACGGTCGTTGTTGTCCAATTTGTCCTGAGTACGCTGATACCTCATATTTGGGGGTAAACCACTGTTTGGGCGCACGGCAGGGCTCGGAAGGGAAGGAGCACCATATGACTTTTTCAATGAAAAATTGGCTCCAATCTTTAGCGGACACCATGTCGCGTTTGGAGAGGCCCTGTGTGCCTAAACATTGGAGCTCCCCCACAAGTGACCCCATTTTGGAAACTAGACCCCCCAAGGAACTTATCTAGAAGCATAGTGAGCACTTTAAACCCCCAGGTGCTTCACAAATTGATCCGTAAAAATGAAAAAGTACTTTTTTTTCACAAAAAAATTATTTTAGCCTCAATTTTTTCATTTTCACATGGGCAACAGGATAAAATGGATCCTAAATTAAATTTTGTTGGGCAATTTCTCCTGAGTACACCAATACCTCACATGTGGGGGTAAACCACTGTTTGGGCACATGGTAAGGCTCGGAAGGGAAGGAGCGCCATTTGACTTTTTGAATGAAAAATTATCTCCATCGTTAGCGGACACCATGTCGCGTTTGGAAAGCCCCTGTGTGCCTAAACATTGGAGCTCCTCCACAAGTTACCCCATTTTGGAAACTAGACGAAACTAGACCCCCCAAGGAACTCATCTAGAGGCATAGTGAGCACTTTAAACCCCCAGGTGCTTCACAAATTGATCCGCAAAAATGAAAAAGTACTTTTTTTTCACACAAAATTTCTTTTAGCCTCAATTTTTTCATTTTCACATGGGCAACAGGATAAAATGGATCCTAAAATTTGTTGGGCAATTTCTCCTGAGTATGCCGATACCTCATATGTGGGGGTAAACCACTGTTTGGGTGCACGGCAAGGCTCGGAAGGGGAGGCGTGCCATTTGACTTTTTGAATGGAAAATTAGCTCCAATCGTTAGCGGACACCATGTCGCATTTGGAGAGCCCCTGTGTGCCTAAACATTGGAGCTCCCCTACAAGTGACCCCATTTTGGAAACTAGACCCCCCAAGAAACTTATCTAGATGCATAGTGAGCACTTATAACCCCCAGGTGCTTCACAGAAGTTTATAACGCAGAGCCGTGAAAATAAAAAAATAATTTTTCTCTCCTCAAAAATGATTTTTAGCCCAGAATTTTTTATTTTCCCAAGGGTAATAGGAGAAATTGGACCCCAAATGTTGTTGTCCAGTTTGTCCTGAGTACGATGATACCCCATATGTGGGGGTAAACCACTGTTTGGGCGCACGGCAGGGCTCGGAAGGGAAGGCACGCCATTTGGCTTTTTGAATGGAAAATTAGCTCCAATCATTAGTGGACACCATGTCGCGTTTGGAGAGCCCCTGTGTGCCTAAACATTGGAGCTCCCGCACAAGTGACCCCATTTTGGAAACTAGACCTCCCAAGGAACTAATCTAGATGTGTGGTGAGCACTTTGAACCCCCAAGTGCTTCACAGAAGTTTATAACGCAGAGCCATGAAAATAAAAAATAATTTTTCTTTTCTCAAAAATGATTTTTTAGCCCACAATTTTTTATTTTCCCAAGGGTAACAGGAGAAATTGGACCACAAAAGTTGTTGTCCAGTTTCTCCTGAGTACGCTGATACCCCATATGTGGGGGTAAACCACTGTTTTGGCACACGTCGGGGTTCGGAAGGGAAGTAGTGACGTTTTGAAATGCAGACTTTGATGGAATGCTCTGCGGGCATCAGGTTGCGTTTGCAGAGCCCCTGATGTGCCTAAACAGTAGGAACTCCCCACAAGTGACTCCATTTTGGAAACTAGACCCCCAAGGGAACTTATCTAGATGTGTGGTGAGCACTTTGAACCCCCAAGTGCTTCACAGAAGTTTATAACGCAGAGCCGTGAAAATAATAAATGTGTTTCCTTTCCTCAAAAATATTTTTTTAGCCCAGAATTTTTTATTTTTGCAAGAGTAACAGGAGAAATTGGACCCCAAAAGTTGTTGTCCAGTTTCTCCTGAGTACACTGATACCCCATATGTGGAGGTAAACCACTGATTGGGCACATGCCGGGGCTCGGAAGGGAAGTAGTGACGTTTTGGAATGCAGACTTTGATGGAATGGTCTGCGGGCATCATGTTACGTTTGCAGAGCCCCTGATATGCCTAAACAGTAGAAACCCCCCACAAGTGACCCCATTTTGGAAACTAGACCCCCCAAGGAACTTATCTAGATGTGTGGTGAGCACGTTGAACCCCCAAGTGCTTCACAGAAGTTTACAACGCAGAGCCGTGAAAATAAAAAATCATTTTTCTTTCCTCAAAAAAGATGTTTTAGCAAGCAATTTTTTATTTTCACAAGGGTAACAGGAGAATTTGGACCCCAATATTTGTTGCCCAGTTTGTTGTTAGTATGCTGATACCCCATATGTGGGGGTAAACCACTGTTTGGGCACACGTCAGGGCTCGGAAGGGAAGTAGTGACATTTGAAATGCAGACTTTGATGGAATGGTCTGCGGGCGTCACATTGCATTTGCAGAGCCCCTGATGTGCCTAAACAGTAGAAACACCCCACAAGTGACCCCATTTTGGAAACTAGACCCCCGAAGGAACTTATCTAGATGTGTGGTGAGCACTTTCAACCCCCAAGTGCTTCACAGAAGTTTATAACGCAGAGCCGTGAAAATAAAAAATAATTGTTCTTTCCTCAAAAATTATGATTTAGCAAGTAATTTTTTATTTTTGCAAGGGTAACAGGAGAAATTGGACCCCAACAGTTGTTGCCCAGTTTGTCCTGAGTACGCTGGTACCCCAAATGTGGGGGTAAACCACTGTTTGGGCGCACGTCGGGGCTTGGAAGGGCGGGAGCACCATTTGACTTTTTGAACGCAAGATTGGCTGGAATCAATGGTGGCGCCATGTTGCGTTTGGAGACCCCTGATGTGCCTAAACAGTGGAAACCCCTCAATTCTAACTTCAACACTAACCCCAACACACCCCTAATCCTAATCCCAACTGTAGCCATAACCCTAATCACAACCCTAACCCCAACAAACCCCTAACCACAACCCTAACCGCAACACACCCGTAACCCTAATTCCAACCCTAATCCTAACCCTAATCCCAACCGTAACCCTAATCCCAACCCTAACCACAACTGTAACCCCAACACACCCCTAACCCTATCCGTAACCCTAACCACAAGCCTAATCTTAACCCTATTTCAAACCCTAGCCCTAATTCCCACCCTAACTCTAATTCCAACCCTAACCCTAAGGCTATGTGCCCACGTTGCGGATTCGTGTGAGATTTTTCCGCACGATTTTTGAAAAATCTGCAGGTAAAAGGCACTGCGTTTTACCTGCGGATTTACAGCAGATTTCCAGTGTTTTTTTGTGCGGATTTCACCTGTGGATTCCTATTGAGGAAGAGGTGTAAAACGCTGCGGAATCCGCACAAAGAATTGACATGCTGCAGAAAATACAACGCAGCGTTTCTGCACGGAATTTTCCGCACCATGGGCACAGCGGATTTGGTTTTCCTTAGATGTACATGGTACTGTAAACCTGATGGAAAACTGCTTCGAATTCGCAGCGGCCAATCCGCTGCGGATCCGCGGCCAATCCGCTGCGGATCCGCGGCCAATCCACTGCCGATCCGCTGCGGATCCGCGGCCAATCCGCGGCCGATCCGCTGCCAATCCGCTGCCGATCCGCGGCCGATCCGCTGCGGATCCGCGGCCGATCCGTTCTGTGTGCACATGCCATAACCCTACCCCTAACCCTAACCCTACCCGTAACCCTAACCCTACCCCTAACCCTACCCCTAGTTCTAACCCTAGTTCTAACCCTAACCCTAGTGGAAAAAGAAAAAAAAATATTTTCTTTATTTTATTATTGTCCCTACCTATGGGGGTGATAAAGGGGGGGGGGTTTATTTATTATTTTTTTATTTTGATCGCTGTGATAGAACCTACCACAGCGATCAAAATGTACTTTGCCGGCCGGCAGATGCGGCGGGCGCACTGCGCATGCGCCCGCCATTTTGGAAGATGGCGGCGCCCAGCGAGGAGGCGTATGGACACCGGGAGGATCGGTAAGTATGAAGGGGTGGTGGGGGGGTGGATTGGAGCACAGGGGGGGTGATTGGAGCACAGGGGGGGTGATCGGAGCACAGGGGGGAGCGGACAGCAGGACGGGGGAGCCGGCAGGCAGACGGAGGGGACCGGAGGACTAACGGAGGACTGGGGGGGCGATCGGTGGGTGTGGGGGGGGGTGACTTCAGGTTTTCCAGCCATGGCCGATGATATTGCAGCATCGGCCATGGCTGGATTGTAATATTTCACCAGTTTTTTAGGTGAAATATTACAAATCGCTCTGATTGGCATTTTCACTTTCAACAGCCAATCAGAGCGATCGTAGCCACGGGGGGGTGAAGCCACCCCCCCTGGGCTGAAGCACCACTCCCCCTCTCCCTGCAGATCGGGTAAAATAGGAGTTAACCCTTTCACCCGATCTGCAGGGACGCGATCATTCCATGACGCCACATAGGCGTCATGGGTCAGATTGGCACGGGTTTTCATGACGCCTACGTGGCGTCATGGGTCGGGAAGGGGTTAAGAAAATGTAAACATTAATTCTTTACATTTTTACAATTGCTGTAAAAAAAATTTTTTTTATGGCACCTTCCCTTTAACCTCTACTGTGGGTAAAATCCTGGAGGGTATTCTAAGGGATACTATATAGGAGTATCTGAAGAGAAATAACCTCAGGAAATCAAACATAAAAGAACAAGGTTCCCTAAAATATAACTTTTAATAGGAATAAGTTAAAAAAAAGTTATTCTATTTTCATTATAGCAATATTGATTGGGAAAACAAGATATGTACCTGTTAAACCCTAAAGGGTCACTGTACTTTTCCATGACTGGCAGTGGAGGTTGGCACTCTAAAATTCTACGGTAGGCACCCTGGAATTCACAATCTTTTTTTTAGCAGAAGAAAGGCAATGTAATATCTCAAATATCTGTACTCATCTATTTGCTGTGGTGTCCCATCCTGTTATACCGGAAAACCCAAATTCAGTGATTGAGAGATAAACCAGGCGCTAGTCAAAGTCTGTAACATCCCCAAGCAATGCCTGGCGTGTTTCCCCCCCATGGGAATAAGGGGGGTTCAACAGGTGTTCAGCTGCCACGCATATAATAACTTTTCTATTATATAGGGACTGTTAGGGACTCTAGGTTTAGCCGTCAATGAGTGGGGGCACCTTCCGCTGAAAATTAGGGTGTCTACCACCACTGCCAGGCAGGTCTGGTTATAGGGATTATCCATAGGGCTCACCAGGGTTCCTGTATTGCAGAGGATTCCAGGGACACTAAGGGTAAGATGTTAAGGAGTGATGGTGCCTACCTTATAAATTTAGGGTGCCAACCTCCACTGCCAGGCAGGTTTAAGTCCAGTGACCCTTTAGGGTTTAACAGGTACATATCTTGTTTTCCCAATCAATATTGCAATAATGAAAATAGAATTACTTTTTTAACTTATTCCTATTGAAAGTTATATTTTGGGAAACCTTGTTCTTTTAGGTTTGATTTTTTGCTTTTCTAGGATTCTGCTGAATAACCTCATGACCCAATATCAACATGGGTTTACTAGAGACCGTTCCTGTCAGACTAATCTGATCAGTTTCTATGAAGAGGTAAGTTCCAGAATGGACCAAGGGAATGCAGTAGATGTAGTGTATATGGACTTTTCAAAAGCTTTTGATACGGTACCACACAAAAGGTTGATGCATAAAATGAGAATAATGGGGATAGGGGAAAATATGTGTAAGTGGGTTAAGAGCTGGCTCAGGGATAGGAAACAAAGGGTGGTTATTAATGGAGCACACTCGGACTGGGTCGCGGTTAGCAGTGGGGTACCTCAGGGGTCAGTATTGGGCCCTCTTCTTTTTAACATATTTATTAGTGACCTTGTAGGGGGCATACAGAGTAGAATTTCATTATTGGCAGATGACACTAAACTCTGCAGGGTAATTAATACAGAGGACAATTTTATATTACAGGAGGATTTATGTAAACTAGAAGCTTGGGCTGATAAATGGCAAATGCGCTTTAATGGGGATAAATGTAAGGTCATGCACTTGGGTAGAGCAAATAAGATGTATAATTATGTGCTTAATTGTAAAACACTGGGTAAAACCATCAGTGAAAAAGACCTGGGTGTATGGGTGGATGACAAACTCACATTTAGTGGCCAGTGTCAGGCAGCTGCTATAAAGGCAAATAAAATAATGGGATGCATTAACCCATTACTTGCCAAATTAGCCATTTTCATTTTTTTTTAATGACAGATTTAAATGATTTGGGTCCTAATGAATCAGAAACATAATTTGCTAAATTTTTTCAAGTACTGATTTTTCAGAAAAGGGCATCCCAATATTCAATTAAAAATGACAATGACATGGTTTCCTATTTTGAAAACATTCATTTTACAAACACAACACAAAAAATTGGACCTAATTCTAAAAATTATAAAATCTTAGTTGCTAGAAGCTAAAGGTTAGGCGTCCCAAAAAAAGGACATTGGTAGATAATGGGTTAAAAAAGGCATAGATGCTCCTGAGGAGAACATCATTTTACCTCTATACAAGTCTCTTGTGCGACCACACTTAGAAAACTGTGCACAGTTCTGGTCTCCGGTGTACAAGAAAGACATAGCTGAACTAGAGCAGGTGCAGAGAAGAACGACCAAGGTTTTTAGAGGACTGGGGGGTCTGCAATACCAAGACAGGTTATTACACTTGGGGTTATTTAGTTAGGAAAAACGAAGGCTAAGGGGTGATCTTATTTTAATGTATAAATATATGAGGGGACAGTACAGAGACCTTTCTAATGACCTTTCTACTCGTATACCTGAGACGGGGACAAGGGGACATCCTCTACATCTGGAGGAAAGAAGGTTTAAGCATAATCACAGATGTGGATTCTTTACTGTAAGAGCAGTGAGACTATGGAACTCTCTGCCTTATGATGTTGTAATGACTGATTCATTACTAAAATTTAAGAGGGGACTTGATGCCTTTCTTGAAAAGTATAATGTTACAGGTTATATACACTGGTTTCCTTGATAGGGTGTTGATCCTGGGAACTAGTCTGATTGCCGTATGTGGAGTCGGGAAGGAATTTTTTTCCCCAATGTGAAGCTTACTGTTGCCACATGGGTTTTGTTTCTTCCTCTGGATCAACATGTTAGGGCACGTTAGGTTAGGCTATGGGTTGAACAAGATGGACTAAAAGTCTTCCTTCAACCTTAATAATTATGTTACTATGTTACTATTATAGTCGGCCCAAAAACTTGAGGCTCAGAGTGTGTGTATAGTGGTCTCATTGCTAAGTGGGTACCCAGAGGCGTGGTCTTTTTCTATACCGATTCTCCTGCTTTTGAATCAATGGACTTTTTTCTGCACTCAGCCTTATCTATGACAATCCTGATAAACTGGCTTTAGCCATGTCCAAGATTTGTTCTCTCATTAAGTGGAATCAGCCGGCCGAGGAGTATTGTGCAAAGTTTCGCCTCTGGTCCGTGGATACTCAGTGGAACGACCCTTCTCTTAGGAGTCAGTTTTTGCAGGGGGTGTCTGAGAGGATCATGCAGGCTTTGGTGATATATGAGACTCCGTCTCTCTGGAGGTAGACATGGCACTTGTAGTCCGTATTGACCGTTGTTTTTGTCAAAGGTCTCTGCAGAGCATATCTGTATGGGAGGGGGCAGCAACATCAACAGCAACCCCGGATACCTCTGTTGAGCCAATGCAGATCGCTGGGACGTCGCATGAGAATAAAAAGTCCTTTATCATTAAAAGAGGTGGGGTCTGTTATTTCTGCCACAAAAAAGGAACATTATATTAACGCTTGTCCCATAGTACTGAAAAAAGGTGCGCCGACGGAAAACTGGTAGTTTCAGGGGGTTTGGAGGATCCCAGCCTAAACCTACTTATGTCTTCAATGATGGCATCTCAGTGTATTCTACCCACATTGGTAATAATCGGGGGTCAAGAGGGTTCTATTGAGGTTTTCTTGGATAGTGGTTCTGCAGCGAATATTATTGACAAATATTTTGCCCGCACACCCGGCTAAAGAGTTGACAAACTTCCTAGTCCTATACGGATTGTGGCCATTGATGCGTCTCCTGTTGTGAATTCTACTTTTGGGCTCCCTCAGGTAGTTGTAGGTGGTAATGCAGTTGTCTCTGGGTTGCAGCCCTGGTCAGGTGTATCTGCTGATTGCAGTTCTGACTGGGGTATTTAGGCTTGCAGGATTCATTAGTCCTTGCCAGTTGTCCATTGTTTTTGGAGGTTTTGTCCTTGCCTGGTTCCTCTGCCTTGCTGCCAAATCTGCAAAGATAAGTTTCTGGTTTTGTTATTGTTGCACACATGCTGTGTGCTTAATGATTTAGTTCTATTCATTGTTTTTTGTCCAGCTTAGATTGTGTCAGTATTTTCCCAGTCTTGTTGGATTCTCAGGAGCTGCAGATATACATTCCATGTCTTTAGTTAGATTGTGGAACTTTTTGTATTTTCTGCTGTGGATATTTTTGAAGAGTTTTTAATACTGACCGCTTAGTATTCTGTCCTATCTTTCCCTATTTAGCTAGAGTGGCCTCTTTTGCTGAAATCTGTTTTCTGCCTGTGTGTGTCTTTCCTCTCCTATTCACAGTCAATATTTGTGGGGGCTGCCTATCCTTTGGGGTTCTGCTCTGAGGCAGGTTAGTGTTCCTATTTCCATCTATAGGGGTATTTAGTCCTCCGGCTGTGTCGAGGTGTCTAGGGTATGTTAGGCACACCCCACGGCTACTTCTAGTTGCGGTGTTAAGTTCAGGGTTGTGGTCAGTATAGATTCCACTTCTCCTGAGAAAGTTTCATGCTGCTCCTAAGTCACCAGATCATAACAGTCTCCACTCTCCCAAAGGGTTTTTAAGGAGTGTGCATTGGATTTAGAACTCTGCATCGGGTCCTCCATTCGGAGCATTTAACGTACAATGTGCTAAAGAAACTACCCGCACAGGTGGTATTGGGGTTTCCTTGGTTGTCAGTTCACAATCCAGTAATTGACTGGAAGACACAGGACATAGTCAAGTGGAGCACATTCTGCAAAGAGAACTGCCTAGGCACATATATTTTAGCTGTGATTCCTAGTATCCCTGAACCTTTACAGGAGTATTCTGATGTAGTCTTGGAAAAGGGGTGTCAGGAGTTGCCACCGCATCGGCCCTATGACTGCACTATAAGGTTGAAACTGAGGGCCAAACTCCCTAAGTGCAGAATGTACACTCACCGGCCACTTTATTAGGTACACCATGCTAGTAACGGGTTGGACCCCCTTTTGCCTTCAGAACTGCCTCAATTCTTCGTGGCATAGATTCAACAAGGTGCTGGAAGCATTCCTCAGAGATTTTGGTCCATATTGACATGATGGCATCACACAGTTGCCGCAGATTTGTCGGCTGCACATCCCAAAGATGCTCCATACAAGGCAGGATGGATCCATGCTTTCATGTTGTTTACGCCAAATTCTGACCCTACCATCCGAATGTCGCAGCAGAAATCGAGACTCATCAGACCAAGCAACGTTTTTCCAATCTTCTACTGTGCAATTTCGATGAGCTTGTACAAATTGTAGCCTCAGTTTCCTGTTCTTAGCTGAAAGGAGTGGTACCCGGTGTGGTATTCTGCTGCTGTAGCCCATCTGCCTCAAAGTTCGACGCACTGTGCATTCAGAGATGCTCTTAGGCCTACCTTGGTTGTAACGGGTGGCGATTTGAGTCACTGTTGCCTTTCTATCAGCTCGAACCAGTCTGCCCATTCTCCTCTGACCTCTGGCATCAACAAGGCATTTCCGCCCACAGAACTGCCGCTCACTGGATTTTTTTTCTTTTTCGGACCATTCTCTGTAAACCCTAGAGATGGTTGTGCGTGAAAATCCCAGTAGATCAGCAGTTTCTGAAATACTCAGACCAGCCCTTCTGGCACCAACAACCATGCCACGTTCAAAGGCACTCAAATCACCTTTCTTCCTCATACTGATGCTCGGTTTGAACTGCAGGAGATTGTCTTGACCATGTCTACATGCCTAAATGCACTGAGTTGCCGCCATGTGATTGGCTGATTAGAAATTAAGTGTTAACAAGAAGTTGGACAGGTGTACCTAATAAAGTGGCCGGTGAGTGTATAATCTGTCCGGTTTGGAAAGTGCAGAATGTATAATCTGTCCGGTTTGGAAAGACAAGCCCTTAAGGAGTACATTACTGAGCACAGTGACGTCACCACTGTGATCTGCTTTCACTTTACGGCGGCACTCAGTCAGAGAGGGAAGCAGACTGCGAGGGACCCTGACGGACACCGGAATGTGAGTATGTACTGTTTGTTTTTTTTTACTTTTACGATGGTAACCAGGGTAAACATCGGGTTACTAAGCGCGGCCCTGCGCTTAGTAACCCGATGTTTACCCTGGTTACCCGGGGCCCTCGGCATCGTTGGTCGCTGGAGAGCGGTCTGTGTGACAGCTCCCCAGCGACCACACAACGACTTTCCAACGATCACGGCCAGGTCGTATCACTGGTCGTGATCGTTGGAAAGTTGCAGAGTGTGACAGTACCCTAAGGGTCATTTCAAAAATTTAGTAATGCCTTTTAGCTTAACCAATGCGCCAGCAGTTTTCAGCATTTTAGAAATTATGAACTCACTCACTCACCTCTTAGGTAAATTTGTGATCATTTATTTGGTTGACATACTCATTTATTCGCTTGATTCACACATGGATCATGTTGAACAGGTGTTGAAATTGCTCAGGGAGAGCAAGCTATACGCCAAGCTTGAAAAGTGTGCTTTGCCGTACAGGAATTACCGTTTCTGGGATACATAATTTCCGCCTCGTGGTTTAGAATGGATCCCTCTAAGTTGCAGGTTGTGCTAAATTGGGACCATCCCGATAACCTCAGAGTTACAGCGGTTCTTGGATTTTCAAATTATTACAGGAAATTCATCAAAAACTTTTCTGTAGTTGCTAAACCTTTAACTAACATGACTATAAAGGGTACTGACCTTACTAACTGGTTTGAGAGTGCTGTGTGCGCTTTTGATTGTTTGAAGAGAAGCTTCACTTCGACCCCCATCCTTCCTCAGCCAGATGTGTCCCTTCCCTTCACTGTGTAGGTTGATACTTTTGAGGTATGGTTGGTGATAGTGTTGTCTCAAGGCCCATCTCTTGGTAAATTGCTACCATGTGCCTTTTTCTCGAAGAAGTTGTCACCAGCAGAGTGCAATTGTGACATAGGTAATAGGGAGTTGCTAGCCACTATGTTGGCTTTTGGGGAATGGTGTCATTTCTTGGAGGGGGCCACTCATCCTTTTACAGTGATTACTAACCACAAAAATCTCTTGTATCTGGAGTCAGCCAAGCGTCTTTCACCTAGACAGTCTTGCTGGTTACTGTTCTTTAACAGGTTCAATTTCTTCATTACTTTAGGTCTGGGTTTGAAAAGCACAAAGGCTGATGCATTGTCCAGACATTTTCTTGGTGGAGAACCACGTGAGAAGCCAGTTTCCATCCTCCAGAAGGGTGTGGTAGTGTCTGCTTTCAGTACTGAGGTTGAAGCTGAGATAGCTGAGGCTCTGCACCTTCATCTCAAGGTGTTGGAGGAGCATCATAATTTGGTCCTGGCTGGTCATCCAGGGTTTACTGGTATGTTGAATCTTGATGGCATTGATTTTGGTGGCCTAAAATTTGGAGGGATGTCGCCTCCTATGTATCAGCCTGTTCTATTTGTGTGCGTTCCAAGTCTTTGCACTCTCGTCCTTCTGGTACATTGTTTCTGCTTAGGGAGCCTAGCAAACAATGGACATATTTCCATGGACTTTATTACGGATCTACCTTCCACTTCTGGTAACACTGTCATTTTGATGGTGGTCGACTGTTTTTCTAAAATGACACATTTTGTTGTGCTACTGTCCTTACCCAATGCCAAGATACTGGCTCTGATATACATACTTGAAGTGGTCAGACTCCATGGGGTTCTGTCTGACATTGTGTCTGATAGTGGTACCCAATATGTGGCTAATTTCTGAAAAGCATTCTGTTCTCACTTGGGGATTAAGTTGTCTCACTTATCAGCTTTCCATCCTCAGTCGAATGGACAAACAGAGCATGAATCAAAATCTAGAACAATATTTGTTCTGCTTTGTCTCTGACAATCAGGGGAGTGGTTGTCTTTTTTTCCTCTCACAGTTTGCCATTAATAATAATCGTCATGAGTCCTCTGGGGAGTCCCCTTTTTTCTGTATTTATGGCCAACACACTCAGTTCATGGGTATTCTTCCGGTGTCCCTGAGGAGGATCGGGTGGGTACGTCATTATCGTCTACATGGAAGTCCGGACCTGGATGTGGGTGATTTGGTGTGGTTATCCACTAGAAACATCAAACTCAAGTTACAATCACTTAAGTTGGGTCCCCACTTTGTCAGTACGTTCAGAATTTCGGCTGTCATCAACCCACTGGCTTTCCATTTGGACTTACCTGCGTGTACAGGATTCAAAATGTTTTCCAAAGTCTATACTGAAGTAGTTTGTGGGTTCAGAGGACATGACTCCCGCTTCTCCACTGCCAGTCTTAGTGGATGGCTTTTTAGAGTTTGAGGTATCCAGGATTGTAGACTCTTGCATCGTTCGTCACTCTCTACAATATCTGTTGCATTGGCGAGGCTATGGTCTGGAGGAGAAGACTTGGGTGCCTGAGATAGATATCTATGCTAATCAACTAGTCGCTGACAGCTGTTTTTCATCATTGTCACACTGATAAACCAGGTTCCCAATGTCCTGAGGGCCCTGGGGTCTCTTGTAGAGGGCAGGGCACTGTCATGCCGGCATCGGACTCTGATCACACTGGGGAGTCTGTTGTGCAGTCTTAGACCTTGCTGTTGCTCAGCCTGAGTTTTGGGTGTTGGCGGTGGTTTGTTCACTGATGTTCAGCTTGGCAGGAGTTAACGTTTTGATTACTGTCTGCGGTTTCTGGTGAAGTATACTTTGTTGTTTGTTCATATCCCTATTTTGTATGGTGTTTTCCCCTGCACACGTAGTGCTTTGTACTGATAGTTTGCGTTGTGGTGCAGTTTTCTTTATAACTGTCAATCTTTAACTGTGGTTTCTCTTATGGTTCACCTCCTGGGGTGGGGGTTGGTGGTTAGCTTAGGGCTGGCCAGGAGATAGGGACAGGTTGGTGACTCGGGCCTCCCTATCATCAAGGGTACCCCCGAGTTAAAGACAGACAGGGCACCCCTGCCTGAGGGGCAGTTCAGGGGCCCAGGTTCATTATCTCCTGTTTTCCCATTGCTCCCCGTGACAAAATTGAGATATAAACTAGTGTGCATGCAGTGTTTTAAGCGCACGATCACACTGTTCAATAAACAGAATAAAACAAAGACAGAAACATAATGACTGAATACCCTGCAGTAAATAAATTAACAGCATAACCCATGAAATGAATATACAGTACTTAGTTAACATTTTTTTCATCAACAAAATGCAAAGGCCATCCCATCACTCCATAGTGACCGTAATTGGAACAGTCCTATCTCTAATTTTAAAAACTTTACCATTTGTCAAGTGACATGCATGTGGATTAGGGCATGTGCTATTTCGGACTGTAATACAGACACCCTATCGATGCATTATTTTTTCCCTATTTTCCACCAGAAAATTTGAAGAGCGGCTTCTGGTCCGATTTGTCTTATAGTCCAAAAAAATACGGTAAATTGTGATTTGTACAGTGAATACAAAAAGTCCAAACATGTCTGTTAAAGTGCTAGGTTATGTCATCTAAAAAAATCACACTAAGCAAAATCATTTTTGACCTTTAATTTCATCCATAATCTGTACAATTTAATAAAAACTTAATTTGATATCTTTTTGAATGTAAAAAAATAAAGAACTCAAATAATGTATTTGCATAAATATATGCTATTAACCCCTTTCTGACATCAGAAATATAATTATTTTTTATATAAAATAGTTTTTATCATATAAAAGCACCAAAACATAAAACAATGTTATAAATGAGGTATCGCTGTAATCATACTGAGCTGAAGAATAAAACTGCTTTATCAATTTTACCAAACGCGGAACGGTATAAACGTTCCCCCCAAAAAGAAATTCATGATTTTTGGTCATTCTGCCTCCCAAAAATTGGAATAAAAAGCGATCAAAAAATGTCACGTGCCCGAAAATGGATCCAATAAAAATGTCAACTCGTCCTGCAAAAAACAAGACCTCATATGACTCTGTCGACCAAAATATGGAAAAATTATAGCTCTCAAAATGTGGAGATGCAAATAAAAAGTGTCTTTTAGTGTGTGACAGCTGACAATTATAAAAATCCACTAAAATACCCGCTATAAAAGTAAATCAAACCGCCCTTCATCACCCCCTTAGTTAGGGAAAAATAATAAAATTTTTAAAAATGTATTTATTTCCATTTTCCCATTAGGGCTAGGGTTAGAGCTAGGGTTAGGGCTAGGGTTAGGTTTGGGGCTAAAGTTAGGGTTAGGGTTGGGGTTAGGGTTGAGACTAGGGTTAGGGTTGGGGCTAGGGTTAGGGTTCGGGCTAGTGTTGAGGCTAGGGTTAAGGTGGGGCTAGGGTTAGGGTTGGGGCTAGGGTTAGGGTTGGGGCTAGGGTTAGGGCTACAGCTAGGGTTGGGGCATAAGTTAGGGTTTGGATCACATTTACGGTTGGGATTAAGGTTGGGATTAGGGTTAGGGGATGTGTCAGGGTTAGGGGTGTGGTTAGGGTAACTGTTGGGATTAGGGTTAGGGGTGTGTTTGGATTAGGGTTTCAGTTAGAATTGGGGGGTTTCCCCTGTTTAGGCACATCAGGGGCTCTCCAAACGCGACATGGCATCCGATCTCAATTCCAGCCAATTCTGCGTTGAAAAAGTAAAACAGTGCTCCTTCCCTTACAAGCTCTCCTGTGCACCCAAACAGGGGTTTACCCCCACATATTGGGTATCAGCATACTCAGGACACATTGGACAACAACTTTAGCAGTCCAATTTATCCTGTTACCCAAGGCAAAATACAAAACTGGGGGTTAAAAAATAATTTTTGTGAAAAAAAAGATTTTTTATTTTCATGGCTCTGCATTATTAACTGTAGTGAAACACTTGGGGAGTTGAAAGTTCTCACAACACATCTAGATAAGTTCCTTGGGGGGTCTAGTTTTCAATATTGGGTCACTTGTGGGGGGTTTCTATTGTTTAGGGTACATCAGGGGCTCTGCAAATGCAACGTGATGCCTGCAGACCAATCCATCTAAGTCTCCATTCCAAACAGCGCTCCTTCCCTTCCGAGCTCTGCCATGCACCCAAATGGTGGTTCCCCGCCACATATGGGGTATCAGCATACTCAGGAAAAATTGGACAACAATATTTGCAGTCCAATTTCTCCTGTTACCCTTGGTAAAATACAAAACTGGGGGCTAAAAAATATTTTTTGTAGAAAAAAATAGAATTGTTATTTTCACGGCTCTGTGTTATAAACTTCTGTGAAGCACTTGGTGGGTCAAAGTGCTTACCACATATCTAGATAAGTTCCTTAGGGGTCTACTTTCCAAAATGGTGTCACATGTGGGGGGTTTCAATGTTTAGGCACATCAAGGGCTTTCCAAACGCGACATGGCATCCTATCTCAATTCCAGTCAATTTTGCATTGAAAAGTCAAATGGCGCTCCTTCCCTTCCGAGCTCTGCCATGCGCCCAAACAGTGGTTTACCCCCACATATGGGGTATCAGCGTACTCAGGACAAATTGCACAACAACTTTTGGGGTCCAATTTCTTCTGTTACCCTTGAGAAAATAGAAGATTAAAAATTGGGGGCTAAAATTATCATTTTTGTGAAAAAATATGATTTTTTATTTTTACGGCTCTGCATTATAAACTTCTGTGAAGCACTTGGTGGGTCAAAGTGCTCACCACACATCTAGCTAAGTTTCTTATGGGGTCTACTTTCCAAAATGGTGTCACATGTTGGGGGTTTCAATGTTTAGGCACATCAAGGGCTTTCCAAACGCGACATGGCATCCTATCTCAATTCCAGTCAATTTTGCATTGAAAAGTCAAATGGCGCTCCTTCCCTTCCGAGCTCTGCCATGCGCCCAAACAGTGGTTTACCCCCACATATGGGGTATCAGCGTACTCAGGACAAATTGCACAACAACTTTTGGGGTCCAATTTCTTCTGTTACCCTTGAGAAAATAGAAGATTAAAAATTGGGGGCTAAAATTATCATTTTTGTGAAAAAATATGATTTTTTATTTTTACGGCTCTGCATTATAAACTTCTGTGAAGCACTTGGTGGGTCAAAGTGCTCACCACACATCTAGCTAAGTTTCTTATGGGGTCTACTTTCCAAAATGGTGTCACATGTTGGGGGTTTCAATGGTTAGGCACATCAAGAGCTCTCCAAACACGACATGGCATCCTCTCTCAATTCCAGTCAATTTTGCATTGAAAAGTCAAATGGCGCTCCTTCCCTTCCGAGCTCTGTCGTGTGCCCAAACAGTGGTTTACCCCCACATATGGGGTATCAGCGTACTCAGGACAAATTGCAAAACAACTTTTGGGGTCCAATTTCTCCCTTGGTAAAATAAAACATATTGGAGCTGAAATAAATTTTTTGTGAAAAAAAATTAAATGTTCATTTTTTTTAAACATTCCAAAAAATCTTGTGAAACACCTGAAGGGTTAATAATCTTCGTGAATGTGGTTTTGAGTACCTTGAGGGGTGCAATTTTTAGAATGGTGTCACACTTGGGTATTGTCTATCATGTAGACCCCTCAAAGTGACTTCAAATGTGATGTAGTCCCTAAAATAAAATGGTGTTGTAAAAATTAGAAATTGCTGGTCAACTTTTAACCCTTATAACTCCCTAACAAAAAAAATTTTGGTTCCAAAATTGCGCTGATGTAAAGTAGACATGTGGGAAATGTTACTTCTTAAGTATTTTGTGTGACATATCTCTGTGATTTAAGGGCATAAAAATTCAAAGTTGGAAAACTGCAAAATTTTTAAAATTTTCGCCAAATTTCTGTTATTTTCACAAATAAACGCAGGTAATATCAAATAAATTTTACCACTGTCATGAAGGACAATATGTCATGAGAAAACTTTGTCAGAATCATCTGGATCTGTTGAAGCGTTCCAGAGTTATAACCTCATAAAGGGACAGTGGTCAGAATTGTAAAAATTGGCCCGGTCATTAACGTGCGAACCACCCTTGGGGGTACAGGGATTAAACTAATACTTTGTTAAATTACCCTTTGAATTTATGATAGAATTCAGTCTTTTGGGGTAGGAGTCTATCGGCATGCGCACGTAAAATTGGCAAGCTTTGTCCACTTTTTCTTGCAGTAGCTCCAAATCTATCAAATTGCGAGGGCACCACCTCTGTTCAGTGCCCTCTGCAGGTCAACCTACAGATTTTTCAATAGATTCAGGAACTATCATTGGCCGAGCCATTATAAATCTTTGATCTTTTCCCTACAAAGCCATTCTTTTGTTGATTTAAAGGTATGCTTAGGGAAAGTGTTTTGCTGAAATGTGAAATTCATCTTCATCTTCAGCTTTTTATAAGATACGTGAAGGTTTTGAAGCGCAATTGACTGATATTTGGAACTGTTCATAATTCCTCCACCTTGACTTAATCCCTAGTACCAACTGTAGAAAAACAAACACAAAGCATAATGCTTCCTCCGTCATTTTGACTCATTAGCATTGTACAGTGAAGAGCAAAAAAGGGTAGCAATGTTTTGAACTTTTGACTTTCGGGCTCCATATCTCTCCATCCACTACTGCTTTGATCGTGAGACTGCAATCATTTTATAGATAATCATCTTGGCTATCTCATACATAAATTTGACTTGCAATTATTTAGCATATAATCAGTTATCCAGCTTCTTGTCATGTCACTGCATTGTTACTGTTTTGCTCTTGGTGGTGGAAAAATATTTTCCTTCCCGAACACTACAAAATACAACTTGTTCTCACATTCCCTTGTAGCTCAGTGTGTCATATTATTATTATTATTATTATTATTATTATTATCATTGCATTCAGTGAAAGCCGGGGTGTGGCCTTCCCCTCTTTTGAGCTGGAAATTGTACTTAAGGCTTCCCCAAACTGGTGTTTCACTGGTTGGGCCCAGTCCTTTTCTCTGCCCATATTCACACTGAGGTCAACATTGACACATGGTAAGGTTTTAATATTAGACAGTGTAGGACTGTCCCGATCAGTTACCTTGTCGTGGTGGGATGGCTTATGTGCTATTTTTTTTTATCAAAAAAAGTATTACTAAAAACTCTGTTATTTAAATGCACTTTTTTCTTTTTATTTACTTAGCTACAGCAGGGTTTTTGCTCACTTTTTTTCTTGTAGGTTTTATATGTTTTGTGGCCAATGTGAACATGTGTTTAAGAACTGCATGTGTACCAACTCAAGTTAAGCTAAATTTTTGAGGTTTTTTTGTTTGTTTTTAGCTCAGTGTATTGATAGGTTGATTCTCAAGTAGTGATGAGCGAGTATACTCGTTACTCGGGTTTCCCCGAGCATGCTCACGTGGTCTCCGAGTACTTTGGCGTACTTCGAGATTTAGTATTCGTTGCCGCAGCTGCATGATTTGCGACTGCTAGACAGCCTGAATACAAGTGGGGATTGCCATGAAAACGAGATCTCCGGGCAAGCCAAAATGCTGGGAGACCACCCGAGCATGCTCGGGGAAATCCGAGTAACGAGTATACTCACTCATCACTATTCTCAAGTGAAAGGTCATTGGTTCGAATCGAGGAGCAGCCATGAAGATAATTTCCCAAGAAATGAGAAATACCATCATGCAGCTCATTGATAGTGATCTCTTGGTCAAGAAAATTGCCATTTGCATCATGTGAGTTCCATGAGTAGGAAGAATACAAAATTAAGTCCTTCCATCCATTCAGAAGCCAAAAGGTCGACATCCAGGCAAAATATGGGAGTCAACAAGTCGGCTCATCACAAGGTCTATCAGTTCTGGCATGACAAACACGGCAGGGGAGGGGGCTCATTTTCTTCATAATAGTGAGATCTCAGACGTCGATGTGCAGTGCCCCAGAGTCCTGGTCGTTGCAGTAATGTCGCTCTGCCGCTAAGGGGAGTGATGTTACGTCTGACTGCACTAAAGGAGTTCACCTGATCAGGTAACACTCACATTACACTTCACACTCCGGCCACCAGGGGGGGTGGTTCTATCTAGTAGGCCACTCCTCACACTCTGGTAAAACTGGGGGTTGGACAGGAAGACAGGGAGAAGTAATTGGGAAGAGCTAGAGAGAGGACCTGTCAGGGATGGGATCCTGACAGATTCCTAAGAAAGGACAAGAAGCAAAGTTTATTGTGCCGAGTGAGAAAAGCAGGAATACAGCAAAGTGGCAATAGAATACCAGAAGGAGTCGTGCAGTAAGATAGAGGCAACATCTTTCTGAGGCGCAAACAGTCGGTGGCCGGAACGCCGAGAAAGTAAGAGACTTTAAGCAATACTTCAAACCACGGCAGGACAGCCAATTATAGGTTGGCTGTCTCACACATATCACCTAAGCAGACAACGGAGGCAGCTGTGGGAGAGGGGCGACTCTAGAGTCCCAGAATAACTCCAGGCCTACCCCGTCATACGGGTGCGTCCTGCCATATCATCTGGGGGACGGAGAGAACGAGACCAGAGACAGACAGAAGCAGTTGTGAGGACTATCCCGGGGTGCTCAGCAGGGAAGGACTACAACACACAGGCGCTAGAAGGTAGACGCTGATTCCCACCTGTGAAGGGGACTCCTGATGTGCCGTCGGACCGGCCGGTCTCAGACAGCCCGGTTAACAGTGCCCTGGATTGGACACCTGAAGCCTTCAGTAAAGAGGTAAAGAGACTGCAACCTGGTGTCCTCGTTATTAACTGCGACCGGCACTACACCGCACCACTACCACCATACCACCATCTTTCCTTGGGCGCCCCTCGGCAGGGTCACGGACCGGGTCTAGCCACCGTGACAACCCCAGAGCAGAGACTCAGAGGCCCGGTACCGGGTACCCCTCGGTCCTGCGGCAGTGGGGGCACTACAGATGCAAGCACCGTGCGATGCACATTACAGAAGTCTGGAATAGTGCAATGATTTGGGTGCAACCATATAGTAATCTTATTAAATATAAAGGCACATTAGCATGAGTTAAAAATTGTATCAAGAAAAGCAGCATAGAGAGGGATGGGAAAACTGAATATTGGATCTCTCTGTCTGTATTATGTAAAGGGGTGGGGGGAGCAATCATGAGAAATTGTCTTGATACAATTTTTAACTCATGTTAATGTGCCTTTGTATTTAATAAAATTATTATACGTTTGCACAAAAAATTGGACTTTACTCCATGTCTTTTTGTATTCAACAGTATTTAAAGGGACTCTGTCACCTGAATTAGAAGGGAACAATTTTCAGTCATATGGGTGGGGTTTTCTGGTGTTACAATCTTGTGGCAATCTTGCCTTATGCAGGCGTGTACTATGGAGGACAGAGAATGAACTTCAATCCAATATTTCAGCCAGCATGCAGCCAGCGGGTAAGGAAAGGGTGAATCAAACACCCGAAAACCTCGTCCATATGACTGAAATTTGTTCCCTCCAAATTCAGGTGACAGAGTCCCTTTAAGGATTGTCCATATGGGTATTTCCAAAGTCCTTAGAATTGAGGCAGAGGACTTTTTTCTATATGCTGTTATTATGAGACAATGTATTCTGTTATGATTTTTTTGTTTTCCAAGTCTGGTATAGTGGCCTGAAAAAAAGTGAAGAAGCCTAAACTTCAATATTGTCATAAGAAGTGTCAGTATGAGTTTGCAAGCAAGTATGAAAAGTGGACATTTAAATATTTCAAACGAGTGATTTGGAGACATGACACAAAAGTCCATAGACTAGGCTCTGACAGATGCAAATCAGTCTGAAAGAAACAATGGAAAAGGGGGTTAATGAATTGAGAAATTGAAGGAAATATCAAGTTTGGTGGAGGAAGACTGATGATATGGGGTAGTTTCACAGCCAAAGGCATTGGATACTTGACCAGGATCGATGGTGTTCTCAATGCTGGGCTATTTGTATCCTACAAGATGAGTTACTTTGTACACTCAAGTACTATGGGTATGAAAAGAACGACATAGTGTTCCAACAGGTCAACAACACGAACCATACATCGAGATTGATGAAAAAATGGTTCAATAACAATAAAGTGGAGGTGCTGGAATGGCCCCACAGTCCCCAGACGTCAACCCAGTCAAACAATTGTGGATATAATTGAAGAAAAAACTGTATACATACCCAACTCAGTTGACCGGTATGCACCAACTTTGGGAACATGTAGAAGAGACCTGAGATCCAATTTCAGTTGACACATGTTAGAATCTGATCGAGAGTATGCCAGAAGGATTCAGCCAGAGTTAAAAGTCAAAGGTGGATTTACAAAATACTAACAAAATATTACAAATTTAAATTTAGATCTTTAGGAGAAAAACCGTAACAATGCAGTGACATGACAAGAATCTGTATAACTAATCATATGCTAAATATGTTCAAGTCAAATTTAAGTATGCAATATCCAAGATGATTGTCTATGAAATGATGGCAGTCTCAAGTTCACATCAGAAGTGGCAAGTGGATAATGAGATATGGAGCATGAAAGGGAAAGCTTCAAGACATTGTTTGCTCTTCACTGTGTGTCATTTACTGTAGCATTAGTGACTGCATTGTAGTTTACTGTATGTGTAGGATACAAGTAGAAAAGAGCGAATGTGCTCGGTGATACTAGATAATGACTCAAGTATCATTACTGTTAGTAACACACTATGCTGTCATGGATTAAAATTCTGCAGGGTAGTCAATGTTCCCCTGCTCATGTCAGCACTAGTGTTGAGCATTACGATACTGCAAATATCGGGTATCGCCGATATTCGCTGTATCGGAATTCCGATACCGAGTTCTGATATTTTTGCGATTTCGGATATCAGAATTGGAAGTTCCCATAGTGCAATAATGCACTATAATGGAGTGTGGGCAGTACTTGGGTGGAGACTGCATGTCTCTGTGTGGGCGGGGTCTGTGCGGGACCATGGGAGGTCTGTGCAGCATGCCGGGGCTCTGTGCGGGCTGCCGGGGCTCTGTGCGGGGCTCTGTGCGGGCTGCTGGGGCTCTGTGCAGCATGCCGGGGCTCTCTGCGGGCTGCTGGGGCTCTGTGCGGGGCTCTGTGCGGCATGCCGGGGCTCTGTGTGGGCTGCTGGGGCTCTGTGCGGGGCTCTGTGTGGCGTGCCGGGGCTCTGTGCCGGCTGCCGGGGCTCTGCGTGGCGTGCCAGGGCTCTGTGTGGGCTGCCGGGGCTCTGTGCAGGGCTCTGTGCGGCGTGCCGGGGCTCTGTGCGGGCTGCCGTGGCTCTGTGCAGCATGCCGGGGCTCTGTGCGGGGCTCTGTGCGGAGTGCTGGGGCTCTGTTCTGCCTGCCGGGGCTCTGTGCTGCCTGCCGGGGCTCTGTGCGGGGCTCTGTGTGGCATGCAGGGGCTCTGTGCGGGGCTCTGTGTGGGCTGCCGGGGCTCTGTGCAGGCTGCCGGGGCTCTGTGCGGCGTGCCGGGGCTCTGTGCAGGCTGCCGAGGCCGAGACGATGCCTGCTACAGTGACAGTGATTGACACATTAGCCAATGATGGGACAGTAGTAGTCCCATCATCCACCTAATGTGTTGAATATAAAAAATAAAAATACTACATACATGCTACATACATGCTACATACATACTACATACATGCTACATACATACTACATACATACTACATGCTACATACATACTACATACATGCTACATACATACTACATACATACTACATGCTATATACATGCTACATACATGCTACAAACATACTACATACATGCTATATACATACTACATACATGCTACATACATACAACATACATGCCACATACATGCTACATACATACTACATGCTACATACATACTACATACATACTATATGCCACATACATGCTACATACATGCTACATACTACATACATACTACATGCTACATACATGCCACGTACATACTACATACATACTACATACATACATACACACATACTACATACATACTGCATACATACATACATACTACATACATACTCCATACATTACATACATACTACATACATACAACATACATAGTACATACATGCTACATACATACTACATACATACATACATACAAACTACATACATACAACATGCATACTAAATATATACATAAATGCTACATACATACTACATACAATACATTCATACATTACATACAATACATACATATAGACATACAGTACATTAAACATAGATTTCATACTCACCATTACTTGTCAACTGATGCGACCACTCTCTAGGGGCCGCAGGAACACAACGACGGGAGGAAGGTGTCCTTCCTCACTGTATTCCTCCGCCGCTGTAAAAAAAATAGTCCCTGGTCTCTTTATGCCATTGCTGTGTGAGAAATTTTCCCACGCAGCAATTGACATAAAGTAAGACTCAGAGGTTACTATAGTTCAGTGATGCACTGCAGTAGCCATTGTCTCCTGTCAGTGTGTCACTGAAGGTCCTATAGAGCAGTGACATCACCTGATGTCACTGTTCTATAGGGGAGATCATCGTGGGACACTCGTTATTAATTGGACTATGGCGGACAGGTAGTATACGGTTTATTAGTTTACGTTTTTTGCAGGCGCTGAAGTATGGTAAGTATGGTAAAATGAAGAATATTAAAATACTTTTTTCCTAATGTGTGTGTTATTAACCCTCTACTAGTATTGGATTAATAATGGATAGGCGTCTTATTGACGCCTCTCCGTTATTAACCCAGCTTAATGTCACCTTACCATAGCAAGGTGACATGAACCTCTTATTTCCCCATATCCCACCACTACATGGGAGTGGGAAGAGAGGGGTTAACTGCCGGAATTTCCGGGGCGGCTGCGGACTGGTATTTGTAGCCGGGGGGGCCAATATCCATGGCCCCTCTCTAGGCTATGAATATCAGCCCCCAGCTGTCTGCGTAGCCTTTCTTTCTATAAAATATAGGGGTACCCCATGTAATTTTTTTGGGGGTCCCCCTATTTTAATAGCCAGTAATGGCTAACGCAGACAGCTGCGGGCTGATATTCATAGCCCAGGCTAAAAATATTGGCCCCCGGCCATCGGCTTTCCCCCTCTGGTGCAGAAAATTGCGCGGGAGCCCATGCCGATTTGTTTCCATTTTTTTTTTTTTTTTTAAATTCAACGCTCATTAAGGCCTCTTTCATACTTGCGTCAGTATGGGTCCGTCACTATGCGTTGGGCCGACGTACCGACGCACGTTGTGAAATTTGTTCACGACGTGGGCAGCGGATGCAGTTTTTCAACGCATCCGCTGCCCATTCTGAAGTCCGGGGAGGAGGGGGCGGAGTTTTGTCCACGCATGTGCGGTAGAAAATGGACGCGACGGACAAAAAAACATTCACTTGAACGTTTTTTCATGCTGACGGTCCGCCAAAACACGACGGATCCATTGCACGACGGACGCGACGTGTGGCCATCCGTCGCGATCCGTCACTAGTACAAGTCTATGGGTAAAAAAACGCATCCTGCGAGCACATTTGCAGGATCCATTTTTTTCCACTGGATCCGTTTTTTTTCTCATAGAGTTGTATGTGCCTGATGGCCACACATTTCATCCATCTTTTTCAGGATCCATCATAAAAGCTGTTTCCGCCGGATGGAAAACACATATGAAAAAACACACAGCGACGGATCCGGCAAAAAGCGTATGAAACTGAGATGTGAAATGATGAATCCGGCCTCCGAATCCATTTTTTCATGCATGTTTCCATTCAAATCATGCACATTTTCCGTTTATTTATTTATTTCCAAAAACTGCATCAAAACCGCACAATAAACGCACCAAAAGATGCATCAAAACTGCACCAAAAACTGCATCAAAACTGCACCAATAACTGCATCAAAAACCGCATCAAAAACCGCAGCAAAAACCAGCACCAAAAACTGCATCAAAACCTGCATAAAAAACTGCACCAAAAACTGCATCAAAAACCGCACCAAAAACCTGCACCAAAAACTGCATCAAAAACAGCATAAAAAAACGCACCAAAAACTGCATCAAAACCTGCACCAAAAACTACATGAAAAACAGCACTAGCGTCGGATCGCGACGATGGCCACACGTTGCGTCCATCGTGCAACGGATCCGTCGTGTTTTAGCAGACCGTCAGCACAAAAAAACATTCAAGTGAATGTTTTTTTTCCGTTGCGTCTGCCATTTTCTACCGCACATGCGCATCCGAAACTCTGCCCCCTCCTCCCCAGACTTCAGAATGGGCAGCGGATGCATTGAAAAACTGCATCCACTGCCCAAGTCGTGCACAAATTTCACAACGTGCATCGGTACGTCAGCCCGACGCATAGCGATGGACCCATACCGACACAAGTATGAAAGAGGCCTTAATGAGCGTTGAATTAAAAAAAAATGGCAAAAAACGGCGTGGGCTCCCATGCAATTTTCTGCGCCAGAGGGGGAAAGCCGACGGCCGGTGGCCAATATTTGTAGCCTGGGCTATGAATATCAGCCCACAGCTCTGCGTAGCCTTTAATGGCTATTAAAAGAGGGAACCCCCCAAAAAAATGATGTGGGGTCCCCCTATATTCTATAGCCAGAAAGGCTATGCAGACAGCTGCTGGCTGATATTCATAGCCTAGAGAGGGGCCATGGATATTGGCCCCCCGGCTACAAATACCAGTCCACAGCCGCCCCGGAAATGGCGCGTCTGTAAGATGCGCCAATTCCAGCACTTAGCCCCTCTTCCCACTCCCATGTAGCGGTGTGATATGGGGTAATAAGGGGTTAATGTCACCTTGCTATGGTAAGGTGACATTAAGCCGGGTTAATTATTAATCCAATACTAGTATAGGGTTAATAAAACACACACACATTAGGAAAAAAGTATTATAATATTCTTCATTTCACCCTACTTACCATACTTCAGCGCCTGCAAAAAACGTAAAATAATAAACCGTATACTACCTGTCCACCGTAGTCCAATTAATAACGAGTGTCCCACGATGGTCTCCCCTATAGAACAGTGACATCGGGTGATGTCACCGCTCTATAGGACCCTCAGTGACACACTGACAGGAGACAATGGCTCCTGCAGTGCATCACTGAACTATAGTAACCTCTGAGTCTTACTTTATGTCAATTGCTGCGTGGGAAAATTTCTCACACAGCAATGGCATAAAGTGAGACTAGGGACTATTTTTTTACAGCGGCGGAGGAATACAGTGTGGAAGGATACCTTCCTCCCGTCATTGTGTTCCTGAAGCCCCTAGAGAGTGGTCACATCAGCACGGGGGATCGTCGTGGGACACTCGTGGATTTCTGCGGACAGGGAGTATATTGGTTGCTTGTTATTTTAATCTTTTTTACAGATGACACTGGCTTCGGGGAACAAAGTGACAAGTAATGGTGAGTATGTAATCTATGTTTAATGTACTGTATGTCTATATGTATGTATTGTATGTAATGTATGAATGTATTGTATGCAGTATGTATGTATGTATGTAGTATGTATGTTGTATGCATGTATGTATGTAGTATGTATGCAGTATGTACGTAGTATGTATGTAGCATGTAGTATGTATGTAGCATGTATGTAGCATGTATGTATGTAGTATATATGTATGTATGTAGCATGCATGTAGCATGTATGTAGCATGTATGTAGCATGTAGTATGTATGTAGTATGTATGTAGCATGTATGTAGCACGTATGTAGCATGTATGTAGTATGTATATAGTATGAATGTATGTAGTACTTTTTTTTACATTTAACACATTAGCCGAACGATGGGACTACTACTGTCCGATCATTGGCTAATGTGTCAATCACTGGCACTGTAGCAGGCATCATCTGATGGGACTTGTAATCCCATCGGACGATGCCTGCACACACATACAGAGCCCCGGCAGCCTGCACAGAACCCCGGCAGCCCGCAGAGAGCCCCGGCAGCTCGCACAGAGCCCCGGCACGCTGCACAGAGCCCCAGCACGCCACACAGAGCCCCGCACAGAGCCCCGGCATGCCACACAGAGCCCCGGCACGCCGCACAGAGCCCTGCACAGAGCCGCGACAGCCCGCACAGAGCCCCGGCAGCCCGCACAGAGCCCCGACAGCCCGCACAGAGCCCCGACAGCCCGCACAGAGCCCGCACAGAGCCCCGGCAGCCCACACAGAGCCCCGGCAGCGCGCACAGAGCCCCGGCACGCCGTACAGAGCCCACACAGAGCCCCGGCACGCCACACAGAGCCCCGCACAGAGCCCCGGCAGCCTGCACAGAGCCCCGGCACGCCGCACAGAGCCCCGCACAGAGCCCCGGCAGCCCGCACAGAGCCTCGGCACGCCGCACAGAGCCCCGGCAGCCCGCACAGAGCCCCGGCAGCCCACACAGAGCCCCGTCACGCCGCACAGAGCCCCACACAGAGCCCCAGCAGCCCGCACACAGCCCTGGCTCACCGCACAGAGCCCCGGCAGCCCGCACAGAGCCCCGGCATGCCGCACAGAGCCCCGGCAGCCCGCACAGAGCCCCGGCAGCCCGCACAGAGCCCCGGCAGCCCGCACAGAGCCCCGGCAGCCCGCACAGAGCCCGCACAGAGCCCCGGCAGCCCGCACAGAGCCCCGGCAGCCCACACAGAGCCCCGGCAGCCTGCACAGAGCCCCGGCACGCCACACAGAGCCCCGCACAGAGCCCCGGCAGCCCACACAGAGCCCCGGCACGCCGCACAGAGCCCCGGCAGCCCGCACAGAGCCCCGGCACGCCGCACAGAGCCCTACACAGAGCCCCGGCAGCCCACACAGAGCCCCGGCAGCCCGGACAGAGCCCCGGCACGCCGCACAGAGCCCCGGCAGCCCGCACAGAGCCCCGGCAGCCTGCACAGAGTCCTGGCAGCCCGCACAGAGCCCCGGCACGCAGCACAGAGCCCGCACAGAGCCCGCACAGAGCCCCGGCAGCCCGCACAGAGCCCCGGAAGCCCACACAGAGCCCCGGCAGCCTGCAGAGAGCCCCGGCACGCCACACAGAGCCCCGAACAGAGCCCCGGCAGCCCGCACAGAGCCCCGGCACGCCACACAGAGCCCCGGCAGCCCGCACAGAGCCCCGGCACGCCGCACAGAGCCCTACACAGAGCCCCGGCAGCCCACACAGAGCCCCGGCAGCCCGCACAGAGCCCCGGCACGCCGCACAGAGCCCGCACTGAGCCCCGGCAGCCCACACAGAGCCCCGGCAGCCCGCAAAGAGCCCCGGCACGCCGCACAGAGCCCGCACAGAGCTCCGGCACGCCACACAGAGCCCCGCACAGAGCCCCGGCAGCCCGCACAGAGCCCCGGCAGCCCGCACAGAGCCCCGGCACGCCACACAGAGCCCCGCACAGAGCCCCGGCAGCCCGCACAGAGCCCCGGCACGCCGCACAGAGCCCTACACAGAGCCCCGGCAGCCCACACAGAGCCCCGGCAGCCCGCACAGAGCCCCGGCACGCCGCACAGAGCCCGCACTGAGCCCCGGCAGCCCACACAGAGCCCCGGCAGCCCGCACAGAGCCCCAGCACGCCGCACAGAGCCCGCACAGAGCCCCGGCACGCCGCAAAGAGCCCCGGCACGCCGCACAGAGCCCGCACAGAGCCCCGGCACGCCACACAGAGCCCCGCACAGAGCCCCGGCAGCCCGCACAGAGCCCTGGCAGCCCGCACAGAGCCCCGGCACGCCGCACAGAGCCCCGCACAGAGCCCCGGCAGCCCGCACAAAGCCCCGGCACGCCGGACAGAGCCCTACACAGAGCCCCGGCAGCCCACACAGAGCCCCGGCAGCCCGCACAGAGCCCCGGCAGCCCACACAGAGCCCCGGCAGCCCACACAGAGCCCCACACAGAGCCCCAGCAGCCCGCACAGAGCCCTGGCTCGCCGCACAGAGCCCCGGCAGCCCGCACAGAGCCCCGGCATGCCACACAGAGCCCTGCACAGAGCCCCGGCAGCCCGCACAGAGCCCCGGCAGCCCGCACAGAGCCCCGGCACGCCGCACAGAGCACCGGCACGCCGCACAGAGCCCGCACAGAGCCCCGGCAGCCCGCACAGAGCCCCGGCAGCCCACACAGAGCCCCGGCAGCCCGCACAGAGCCCCGGCACGCTGCACAGAGCCCGCACAGAGCCCCGGCACGCCACACAGAGCCCCGCACAGAGCCCCAGCAGCCCGCACAGAGCCCCGGCACACCGCACAGAGCCCCGGCAGCCCGCACAGAGCCCCGGCACGCCGCACAGAGCCCTACACAGAGCCCTGGCAGCCCACACAGAGCCCCGGCAGCCCGCACAGAGCCCCGGCAGCCCACACAGAGCCCCACACAGAGCCCCAGCAGCCCGCACAGAGCCCTGGCTCGCCGCACAGAGCCCCGGCAGCCCGCACAGAGCCCCGGCACCCCGCACAGAGCCCCGGCATGCCGCACAGAGCCCTGCACAGAGCCCCGGCAGCCCGCACAGAGCCCCGGCAGCCCGCACAGAGCCCCGGCAGCCCGCACAGAGCCCCGGCAGCCCACACAAAGCCCCGGCACTCCGCACAGAGCCCGCACAGAGCCCCGGCACGCCACACAGAGCCCTGGCAGGCAGCACAGAGCCCCGGCACGCCACACAGAGCCCCGCACAGAGCCCCGGCAGCCCACTCAGAGCCCCGAGATGCCCGTACAGATCCCCAGCAGGCACGCACTGACCCCGCCTGCACACACAGACACGCACAGTGTCCGCCCACGCACCGCCCACACTCTTCCCCCCTCCGGAACAGGATGTAGAAGCACAGAAAGGGCTTATTTACATTCTGATATTTGTGTCCCATTGACTTGCATTGGTATCGAGTATCGGTATCGGCGATATCCGATATTTTTTGGATATCGGCAGATCCAATCCAATACCGATACTTCTGGATATCGGACGGTATCGCTCAACACTAGTCAGCACATGTCCGAAGTTCAACAGTGACTATCTGGATGATCCAGAGAAGGCATGGGAGAAGGTCATGTGGTCAGATGAGACAAAAATAGAACTTTCTAGTATCAACTCCACTCGCCATGTTTGGAGGAAGGAGAAGGATGGGTACAACCCCAAGAACACAATCCCAACCGTGAAGGAAACATCATACTTTAGCGTGCCTTTCTGCAAAAGGGACAGACAGACTGCACCATATTGAAAAGAGGATGAATGTGGTCATGTTTTGAAAAATTTTGGCCAAAAACCTTCACCCTTTGGTAAGGGTATTGAAGATGGGTCATGGATGGGTCATCCAGCATGACAATGATACAAAACACACAGCCAGGGCAATGGAGAGGCTCTGTAAGAAGCATTTCAAGGTCCTAGTTTTGCCTAGTGAGTCTCCAACAGAAAATCTTTGGAGGGATGTGAAATTCAATGTTGTCCAGCGACAGCCCTGAAACCTGAAAGATATGGAGATCTGTATAGGAGAGTGGGCCAAAATCCCTGCTGCAGTGTGTGAAACTTGGTCAAGAACTACAGGAAACATCTGGCCTCTGTAATTGCAAACAAAGGTTTCTCTACCAAATATTAAGTTCTGTTTTTCTTATTGTATCAAATACTTATTTCATGCAATGAAAAGGAATTTAATTATGTAAAAATTATACAATAAGATTTTCTGGATTTTTATGATTCTGTCTCTCACAGTTGAAATATACTATAAAAAATGCAGACCTTTCCCCACTATATATACACACACCTTTTGCTGGAGGTGGGATAAACTCATGCTTTTATAAGCTATGGCAACACCACTGGGGCCTAAGCATCTGAACAACATGTTGAAATATACTATAAAAATTGCAAACCTTTCCCCACTATATATACACACAGCTTTTGCTGGGGGTGGGATAAACACATGTTTTTATAAGCTATGGCAACACTACTGGGGCCCAAGCATCTGAACAACATGTTGGTGGTGGTAGTTTTTGTGGGAAGAAAAGATGACCACTAACGGAAACATGCAGGAGAGGGCCCATGTCCCCTTTTTTGCTCCTGTGCAGCTGCACAGGTTGCACCAAAGATAAGTTTGCCCCTAAGGGTGTGGGTCTGCAGGTCCAAGTTTTGCTCTTGGGCACATAGTACTATAGTTATGCCACTGGTCCTGAAATTGCATTACTTAATCAAGTAACCAAACACTGTAAAAACACTCAAGGTTTTGACTTATAAATCTACTTATGGAGCCATTGCATGTCTGTACAAAGCCTTAGATTTTATATTCATGCTATTTCTATTCTGACTAACAAAGGTTTGAAAAAAAAGACAAAGCATACAAAGGAGAGGAATTTTCCCACGACCTGAGCATCTGTCAGTACCCTTTCTTTTAATGAATAGCTGTTTTTATCTCTGAAAATGTCTGATTATATTTCATATGACTCTCACACAAAGAGAAGTAAATGCTCAAGGCTCAGTCATCAACTTCCTACTGGGTAGCAATTTAATCTTACTAGGCCAGGTATCAAAATATTCACTATCCTTCACGTCTTAAAAGTAGAAAAGCCCAATAAGCTTGAAAAACTAATATAAATGAGTAGCAGTCGCTGAAAGCAGAACTGTGGTCTGCCACTTTGACTTTTGATGTATCTTCACAATGTCTGGCAGGTCTTGAAGACATAGGACAATCATTGACAGCTTCTACCCAAATAAGGTTTATACATCTTCTGAAGTTTCTTTTTCATTATATTTCAGAAAGCTCATACAAGTTTAATACAAATAAAATATGCAAAGTTCATATGAACTGCTAGAAGGAAAGTATATAGCCTACTGCAATTTAAAAGACAAAAAGAAATCAAATTATGCTTTTTTTCTTGGCTATTTTATCCAACTTTTCCTTTAAAGTACCTTAAGTAAGTAGTTGACGAGTATGTCACGGAAAGATTTATGGATTCATACAAATTTAGGATCTTAATGGGTTGTCTCCTGGTTGCCCAATTATTGTAATTGCAATCAGTCAATGATTAGCTTTCTGAATTTATTCATGCACTTAAAGGTTGTTATCCACCCATTCTCAGTTGCTGTTTTGCCCATTGTAAAATAACAACACATATTCATGTTAGAAAAAAATGTATCTTAGTGAGGATTGGGAAGAAAAGCAAAAATAGAATTGTTTGGATAAAACAGAACTCATTTAATGTCCATTCAAAAAGAGTGATTACAAAAATGAAGAAAAAATAAATTATAAGTTCATTGCACACAAATTTAAGTATTAGGTTAAAAAGAAAATGAAAGCAAGCAGAGATCTTACATATGGTCTTGTGGCATGATGATGTGTTCGTCCGTGTAGAGGCTCAAGGTATGAGGACTCCCCCATATGCTGAGAAGAGACGGTTTATATACAAATCCGTCCCATAGACTTTCATGGGTTTCTATTTTCTCCTACATAATATCCATATAAGGTAACCCAGTTCCATGCCAATGGTCTATACCATAAAAGTAGATTCCAGAATATTCCTTATCTTAGTTACACTTGTTTATCGGCTAGAAATAACGCTAGACATCCAAATATAGGTTGGGCTTCACAAACACCTCTAGCTTTTGACATGCAGAGGACAGATGGTCAATGACAAGACCTTCAGAAACTGTATCATACACTTTCCCTATACCGTTGGTTCTTTATTTGATTTCATGTAATTATCCATATGTAAGTGATTATATATATTATTATTGGATTTTACATTCCCCCCTGATTATGATTTGAGAATATCATAATTAACCCTAAAATCTTTCTCTCACCATTCGTATCACATTCATTCTTTATTCCGAAAACCTTGTATTAACATCTGTCTCGAATGTCACCTGAGTTTTGAAAACTAAAATTAGATTAGAGAATTATATTTTTCTTTTCAGCATTTCTCTTAAAATGTCATCTTCCTTTTTCATTTCTGTCTTTATCTTTTTATAAATGTTCTTAATTTTACACATAATAACTATTTGATATATTATACACAGCAAAACTATAATAAATATAATAACAATCGGATTAGATAATACATTTCCTACTGCCATCTTCGTTGAAGACTGTGACCAACTAGTTACTGATTTTCCTAAATTTTTCCACCAAGATGAGCCTGACATACTTGTCCATTCATGTTCAATATCATTTAAATTCCCTTGCTCATGTCTGAATACAATTTCAGCTTCTTTTAATTGTTTTGTTAACAAATTTAACAAACCCTTGTCTTTCTTTATCTCATTTCTCCACATATTCCAAGGAAAATTATTTATTTGGGACAAATTGAACTGTATTGGAAGGATTTTTAGGTTTCTTGAATCTATTAACGTAATATTAATACTTCCTTCCTTCTTTGAGAGAGTTTTCACATTTCCCTCAATACAATATAAACCTATTGTCAGATTTTCAGCATGTACACAAGATGAAAAGTATGCAGAAACAACTTCTTTCTCTGACATAACTTGGAAACAAATCTTATTAGCGCTTACTGGTGTCACCAAGTCATGGATCGTGTGTACATTCTCCACTCTGGCATGACATGAGGTATGATTATTGAAACATGAATGATAAATGACTTTATCCTGTCCAGGTAAACACATTACCTTAGAAACAAAATTTAAACATGAAGAAATGTCTAATTGTTCAGTGTTTGTTCCGTCAAATGCAAAATCTGTGTACTGTAATTGATAATATAGCAATTGTGTGTGACTAACAGGGATTCCCAGAACAGTTATAGGAACCAGGGTTTCTTCTCTTCCTGACACTGGAATCAGTGATGTTCCTACACAAATATCCTGGTCACATCCTAACCACTTATTTACCCACAAATCTGTATGATTTAATGCAAAACTATATTCTGTAGGCAAATTTCTCATTAGTCCTAAAGGTGTAATTCCACTTTGTAATGCTTGTGCAATCATTTTCAGATTGGTGGAATATTCAATCTGAATTTCTAGACATGTTTTGGCCACTTGAGATTCCTGTTCACTTTCTATTAATGCTAAAGTAGCATCTTGTAGATGTGAGACAGAAGACCCCAATACAGAAGCAGTAGTCAAAACCATTTTCTCAAGAACTTGATTCAAACTTTTCTGAATCTTTACTCCTTTACCTCCGATATACCCAATATTTTCCAAATCTGATTTAAGTGTATGTATGTCCATAGTGTTAATTAGACTTCCTACTGTACCTAATCCCCCCAAATTCCTTCCAACACTCCCCTCTTACTTCTAACTTGTGTTGGAGTTCTTTTCCCAAACCATTGTTCTATTCCCATTTCCATATTAATGAGATGTGATTGACATTGAGTCTCCTTGTAACTGTATAAACCCAGCCTTAGGTCCTGTAGTAGCATGTAATATTATGTCAGTGTCGTGTATGAAGTGTAGCTCAATACAGCATTTCACCCCATAACCCATGCAGATGTTTCCAGTAATATCTACTGAATTGTCCGGTATGTCTTCATTTTTAAGGTTTTGTAAACTTGATCCTCTTGGTTTCCTCGAATGTAGAGTTCTTCTGAAAGGTTCATTCACTTCACTAGTGTCTGTTTCACGATGTAAGATGTCTTCTGCGTAGATCACAGTTGAAATAGTACATAGCAGCAGAAATGCGATTCCCATCAGATAGTAACTTTTCCTGGGAACTGTCGTCTTTTCTCGAAGGATTGGTGTTGAATCCCTTCCATCAAGGTCATGGTGTTCCGTATTCCAGCTCTTATTGGAATTCATTTCTTCCTAAAAGAAATGCAGTATCATTATTTTGCAATATACAATTTGCATTGATCAACATGTACCCACACTCTTTGTTGCCTGCGGGTATTTTTAACCACGTTTGATGCTCGTTGCACAAGAATCATAACTTGTCCCATGGTTTCAATGATATCAAAGGGACCTTCCCAGTTACTTTCCCAAGGTCCATTCTTCCTGAAAGTTTTGATCATCACCTGAGCCCCTTTTTTTAATTTAGACTCATATGGTGGCTCCATTCTCTGCATTCTTGATGCAGCATGAGGAAGAATTGTTTTCAAATTTTCCTGCAACAATTGCAACCATTTGGACCTTGCAACAGCATCTTTTTGAGATGTGGACAAAAATGGTTCATGTGGAAAAATCAATGGCATTTTTCTTCCTGTCATTAGTTCAAAAGGAGTGAACTGAGTTGTGGAAGAAGTTGTTCCTCTCACACTCAACAATACAAAAGGTACGGCATCAACCCAAGTATTGCCTTTGTCCAATAGCATCTTGGCAATTCTGGATTTTATTGTCCTATTCATCCTTTCCACAATACCAGCAGACTGTGGATGGTAAGGTACATGGAACTGTTGTTGTACCCCTAGAATAGTACAAACGGCTTGCATGATTTTTCCTGTAAAGTGACTTCCTCGATCAGAGGAGATCATTCTTGGGATCCCCCAAGTACAAAAGACATGATTAACCAATGCTCTAGCTGTAGATAAAGCATCATCTTTTCTGACAGGTAAAATTTCAACCCATTTGGAAAAAACATCTACCACAACCAATGCATACCTGAGACCATTTTTTCCTGATGGTAACGGACCAATGTAGTCGATTTGTAGTGTAGACCATGGACCATCTGCAGGTGCGGTTCAGAGTAGTGGCGGTTTCTGTCCTTTTGGTCTTGGATTAATTTGGGCACAAATGAGACATGATTGGACAATACTTTGTACTGTCTCTTCCATCTTTTCCCAGTAAAATTTCTCTCTGAGAATGTCTAACAATTTCTGTTGGCCCAAATGACCCAAACTTTCATGATTATATTTTGTGAACTCAGCCTGTAGATGTTTTGGTACAACAGGACGCAACTCCCCGTTTAAGTCATGACACAAAACCCCGTTTTCACAAACAAAGGGAGGTTTTGGATCAACCTGGGAAGCAACAAGAGATGTGTCTTTCTCCTGTTCTTCCGCAAAAGAAGGGATATGCGTGTCCGTTCTTTGAACTGCTAAAAGCTCAATAGTCTCTGGTTGAAACACTTCTTCTCCTGTCAGGGCTGCCTCTTTGGCTAACCTATCTGCAGTAGCATTTCCTACAGATAATTCATCATCAGTTTTTTTATGGGCTGGTACTTTGACAATAGCAAAACCATTAGGGGTTTTTGATGCTATTTTGAAAATTGTTTTCAATGTGTCACTATGTACAAGAGTCTTATTTGAAGAATCTACATAGCCTCTTTTTTCCCAAACTGGCAAATAATCTGTCAGTGATCTAACAACATAGGAGCTATCACTGTAGATTACAATGGGACACTGATCATCAGCTTCGTTCAGCTGTAGCACCATTTTCACTGCTTCTAGCTCTGCCCTTTGAGCTGAAAAATGACTTGGTAATTTGTGTTTTACTACCTGTTCTCTTTTAGGATAAAAAATGGAATATCCTGCATAGTAATGTCCATCTGCATAAAATCTGGAACCATCAACAAAAATTGGTTCATCTGTTGCCTCTGCCTTCCGTCTGAAAAGCGATGGACATGGATCCTGAAAAGACTGCAAACAATCATGAGTTTGTCCTTCATATTGCATCAACTGAGGAAGAACATATTTGGCTTTGTAATCTACCTCAATTTGTTTGGGAGACAATGACAATAACCAATGAGCAAATCTCTGATGTGACACACCTGGGATATTATTCTCAAAGAGAAGTTTTAGTGTAGAATGAGGAGTTTGCAAAGTGATTTTGTTGAACCCAACAATGTGTTCAGTTGCTTTGACTGCAAAGTACACACCTACCAGGTGTCTTGCACATGTCTCAAACCCTCTTTCAACAGGTGAGAGAAGCTTAGAAAAATAGCCCAAAATTCTCCACTCTTCTCCTTGCAACTGCAGCAGCACAGCAGACACAGAAGTCTCTGATGTGTGCACTTGCAAAGCAAATGGAGCCGTAGGATCTACTGTGGATAAAGCAGGTGCAGTTTGTAAATTCATTTTCAATTGTTCAAATGAGGTTTGTTGTTCATCACCCCAAGGACCAAAATACTCACTATTTTCAAATTTTAAAAGATCATACAAAGGCCTGGCTTTGTCTGCAAAATTCTCAATGAATTCCCTTGAAAAATTTATAAGACCCAAGAAATGTCGTACTGCCTTGTGTGATGTTGGAACTGGCAAAGAAGCAATTGCATCGATCCGTTCCTGCAATGGTTGTCTTTTACCTGGGCTCAACAATACCCCTAAGAATCTGACCTCAGTCTGCAACAATTTGACCTTTTTTGTGTTCAATTTCAACCCTGCATCATGCAGCAACTCAAACAACTCTTTCAGAAGTGAAACATGTGACTCCTTATCTTCTGTGGATAGCAAAATATCATCCACATACTGCAGAATACAATCTGGCCTTGAAAATTTAGCTAATACCTTTGCCAATGCCTGATGAAATATACTCGGTGACAAATGAGCTCCCTGAGGTAACCTGCAAAAAAGGTATTGCTCATCCAAGAAAGTAAAAGCAAACTTGTACTGACAACTCTTTTCAAGAGGTATACTGAAAAAACCATTACTGATGTCTAGTACGGAAAAGTATTTTGCCTTTGCATTCAACCTTGCCATCATGTCATGAGTATCTGCAACAATGGGTGCTACATTGGGAGTATGTTTATTAAACATCCGCAGATCCAATATCATCCGATAAGAACCATCAGACTTCAAAACACACCACAAAGGATTGTTACTTACAGAATTAGCCTTTCGGATGACACCTTGTTTTAACAATTCCTGTATGATCTTTGACATAGACTCAATTGATTCTGGAGGCAATTTATACTGACGCTGAGGTGGGGGATCACGCCCCTCGACATTTACAATTACATCTTTCATGGTCCCTACTTCATTCCTGAACTGAGCCCAAAGAGAAGGAAAAAGCTGTACAATTTCTGTCAATACCTCATCACCACCAGTTTCAGGCCACAGATGATCTGTTGACACAACATCATTTAAGCAAATACTTCCAACATGGCTATAATCACTAGGATCAATGACTACAGGTTTACAACCATTAGAATCCTTCCAGATCACCTGATTTCCTAGATCAACAACCCATCCAAATTTCTGCATAAAATCCGTGCCAAGTATATTTTCAGAGTCACGACAATACCAAATGTCAATTCCTGTTTTGAAAGAACTAGGTATTTCCAATATCACATCAGTAACTAAGGTTGCTCTAGTTCCACCTTTTCCACTAAAACCAACAATTGTACAAACTGGTGAATCTGGTTGTAGCTTCAGATCAAGATTTGTGACACTTAACTGAGCTCCTGTATCAATGAGAAATACAACATTCTGTCCTGCTAGATTTACCTTGACAAATGGTCTTCCACATTCATCTAATGTAACTCGAGTCACAAATTCCAGTGGATGAGGTGTTGGAATTATCTGTGATTGTCAGAAGGATGAAGGGGAAGGGAGAAGTCCAGTGTCCTTCTTGAAAGCACTCGGCATTCTATTTCTGGACTCAGTCTCCTTAACTGTCATCTCTCGGATCTGTCTGATTAATGGTGCATATGGAGACTGCGTTTGTCTGTTGTCAGTGTGAGTGGGGGCATTAGACTGTAATGGAGGTGCAGAAGGTCTGGTGGATACTTTTGGCATGAGACCATTTTCCCTTCCAAGATTACCTGTCCCTTGTGTACCTGCCTCTGATTCTGCTCTCAAGAATTTTCTGCATTGCCACTTTAAGTGTCCAGGTATACCACAGAAATAACAATGGATATTGTTTCTTTGTGTAGTATTTTTACCTCTTTGATCCACGTAATCTCTGCTCTTGAATGTTACTGTGGGTCTAGGTTTCAGCTGACTATCCTCTTTTTCATGAATTACTGCTATTTTAGCCTTGACTTGATTTTGCTTCATGGATCTCCTTACTCTGTCGATAAAAACTGTTGCTTCTTGCAATGATGGCTGAGTACTAGCCATTTGTTCTGAGGCAGGATCCAAATATTTGAACTTTTTCACAAAAAATCTGATCATGGATGTTGGTTCCTGATTAGGCCCAATTTCCATCACCATTCTATAGGCCTGCTCAAATTTTACCAAAAATACAAATGGATCCTCATTAATATTAGTTTTTAATTGTTCCAAAATTTCAGCTTTCGGAGTGGCCTCTCCTGTGATGTAAGAATTTAATTGCCTAAGTCTGTCTTCTCTTGTACTATGTGTCAATTCATGGTTCTCATTTAATCTGGGTGTGGTCTGTAACCTTCTTCCCATATGTGAGGGTAACCATACTTTGAAAATCTTGTTTTTCTGTTCATCATTAAGATTGTATTTGTCTGTGTTTGATTCAAAAATGTCTGCATTGTAAAAGGCATCCATCTTGTCATTGAATTTTGGAATGTCTTTTGCAATTTTCATTAACTGATCGTGTATTTTTAGATTAATGCGTGCAGCTCTGTCATGGAATTTTTTCCGTTGCAATTCTTCTGCCTGTAAATCTACTGATTCATCTAATTCTTGTGTGTCAGGTATAAATGATGCGGCAGCATTGTCTTCTTGGTCTTTTGATCGTGTAACAACAGAAGCTTTTTTAATATCTTGTCTCAATTTGGACAATAATTCTGTTCTGGTATCAATTTGATCTTCCAATTGTTCAATATGTTCAGACAATATCAAACAATTTGGACAGTCAAAGTAATCTCCATCAGCTTCTTGTGTGACACCTTGTATGTCAGTATGATCAATGTCTTGTGTAATAGTACATATTTGTGTCTGTGTTTCAGTTTTATCAAAAACTAAATTATTGTACACTCGGACCATGTGCATTACATTCTGCAGCTTCCTTTGCAACTTTTTTACAGAAAAAAACTTCTTATCAATTTTAAGATTCTCTGCTTCACATTGGTTATACAGACTAGACCATAATTGTGCGTTTGTATGGCTATGATCAAACTGAAACTGTATATTACTCTTTTTAGAAAATTCATGGATAAACTCCATTCCTCTTACCTATGTAATTTCTTTTCCTCCTGGAATGATCCAATCGTCAATGGAGGGTCCTCCTGTGTCTTTATGGATTCCTCAGAGTTCCGTGTAGATGATACTTGTATCACGTATCCTCACTTCTGTGTGTAGGTTCAGTCTGACTTTTGTAACACGATATAGTAGAATTTCTGCGCCTTTTAACAACTCAAAACAGGTGTTTTAGCAAACTCCCCCCTGAAAAGGCTGAAATTCCTCACAGAAAAGACAAAAAATCAGATCTGGCTAAGGCTCGCCAAAATGTTAGAAAAAAATGTATCTTAGTGAGGATTGGGAAGAAAAGCAAAAATAGAATTGTTTGGATAAAACAGAACTCATTTAATGTCCATTCAAAAAGAGTGATTACAAAAATGAAGAAAAAATAAATTATAAGTTCATTGCACACAAATTTAAGTATTAGGTTAAAAAGAAAATGAAAGCAAGCAGAGATCTTACATATGGTCTTGTGGCATGATGATGTGTTCGTCCGTGTAGAGAGGCTCAAGGTATGAGGACTCCCCCATATGCTGAGAAGAGACGGTTTATATACAAATCCGTCCCATAGACTTTCATGGGTTTCTATTTTCTCCTACATAATATCCATATAAGGTAACCCAGTTCCATGCCAATGGTCTATACCATAAAAGTAGATTCCAGAATATTCCTTATCTTAGTTACACTTGTTTATCGGCTAGAAATAACGCTAGACATCCAAATATAGGTTGGGCTTCACAAACACCTCTAGCTTTTGACATGCAGAGGACAGATGGTCAATGACAAGACCTTCAGAAACTGTATCATACACTTTCCCTATACCGTTGGTTCTTTATTTGATTTCATGTAATTATCCATATGTAAGTGATTATATATATTATTATTGGATTTTACAATTCACAACTGTTCCAGCAGTGTTTGCACTGGCTGCTTGGAGATCACTAAACATTATGTCACATGATACCTGCGACCAGTCATCTGCCGATTCACTCTCCTCTGCAGGAGTTGACTGGCCATCAGTCAAATCTGGAAAAACCTAGGAGGGCCAGACAGGCCGTGGGTCACATCATTTGAATCACTTCATACTGATAACTTGCAAAGCTGCTGATCTCTCACTTCCTCCAGATGTGTGTGATTTGTTCAAGGGTGGGGAGAGTCACATCAGCGTTGATTGGCTGCAGGATTCGCACGACATAGAAATGTCAGGCAATCTCCAGCACAACCAGTGCCGTCACCGCTGGAGGAGTGCCAGCCCCAGAGGTGAGTATAAGTGTTATCATAATACTGTGGGGAGTCATAGGGATTCAGAAGGGGTTGTTTGAGCAGTGGACAACCCCTTTAAATCTTATATCTCTTATATAGAGGTATTATTGGAAATATAAGTCTAGTAGTAAATCTTGATTTCCTGCAGGCAGGATAAGATTAGTAACCAGGACATCCAATATGGGAAAGTGGATTGAACCAGCAATGACCTGTGTGATTTCAAATGCCAGGGCTGAATTTTAGTTCCAGGCCTTCTCTGCTCCTCTTCTTTGGACAAATCACTTATATCCATAGTGTGAGCTGTTGCTCTCTCATTTCATCAGGATGCATGTGATTTTTCCAAAGGCTGGCAGAGTGAAGATAACACTGATTGGCCACAGGGATCAAGCAACATAACAATGTTATGTGACACCTGAGAAAGTGAGTGCCAACACTGCTGAAATGTCGACAGCACCAAAGCTGAGTGTAAGGGTACCGTTACACAAAACGATTTACCAACGATCACGACCAGCGATACTACCTGGCCATGATCGTTGGTAAGTCGTTGTGTGGTCACTGGAGAGCTGTCACACAGACAGCTCTCCAGCGACCAACAATGCCGAAGTCCCTGGGTAACCAGGGTAAACATCGGGTTACTAAGCGCAGGGCCGCGCTTAGTAACCCGATGTTTACCCTGGTTACCAGTGTAAACGTAAAATAAAAAAACACATACTCACATTCCGGTGCCCGGCGTCCCCTTCCCTGCACTCCTCCTGCATCCTGTGTAAGCGCCGGCCAAAGCAGGGTGGTGACGTCACCGCTGTGCTCTGCTTTCACTTTACGGCCGGCGCTCACAGTCAGTGCAGGGAAGCAGACGGCCAGGGACCTGACGGACACCGGAATGTAAGTATGTACAGTTTTTTTTTTTTTACATTTACGATGGTAACCAGGGTAAACATCAGGTTACTAAGCGCGGCCCTGCACTTAGTAACCCGATGTTTACCCTGGTTACAAGCGAACGCATCGCTGGATCGGTGTCACACACACCAATCCAGCGATGACAGCAGGAGATCCAGGGACGAAAGAAAGTTTCAAACGATCTGCTACGACGTACAATTCTCAGCGGGGTCCCTGATCGCCGCTGTGTGTCAGACACAGCGATATCGTATGGATATCGCTGGAACATCACGGATCGTACCGTCGTAGCGATCAAAGTGCCAATGTGAGACGGTACCCTAAGGGTATGTGCACACGTCAGGATTTCTTGCAGAAATTTCCTGAAGAAAACCGGAAATTTTCTGCAAGAAATCCACATTATTTTTTTTGCGTTTTTTTCCTGTTTTTTTCGCATTTTGCAAGCGAAATTAGCTTGCAGAATGCTAAAGTTTTCCAAGCGATCTGTAGCATCACTTGGAAAACTGACTGACAGGTTGGTCACACTTGTCAAACATAGTGTTTGACAAGTGTGACCAACTTTTTACTATAGATGCTGCCTATGCAGCATCAATAGCAAAAGATAGAATGTTTAAAAATAATATAAAAAATAAAAAAAATGGTTATACTCACCTGCAGACAGCCGATCTCCTCAGCGGCGTCCGTTCCTATAGATGGTGTGTGTGTGCAGGACCTTCGATGACGTCGCGGTCACGTGAGCGGTCACATGAGCGGTAACACGACCAATCACAAGACCGCGATGTCATCGCAGGTCCTTCACACACACCATCTATAGGAACAGAAGCGGCAGCGTGCACCAATGAGAGGCGGGAAGACTCCGGGGCCATCAGAGGGTGAGTATATGACTATTTTTTATGTTAATTCTTTTTTTTTACCAATTATATGGTGCCCAGTCCGTGGAGGAGAGTCTCCTCTCCTCCACCCTGGGTACCAACCGCATATGATCTGCTTACTTCCCGCATGGTGGGCACAGCCACATGCGGAAAGTAAGCAAATCAATGCATTGCTAGTTGTGCGGAATCTCCGTAATTCCGCAAATTTAATGAACATTTTGCTTTTTTTCCGCAATGCGATTTTTTCGCGGAAAAAAATGCAACATTTGCACAAGAAATGCGGAATACACTGTAAATAATAGGAGGCATATGTAAGCATTTTTTTCACGTTTTTATCACGTTTTTATAGCGAAAAACCGTGAAAAAAACGCGAAAAATACTGAACGTGTGCACATGGCCTCAGTGTAAATATTTTATAAGAGGCAACATAGGGATTGAGAAGGGGTTTCTAAGTAGCTGACAACCTCTTTGAGGGTAAATGGTCTGTTGATTGATGGATTTAATTAATTCTTTGTGAAGGTGTAGGATAAATGGTAAAACTCGAAAAAAAATCAATTGTTAGAAGTCTTGGGAACAAAAATTTTAATTACTAACCATATTTTCCAGAACCTATGACAGCAACATGGAGAGCAGACTCGTCCACAAGGACAGGAAACATACAACTTTAAAAGGAGAAGCCTCTCAATATGTTTCGTTGGTTTTCAGAGCATGAGAAGTACTCCAGTTGATTTAATAAATCTTATTACCCAGAGGTGATCTGCTAACCTGTGGTTAAAGAGGACTCCGAGGTCCGCAACTTGGTTTAAGGGTGTTTGCTTTAAGCCCCTCTTAAGCCACTTCCGCAGGATTTCTAATATTTTGACCAGGGAAAGGCTTTCTTTGGATCTACTCCTGAAAAAATTAGAAATTTGTCCCAGACTCTAGCAGAGATGTTAGTGGTGACCTTCTTCCCACAATTGATTAGGGTGGTAATCAGATCTTTTGAGAACCTCTAGCTTTTGCTTTAATACCACACTATTAGATGAAGCCTCCTCACATTTGGATGCAAGATTGGCCCTTTATAAAGGAACCGTTTTTTTTTTTTAATGGATCTTGCCCTGAAAAAAATTTGAAATTTCTCCCAAACTCTAGCATAAATGTTAGTTGTGAACTTCTTCCTACAATTCATTAGGGTGGTGATCAGATTTTTTGAGAACCCATTGGCTTCCACTTAAATGACTGTCAGATTAAGGTCCCTCAAATCAGGATGCACAAAAGGTCTGGGATTAATGGAAGGACCGTTCTCCCATTAGACATAGGAATATGAATCAAGTCTGTTTGGGCCAGAAGGGAGATATTAGTATCAAGTCTGCCTGATCCATCTTAATTTTCCTCAACACTATCGGAATGAATGAAATGGGAGCGAGAGTGATTTTCTGGAATATGAAATGGGCTTAAGAACGACTCATCCTGGCTTGTCTGGTGATGGCTGAGGTAGTCTGCTTCCAAGTTTTCTTTCCCTTTTAAGTAAGTTGCTGATAGGGTCTGGAGATTTCTTTCAGTTATGACCATTACCTCCTTTGCTTCTGCAAGAGGTTTTTGGACTTTATACTGCCTTGTCGTTTCACGTATTCTACAGACATTCTGTTGTCTGACAGTATTTTTACATGGTGATCCTTAACCTAGGCTGAACTTCTAACACAGCTGGCCTAATGTCTGCTAGCTTCTTCATGCTTGACAATGATGTCTCTACATCTGGAAGCCATTGACCTTGGACAGTTTGGCTCAATGTGTGAACCCCAAACCAAAAGGGATGGGATCTGTGGTGAGAATAGGGGGGTTTTGAATTTCCCATGGGATACCCTGAGAGATGTTTTCCCCGGAAAACCACCAGTTTAAGGGTTCCCGAGTTCTTTTTGAAATAGTAATTTTTCTGTCCAGGTTTCCCTTGATTTTTTCCATCTCTTTCTTGACTTTCCACTTTACATTCTTGAAGTTGATAAGAGCCCAAGTTACAGCTGGATTACAGGAAGTTAAGGTTCTTAGGAATGACATAGCCTTCCTCAGGAATACCTATGGATTGATGATTATTTCTGATCCAGATCTGATTGCTTTACTTATTTTCCCATCCTTGAGAAAGTGTCTTTGTCTTCTGGAATCCAACAATGTTCCCAAGAATGTTTGCTTTTGTTCCATGGTTGTTTTTCATTTTTTTTAGTATATCAGCCATCTGAGGGAAACTAGAACCTTTTTGAGTTGTTCTACTACCCATCTGTACTCAGTTTTTGATTTTTCTTCTATTAAAAAATCATCTAGAAATGGGATAAATAGAATATATTTTTCCCTGACGTGGGACGACATTTCTGCCACCACTCTTGTGAATACTCTTGGGGCCATTGAGAGGATGAAGGGGAGGGCTTGTGATTGTAGGCAGGTTAAGCTTCCCTGAATATTTACTGCCACTCTGAGATATTTTTGTGGCTTTGGAAAATTGGCATATGATAATACGTGTCCTGAAGGCCCAAAATAGTCAAAAAGCATGACAAAAAAGAAATGCTACTGCTGACCTTATTGTCTCCATTTTGAAGCGTTTTTGCATTAAAAATTGAATTAGATTTTTTAGATTTATAGTTATTCTGATCGATAGATCTGGTTTTTCCATAGTAAAAGGGAGTTTAAAAATCCCATTCCTTTGTCTCCCTCTAGAACTGGAGCTAGAACGCTCTTTTCATTAGATTATATATTTTTAGAAGGATTGTTAACCTAACTTTGAGGACTTATCTTTTTCGATGATAAACCTTTCTGAGTGATGATATGCTAACTTGAAACCTTCTATTATAGTGTCTAAGATCCACGGACTTGAAGATATCTTTTTTCCAGGTGGGAAAAAATTCTTTTAGCCTTTCACCTACTTGGATCCTAGTGTTATTGCCTCCTGGATCTTTTAGGGAACCCTGACAAAAAGCTATCCCCTGAAAAGTTGTTTTCTCACTTTCTGGACCCATTCCAGTTATGGTCCCTTAGTCCTAGGGATGCAACTTTTCTATTCTTCTGAAATGGATGAAAGGGTGTTTTGCACTTCGGGATGGGAATCCCTTTTCTGAGTCTGACGCTTTATCCAAAATGTTGTCTATGGTTGAGCAAAAGATAAATTTGTATTCGCAAGGTATACCACAAAGTCTGAATTTAGAATGGAAGTCCCCTGTCCAGATTTTTCTCTAAAGAGCCCACCTAGCTGAATTTGAAAAAGAGATGAGTCTGACTGCATTAGCAAACGCATCTGTCAAGAAATCTGCTGCCTTCAGAATAGTTGGGAGGTCTGCTAGCAGTTGGTTTCTTGGACACTTGTTCCTAATCTGGGAGTCAAGTTGGTTGAGCCATACACTAAGGCTAGGTTCACATTTACGTTCAGGAGGTCTGCGGATGGATTTTGCATTTTTGTGCGGTCGCCTCATACGTAAAATCGCCGCATGCGGATGCATACGCACACAAAGCATGTCCCTGTGTACCCAATGTTAAAAATAGGTATGCAGGATGCATGCAGAGTAGGCAGAGCATAGGCGGAGCTTCAGGAGGAAGAAGTGAGGAAGTATGCAGCCATCCGCAGCCCTCCTGAATGCAAATGTGAACCTAGCCTAAGAGACCTTGCTGTGCATGTGGCTGCTATATTGGACTTTTTTCAGAAAGCGCTCAGCTTTCCTGTCTAACAGGTCTGTTAAGAAATCTGCATCATTAAAGAGAAGGACAACCTTAAGGGACACTTTAGAAACTGCAAAGTCTATTTTTGCCCCGGACTTCCCAGACTTCTGCATCAAAATGACATTTCCTTTTAATTTCCTTTGGGATGAGTAAATTTTTACCTGGCTTTTTCCACTTTTTTGAGAGGAGAGGCAATGTTTTTGTGGATGGGAAAGTGCAAATAAATATATAATTGTAGGGGAAATTCTATAACAGCAGTATAGTTACTTTTAGTTGAAGAAAGGATAAACTGGATTTTCCAGTAATGCAGGAAATCAGAACAAAGGGGTCTTCTTGCTATGAGTACAGAGGTGTCAATCTCAGCACCCCACCTTGGTCACTAGGAGTTTCAAAGGGTTGGCATATAGACAAGCTGAATACTTTTTTGAGTACTGTTGAGGGGGTGGTTGCAGACAAAGGATATTAAAAATTCAAGGCCCTAACTCCTAAATTAGCCCCCTGTCCAATCCCAAACAGCAATTTTTTAATGGTCCATCCAAGCCATCCTGAACCCGAGTCCAGGACCAAGCATATAAAAGATGGGTGACAGTAGGAATGTTGTTCACATTTAAGGGCCTGTCTATGCCAGTGTGTTCCATAATTAATTTCTTCATTTCTCCTTCCCTCAAGGAAACAGAAGATAACTGTAGATGGAAATGTTTAAGTATTTCTGGTATTTCACCTTTTTTTAGAACTGTTTTATATCTTTTATTGTAAGAACTGTATGCTTTTATTTGAAAGCTTAAGATATTTAATAAATGTGATCCTTGTATGCTCTAAACAATCCATAGCTTTTCTGAGAGTGTGTGGCCCTTTTCATTGTCTGACAGCAACATATTTTGGTGACCTGTGTGTTTGCTCAATGGTCACAGCATGTTAAGTAACCGTGATGTGTGAACTGTGTCGGAATTTTATTTATGCTCACTTTATAGCCTAGAGGTTGCATGTTGGATAGAGAGAGAGTAGATAAATGAACCCTTTCAAGTGCAATCCGCATCACGTGCTGAGTAATGTTTATGTGTGGAGCCCCTGAGGTCCGGTCGCCACAGAGGTACTGCACTTCATCTAGAGAAAGGGGCGGGATCTTACTCAGGCTAGAAGGGTGGTGACAGTTGGAAGGGAGTAGGTAGTGAGTCTGTGGGGAGGAGGAGAACTGAGCAGATGTGAGGAAAGGCCCTCCCAGAGAGAGGGAGCTAGTGAAAGGTGAATCTACAGAAGGAATAATAATAATAATATTTTTTATTTATATAGTGCCAACATATTCTGCAGCACTTTACATTATAGAGGGGACTTGAACAGACAATATTCATTACAGCATAACAAACACAGATCAAAACAGACACCAAGAGGAATGAGGGTCTTGCTCGCAAGCTTACAAACTATTAGGAAAAGGGGAGACACCGGAGGTGGATGGTAACAATGTAAGAATCGAGTGTTCATGTAATGCTGCATGAACCAGTTATGAGCCTAAGTATGTAACAGTATAGACACAGAGGGCTAATAAATGCATAAAGCATATTAGAACATGATACGAGGAACCTGATTATGGTTAAAGTTTTTGAATGGGCAACACAGGGAAAGTTAGGTTAATGCATTGAGACGGTAGGCCAATCTGAACAAATGCGTTTTTAGGGCACGCTTAAAACTGTGGGGATTGGGGATTAATCGTATTAATCTAGGTAGTGCTTGAATTTTGGGCAATTGTGATGGCACTATATTTTTAAGTCCAAAAAGGACAACACATTGGGGAATTGGGCATGACATTTCTTTGGGCCTACTTCTTAACTCGGTCTCCTGCAATCTGTCCTGTACCTGCCAGTAGATCACCAGGGTGAATGTGCTCTGTACGGTGCATGTTGGCCAAGGATGCTGTGATGGCACTATTTTATGTTTTTTTTTTATAAAAGGACAACACATTTGGGAATTGGGCATGGCATTACATTGGGCCTACTTCTTAACTCGGTCTCCTGCAATCTGTCCAGTTCCTGCCTGTAGATCATCAGGGTAAATGTGGTCTGTACGGGGTATTTAGGTCTAGGGGGCTGTGATGGCACTATTTTTATCAGTCCAAAAAGGACCCACATCGGGGAATTGGGCATGGCATTCCATTGGACCTACTTCTTAACTCTGTCTCCTGCAATATCTCTTGTTTAACTGCCATTAGATAACCAGGGTGAACGTTCTTTGTACTGTTATAGGCAAGTGAAGTTTGGTCAACGGGGGCTGTGATGGCACTAGTCTATTTTTACAAAAGGTCCCCCCATTGGTGAAACCACATCCTTGTTGGAAAACTCTTCATAACATTTGTGTACCTTAAAGAGCTCACTTGAAAAGCTCCTTTTTGTGTTGCCTGGTTGCTAACATTGGAAACAATACACTTCATATAAATTTGATAAAGCAATGCTGTTACTTTGCCTCAGTAGTTCATAAAAAATATAGCTTTGTCCACTATATTTGTTTCTCTCCTTGTGAGCCTTAACTTTGTCTGCCTCAATTGTACAAATGGAGAATATACAAATGGTGATTTGTAAACAAGATTGAAACACTGCATACCGAATGCATTCAGACAATCACATAGCTGCATTTCTTGTAAAACATTTTGAAATGTGACAGACAATGCTCATAGTGACACAATCTTGATAAATGTTTGTTTATTCACTTCACAAACAGTTCTAAGCCTCTACATGTTAGCTGTTTGTCATTGTAAAATATTAAGGTCTACAGAAACTATGTCGGTGATGGTTTGATCTAAATCCTTGTGGCTTTTATTTTCTAGGGGTTTATGGCCCCTCGTCTGATGACTCCATGATATCTCAGTTTCAACCAACCTTGAAAAGTGGCCACTTAAAGGTGTGGGTGAAACTAGAGTTACTACATAGTGTAAGTCACTATATAAGACCAGAGAAACATGATTAAGACAGATGCCAAAACTGGGGTAGCTGTACATGTACAGTGCGCTGATACCTGCATAATTGGGGATGCCCATGCAGTGTAGGTAATCTCCCAGGGGATCTCTGTTTTGGTGTTGCATCTCTGATATTCCAGACGGATGATGTTTAAAAGCCTCTTGGTGATGATCTAACTATACTGTATGTAGTTAATCTTCATATATATACGTAATCACTATATTTATTTAATCCTTATATATATATTATGTACTTATTAACCTCTGCATGTTAACACATACAAAAGTGTACGCACTCACATTATTCAGTCATACTATTCCTTGAATTTTGTAATTTGCAATAAAATTGCCTTGTATTGCAAGTACTAGCCTTTTTTAAAGCCTTATCTGAACCTTAGTGTTAAAAACATGTCAAACAACATTGCAAAATTCTCCTGTAAATAATTGTGCAAAGAGGGAACAATCATACCATTAACAAATACGAGAGAATTTTCCTGGGCCCACCCAGCATGTGAGTTCCAAGGCCTATTCCAAGGCCTAATGGGGTGCATATGACTGACTATGCAGCAGGGCTGGCCTTGCAGCCAATGTGTAAAACTAAGGAGTACGGGAGCACAAAATGCAAATTGTAAAGTGGATTTTCCTGGGCCCATACAGTATGTGGGTTCCAAGGCATAATGGGGTGCATATGACTATGTAGCAGGGTTTGCCGTCCTGCCAATGTATAAAACAAAGGAGTATGGAGCACAAAATGCATATTGTGAAGTGGATTTTCATGGGCCCATCCAGTATGTGGGTTCCAAGGCCTTATGGGGTGCATATGACTGACTATGCAGCAGGGCTGGCCTTGCTGCCAATGTGTAAAACAAAGGAGTAAGGGAGTACAAAATGCATATTGTAAAGTGGATTTTAATGGGCCCATCCAGTATGTGGGTTCCAAGGCCTAATGGGGTGCATATGACTGACTATGCAGCAGTGCTGGCCTTGCTGCCAATGTGTAAAACAAATTAGTACGGGAGTGCAAAATGCATATTGTGAAGTGGATTTTAATGGGCCCTTCCAGTATGTGGGTTCCAAGGCCTAATGAGGTGGATTTGACTATGCAGCAGGGCTCGCCTTCCTGTCAATGTACAAAACAAAGGAGTATGGAGCACAAGATGCATATTCAAGAATAAAAACGTATATACACTGGGGCTTATTCACCTGGAAGGATGAGGCAGGAAGCCACGGAAGCTGCAGGTGGTTAAAACAGGTTCTGTGCAAAACTCTGTTAAAAATTAAACCAGTTGATTAATGATACTATTAACCACCGCGCTAAACCGAAACTGGAATATCAATGTACTTACTTTTGATATGGCTATTACCATACCTCCCAACTTTTAAAGATGGGAAAGAGGGACAAAGTTTGCGGCGCGCAACGCGCGTCGCGGCAAATTTTAGGCCACACCTCTGACCACACCCATTCATAATTAGTCACACCCATATCCACATCCCAACCACACCCATTTAGCACTGCTGATACCACTGTTTCATATACAATAATTATAAACAAAAAAATATGGCCACACAGTGCTCCATACTGTATAATGGCCACACATGATGCTCCATACTGTATGATGACCACACATGATGCTCCATACTGTATAATGACCGCACATGACGCTCCATACTGTATAATGACCGCGCATGATGCTCCATACTGTATAATGACCGCACATGATGCTCCATACTGTATAATGGCCGCACATGATGCTCCATACGGTATAATGACCGCACATGATGCTCCATTCTGTATAATGACCGCACATGATGCTCCATACTGTATAATGACCCTGCATGACGTTCCATACTGTATAATGACCCCACATGATGCTCCATACAGTATATTGGCCGCACATGACGCTCCATACTGTATATTGGCCGCACATGATACTTCGTACCAAATAATGGCCACACATAGCTACTCCTACACACGAGGCTGCGCTCCGTACACTTTGCACACACGGCTCCGCACCATACACCTCATACACACACGGCTCCACTCCATACACCTCGTACACACACGGCTCTGCTACATCCACACTGCACACACACGGCTCCGCTCCATACACCTCGCACACACACGGCTCCTATACAGGAGGAGTGGTACTGTGCAGTGTATATATACAGGAGAGGAGGAGTGGTACTATGCAGTGTATATATACAGGAGGAGCGGTACTCTGCAGTGTATATATACAGGAGGAGGGGTACTGTGCTGCGTATATATACAGGAGGAGTGGTACTGTGCAGTGTATATATACAGGATGAGGGGTACTGTGCTGCGTATATATACAGGAGGAGTGGTACTGTGCAGTGTATATATACAGATACTTAGATTTACACCACGCAGGCTATATATCATAACTGAGCAGCACCAAATCTTTAAGGGGTTGTTCGCTACTAGGACAACCCTTAAATGTTCGGCCCTGATAAAATTATAAAGCCTATACTTGCCTCCTGTGCCAGCGCCGTTCCCACAGTGGCTGTGATGTGTTGTGACAAGTGATGCCCGGCGCCAATCAGCGCTGGTGTCACTGTCTCTGCCTTCAGACAAACTGAACATGAAGAGGAAGTCCAGGATCAAGCAGCTGAGATGAGATGCGGTTGTCCTAGTGGGAGACACTCCCTTAAAGCAGTGGACTCTGTATTGGCCCATGTGGCAACATTTCAGTTCCATATCAGAGAAATGCTCTGTTATTGATCCGAAACATTGCCATTTGGGCCAATAGAGTCCACACTTTTTTCACGATTAATCAGAGTGATGTGTGTGTGTATGTATGCGTATAATATACACACATACATAGACACACATACTCATACACTCACACATACATTATATAGGTGAGACTGCGGTATGTACGTTATACCACTGTGTGTAATATACTGCGTCCGCTGTGTATAGCCCATATAGGCCAGCCACAGAATGTGTGTGTGTGTGTGTGTGTGTGTGTGTATATACATACATATACACTGCGGCTGGCCTATATGGGCTATAAACAGCGGACGCGGTATATTACACAGTGGTATAACCTATATAAAGTACATACCGTAGTCGCAGTTTCACCTATATAATGTATATAGACTGCTATACATGCATTATATGGGTGATACTGCTACTGCGGTATATAATCGCAGAACCACTTATATACTGTATATACAACAGTCAATATACATTAGACAGGTCAAACTGCAAATGCTGCATATACAATATATAGGTGATACTGTGATTGCAGTGTATAGTTCCAATATATATATATATATATATATATATATATATATATATATATATATATATATATATATACACAGCAGTATCACCTATATAACGTATATACACATCAGTTGCAGTATCACCTATATAATGGACATGGAGCGGATGCCGGCCGGGGATTGGTGAGGAGAGCGCTGTTCTCTTACACTGGTCCTGGCCAGCGTCAGACACAATGAGGCTCGGGCGTCTGTGCACGCATTGGCGGCCTTTTCAAACTTCTGCACAGGCCCAGGTGCGTGCGCTTTCCTGTTTTACCTCACTGACAAAGGCCGCAGCTACACGCACAAGCACGAATGAGGGCCGCGCTCATGTGGGCCACCATGGCTTTGGTCAGCGCGGGCACAGAGAGAGTGCGCAAGAAGGCCTGTGCAGAGGATTTGAGGGGCGGGTGACCCATTTTGTAGCTCAAGAGTGCTCCAGGCCCTTGATAGTTGTATACTATGGGCACAGATACACAATATTATATACACTGGATGATCAATCCTGCACTTGGCCTAGGACATACATGCACTGTATATATACGGGGCCATGTATATAGCATGTGATGTCCAGTCACCAGGTTCAGTCGTGATCACTCCAGTGCTGGATTCTGCAGACAGTCTACTCTCTGGTCACCATCAGTATAGGGAGATTTATTGCAGGAGACTGAACTTTCCTGCAGTCTGGTGACTCTGGAGCCTATGACCTGGCACTGACAGGGTGACCCTGAAAGTTCAGACTTCTGCAATAAATCTGTGAGCATCAGCAGAGCGGCCGCTAATACTATAGAGGCACACACACGGCCCTGGACTTATCACCGGGAGGTGAGCAGCAGCGTCCATCTCCTCACCGCACAGAGAGCTGAATACTCACTGATGTGTGAGTCATCCACCAGCTCCTCTCCTGCAGGTAGATGCAGCCATGTTCCCTCTTCAGGAGGCTGCACACAGGGAGCAGGGGGCGGGTCTGCTCCACTGGGATGATGCAGCTAGCCGGACATAGAGAACAGCGCCGGCCACCAGCAGCCCGAATCGCTGCTAAGTGACCAGCCCGGGGGGCACTGTAAGACTGCTCAGTCAGGAACCTGGGGAAGGGGCGTGGCCTAACACAAGGGGGCGTGTGACAGCTGCTTCTGTTGTCTGCGGGGAAGTAGTGTCCCGTGCGGGACAGCGGGGAAAACCATCAAAACCGGGACAATCCCGCACAATGAGGGACGGTTGGGAGCTATGGCTATTACTATGCTGTCTGGGGTCCCTTGTGAGTGAAGGGTTACACCTGGTTACAGTGGTTTGCTGAAAGGTAAAGTGTACAGCAGAGTGATATATTATTTGATTTGGACCGTACAAATGAATTTATCAAAAGTGTTGGTTACATACACTTACTCTTTTTATGAGGCTGTATAGGTTGCACCTGTGGTGTTTCAATGTGGGGTTAATAGTTTCTCTTTCCACAGTGTAGTGAACCGATACTGGAAAGCAAAGTGTGTAAAACCTCGGTATATTGTTTATATTGAACACACAAAGTATCAAGGGTATTAGCTGGGTGCACTTACTCCTTATATAAGGTTGACCAGTTTACACTTGGGATGTTCTTATGTGAGGTTTTGGTATTTGTCTTTCCACAGTGTGGTAAACTGTTGCTGGTGAGTAAACAAAGTAGAGAATAAAGTGATTTGCAAGCAATACACTAGAATATTAGGAAGTTACTGGCCACAATAATTGCAGTGGTATTAATAGGAATTAGTTGGCACTCACCACATGTTTGCTTATGAAGGTACCCGCGGTGAGGTAGGCAAGGTAGTCCACTGGATACGGTGCCGATAAAGTAACCGCTGAGCTGGGAGGGTTAGAGTCCGGTGTGCGTGCCAGAGGCCGTGGTTCCTGGACGAGAACGTACCGGCGAGTGGTGAGGAGGTACCAGCGCCTCGCGTGCCCCGGCCGGAAGCAACACTGAGGACGCGGAGCCGAGATGGGGCGGAGCTAGTGTGACGTCACAGAAAGTGGATTTTCATGGGCCCATCACTATGTGGGTTCCAAGGCCTAATAGGGTGCATTCGACTGACTATGCAGCAGGGCTCACCATCCTGCCAATGTATAAAACAAAGGAGTATGGAGCACAAAATGCATATTGTGAAGTGGATTTTCATGGGCCTATCCAGTATGTGTGTTCCAAGGCCTAATGGGGTGCATGTGACTGACTATGCAGCAAGGCTCGCCTTCCTGCCAATGTATAAAACAAAAGAGTATGGAGCACAAAATGCATATTGTGAAGTGGATTTTAATGGGCCTATCCAGTATGTGGGTTCCAAGGCCTAATAGGGTGCATATGACTATGCAGCAGGACTGGCCTTGCTGCCAATGGGTAAAACAAAGGTGTTCTGGAGTACAAAATGCATATTGTGAAGTGGATTTTAATGGGCCCATCCAGTATGTGAGTTCAAAGGCCTAATGCGGTGCATGTGACTGACTATGCAGCAGGGGTCGCCTTCCTGCCAATGTATGAAACAAAGAAGTATGAAGCAGAAAATGCATATTGTGAAGTGGATTTTCATGGGCCCATCCGGTATGTGGGTTCCAAGGCCTAATGGGGTGCATATGAATGACTATGCAGCAGTGCTGGCCTTGCTGCCAATGTGTAAAACAAAGGAGTACGGGAGTGCAAAATGCATATTGTGAAGTGGATTTTAATGGGCCCATCCAGTATGTGGATTCCAAGGCCTAATGGGGTGTGTTGTGAATTCGGCTTTTTGGCTCCCTCCGGTGGTTGTAGATGGTAGTGCAGTGGTCCCTGGTCTGCAGCTCTGGTCAGGTGAATCTACTGATTGCAGTTCTGACTGGGCTATTTAGTCTTGCAGGATTCATTAGTCCTAGCCAGTTGTCCATTGTTTTTGGAGGTTTAGTCCTTGCCTGGTTCCTTCTGCCTTACTGCCAAATCTGCAAGATAACTGTCTGGTTTCTTTTGTGCACACATGCAGTGTGCTTAATGATACAGTACTATTCATTGTTGTTTTGTCCATCTTTGATTGTGTCAGTGTTTTCACAGTCCTTGTTGGATTCTCAGGAGAGGCAGATGTATATTCCATGACTTTAGTTAGTTTGTGGAACTTTTTGTATTTTCTGCTGTGGGTATTTTTGAAGTGTTTTAATACTGACCGCTTAGTATTCTGTCCTATCTTTCCCTGTTTAGTTAGAGTGGCCTCTTTTGCTGAAATCTGTTTTCTGCCTGTGTGTGTCTTTCCTCTCCTACTCACAGTCAATATTTGGGGGGGCTGCCTATCCTTTGGGGTTCTGCTCTGAGGCAAGCTAGCGTTCCCATTTCCATCTATAGGGGTATGTAGTCCTCCGGCTGTGTCGAGGTGTCTAGGATGTGTTAGGTACACCCCACGGCTACTTCTAGTTGCGGTGTTAAGTTCAGGGTTTGCGGTCAGTACAGATTCCACTTCTCCTGAGGTTTCATGCAGCTCCAAGGTCACCAGATCATAACAGGGGTGCATATGACTGTGCAGCAGTTCTCACCTTCCTGCCATTGTATGAAAGAAAGGAGTCTGGAGCACAAAATGCATATTGTGAAGTGGATTTTCATGGGCCCATCCAGTATGTGGGTTCCAAGGCCTATTGGGGTGCATGTGACTGACTATGCAGCAGGGCTCGCCTTCCTGCCAATGTATAAAACAAAGGAGTATGGAGCACAAAATGCATATTGTGAAGTGGATTTTCATGGGCCCTGTTGTGAATTCTGCTTTTGGGCTCCCTCCGGTGGTTGTAGGTGATAATGCAGTTGTCCCTGAATTGCAGTCCTGGTCAGGTGTATCTGCTGATTGCAGTTCAGACTGGGGTATTTAGGCTTGCAGGATTCATTAGTCCTTGCCAGTTGTCCATGGTTTTGGAGGTGTTGGTCCTTGTTTTGGTTCCTTCTGCCTTGTTGCCAAATCAGCAAAGATAAGTGTTTGGTTTTGTTTTTGTTGCACACATGCTGTGTGCTTAATAATGCCGTGCTATTCATTGTTTTTTGTCCAGCTTGATTGTGTCAGTATCTTCTCGGTCTTGTTGGATTCTCAGGAGTTGCAGATATACATTCCATGTCTTTAGTTAGATTGTGGAACTTTTTGTATTATCTGCTGTGGATATTTTTGAAGGGTTTTAATACTGACCACTTAGTATTCTGTCCTATCTTTCCCTATTTAGCTAGAGTGGCCTCTTTTGCTGAATTCTGTTTTCTGCCTGCGTGTGTCTTTCTTCTCCTACTCACAGTCAATATTCGTGGGGGGCTGCCTATCCTTTGGGGGTCTGCTCTGAGGCAAGGTAGTATTCCTATTTCCATCTATAGGGGTATTTAGTCCTCCGGCTGTGTCGAGGTGTCTAGGGATTGTTAGGCACACCCCACATCTACTTCTAGTTGCGGTGCTAGTTCAGGGTTTGCGTTCAGTACAGTTTCCAACTACTCCAGAGAAAGTTCCATGCGGCTCCAAAATCACCAGATCATAACAGGGCCCATCCAGTATGTGTGTTCCAAGGCCTAATGGGGTGCATGTGACTGACTATGCAGCAAGGCTCGCCTTGCAGCCAATGTGTAAAACCAAGGTGTATGGAAGCACAAAATGCATATTGTAAAGTGGATTTTCATGGGCCCATCCAGTATGTGGGTTCCAAGGCCTAATGGGGTGCATATGATTGACTATGCAGCAGGGCTGGCCTTGCTGCCAATGTGTAAAACAAAGGAGTACGGGAGTGCAAAATGCATATTGTGAAGTGGATTTTAATGGGCCCTTCCAGTATGTGGGTTCCAAGGCCTAATGAGGTGGATGTGACAATGCAGCAGGGCTCGCCTTCCTGTCAATGTACAAAGCAAAGGAGCATGGAGCACAAGATGCATATTGTGAAGTGGATTTTCATGGGCACATCCAGTAAGTGGGTTCCAAGGCCTAATGGGGTGCATATGACTGACTAGGCAGCAGGGCTGTCCTTGCCGCCAATGTGTAAAACCAAGGAGTACGGGAGCACAAAATGCATATTGTGAAGGGAATTTTCCTGGGCCCATCCAGTATGTGGACTCCAAGGCCTAATGGGGTGCATATGACTATGCAGCAGAGCTCACCTTCCTGCCAATGTATGAAACAAAGAAGTATGGAGCACAAAATGCATAATGTGTAGTGGATTTTCATGGGCCCATCACTATGTGGGTTCCAAGGCCTAATAGGGTGCATGCGACTGACTATGCAGCAGGGCTCACCATCCTGCCAATGTATAAAACAAAGGAGTATGGAGCACAAAATGCATATTGTGAAGTGGATTTTCATGGGCCCATCCAGTATGTGTGTTCCAATGCCTAATGGGGTGCATGTGACTGACTATGCAGCAAGGCTCGCCTTCCTGCCAATGTATAAAACAAAGGAGTATGGAGCACAAAATGCATATTGTGAAGTGGATTTTAATGGGCCTATCCAGTATGTGGGTTCCAAGGCCTAATAGGGTGCATATGACTATGAAGCAGGACTGGCCTTGCTGCCAATGGGTAAAACAAAGGTGTTTGGGAGTACAAAATGCATATTGTGAAGTGGATTTTAATGGGCCCATCCAGTATGTGAGTTCAAAGGCCTAATGCGGTGCATGTGACTGACTATGCAGCAGGGGTCGCCTTCCTGCCAATGTATGAAATAAAGAAGTATGAAACAAAGAAGTATGAAGCAGAACATGCATATTATGAAGTGGATTTTCATGGGCCCATCCAGTGTGTGGGTTCCAAGGCCTAATGGGGTGCATATGAATGACTATGCAGCAGGGCTGGCCTTGCGGCCAATGTGTAAAACTAAGGAGTACGGGAGCACAAAATGCAAATTGTGAAGTGGATTTTCCTGGGCCCATACAGTATGTGGGTTCCAAGGCATAATGGGGTGCATATGACAATGTAGCAGGGTTTGCCGTCCCGCCAATGTATAAAACAAAGGAGTATGGAGCACAAAATGCATATTGTGAAGTGGATTTTCATGGGCCCATCCAGTATGTGGGTTCCAAGGCCTTATGGGGTGCATATGACTGACTATGCAGCAGGGCTGGCCTTGCTGCCAATGTGTAAAACAAAGGAGTAAGGGAGTACAAAATGCATATTGTAAAGTGGATTTTAATGGGCCCATCCAGTATGTGGGTTCCAAGGCCTAATGGGGTGCATACAAATGACTATACAGCAGTGCTGGCCTTGCTGCCAATGTGTAAAACAAATTAGTATGGGAGTGCAAAATGTATATTGTGAAGTGGATTTTAATGGGCCCTTCCAGTATGTGGGTTCCAAGGCCTAATGGGGTGCATATGACTGACTAGGCAGCAAAGCTGTCCTTGCCGCCAATGTGTAAAACCAAGGAGTACGGGAGCACAAAATGCATATTGTGAAGGGAATGTTCCTGGGCCCATCCAGTATGTGGGTTCAAGGCCTAATGGGGTGCATGTGACTGACTATGCAGCAAGGCTCGCCTTCCTGCCAATGTATAAAACAAAGGAGTATGGAGCACAAAATGCATATTGTGAAGTGGATTTTAATGGGCCTATCCAGTATGTGGGTTCCAAGGCCTAATAGGGTGCATATGACTATGCAGCAGGACTGGCCTTGCTGCCAATGGGTAAAACAAAGGTGTTCGGGAGTACAAAATGCATATTGTGAAGTGGATTTTAATGGGCCCATACAGTATGTGAGTTCCAAGGCCTAATGCGGTGCATGTGACTGACTATGCAGCAGGGGTCGCCTTCCTGCCAATGTATGAAACAAAGAAGTTATGAAGCAGAAAGTGCATATTGTGAAGTGGATTTTCATGGGCCCATCCAGTATGTGGGTTCCAAGGCCTAATGGGGTGCATATGAATGACTATGCAGCAGTGCTGGCCTTGCTGCCAATGTGTAAAACAAAGGAGTACGGGAGTGCAAAATGCATATTGTGAAGTGGATTTTAATGGGCCCATCCAGTATGTGGGTTCCAAGGCCTAATGGGGTGCATGTGACTGAGTGTGCAGCAGTGCTCGCCTTCCTGCCATTGTATGAAAGAAAAGAGTCTGGAGCACAAAATGCATATTTTGAAGTGGATTTTCATGGGCCCATCCAGTATGTGGGTTCCAAGGCCTATTGGGGTGCATGTGACTGACTATGCAGCAGGGCTCGCCTTCCTGCCAATGTATAAAACAAAGGAGTATGGAGCACAAAATGCATATTGTGAAGTGGATTTTCATGGGCCCATCCAGTATGTGTGTTCCAAGGCCTAATGGGGTGCATGTGACTGACTATGCAGCAAGGCTCGCCTTGCAGCCAATGTGTAAAACCAAGGCGTATGGAAGCACAAAATGCATATTGTAAAGTGGATTTTCATGGGCCCATCAAGTATGTGGGTTCCAATGCCTAATGGGGTGCATATGATTGACTATGCAGCAGGGCTGGCCTTGCGGCCAATGTGTAAAACTAAGGAGTACGTGAGCACAAAATGCAAATTGTGAAGTGGATTTTCCTGGGCCCATACAGTATGTGGGTTCCAAGGCATAATGGGGTGCATATGACTATGTAGCAGGGTTTTCCGTCCTGCCAATGTATAAAACAAAGGATTATGGATCACAAAATGCATATTGTGAAGTGGATTTTCATGGGCCCATCAGTATGTGGGTTCCAAGGCTTAATTGGGTGCATATGACTGACTAGGCAGCAAAGCTGTCCTTGCAGCCAATGTGTAAAACCAAGGAGTACGGGAGGACAAAATGCATATTGTGAAGGGAATGTTCCTGGGCCCATCCAGTATGTGGGTTCCAAGGCCTAATGGGGTGCATAATAATGACTATGCAGCAGTGCTGGCCTTGCTGCCAATGTGTAAAACAAAGGAGTACGGGAGTGCAAAATGCATATTGTGAAGTGGATTTTAATGGGCCCTTCCAGTATGTGGGTTCCAAGGCCTAATGGGGTGCATATGACTAT